>NC_064633.1:36513471-36823734 GCF_023864275.1 Schistocerca cancellata | reverse complement strand
TGTGCACTATATCGTTAGTGAATGTCTCTCGTGCAGCAATGGTAGCGGCGCTGAGGGTTTGCCGCGTTTGAATTTTGTATGGATAGAGGTGTAAACTCTGGCGCATCAGACGATACGTGGACGTTGGCGTCATTTTGGACCGCAGCTGCAACACGGCGAGTGGAAACCCGAGGCCGCTGTTGGATCACCTGCTGCACTAGCTGCGCATTGCCCTCTGTGGTTGCCGTACGCGGTCGCCCTACCTTTCCAGCACGTTCATCCGTCACGTTCCCAGTCCGTTGAAATTTTTCAAACAGATCCTTTATTGTATCGCTTTTCGGTCCTTTGGTTACATTAAACCTCCGTTGAAAACTTCATCTTGTTGCAACAACACTGTGTTCTAGGCGGTGGAATTCCAACACCAGAAAAATCCTCTGTTCTAAGGAATAAACCATGTTGTCTACAGCACACTTGCACGTTGTGAACAGCACACGCTTACAGCAGAAAGACGACGTACAGAATGGCGCACCCACAGACCGCGTTGTCTTCTATATCTTTCACATCACTTGCAGCGCCATATGTTGTTGAAAATTGTAACTACTGTAATTTCGAAAGTTTGTCCGCCTGAAAATGTACTGTTGTCCCAAGCATATTGCAACAAACGGTGTATTTCTATCGCTGCTCGTTTAGTTTTTATTGCCGTTTCAAATATACCGGTCATTTTTGAAACACCCTGTATATGGAATTGGTATTCGTGCGGCAATTATCGGCTTACAACTCATCGGGGTTAGTCGCGCATCGCCGTCTGCTGGGTTGTACAGTTTTCGAGTCTGTTCTACGACAGTTTGAACGTCTCTAAGAGCAACACCATAGCGGAGCTCAAATTACGTACACGTAAATAAAAGTTATGTTTGTATCCAAATGGGCTACAGAGGTTTTTAGTATTCTTCCATAGCAGCACAAAGCAAACGTTTCGACACTTTTTTTCCCCAGTGGCAAGGCCACGTAAATCCAGGTCTGGGGAGGCCAGATATCAGCCTTAACTTTACTGGAAGATTCTGGATAACTGTAAAACGCGCAGGAAAGACTTCACCGACAAGGCACTCGTTTGATTCGTTCTTCAGTATTCTTCGTCCGTCTACGATCATTTAGCCGAGCTGGGTAGGCGCGCGGTCTATGAGCGCCATGCCACGGTTCGCGCGGCTCCCTCCGTCAAAGGTTCGAGTCCTCCCTCGGGCATGTGTGTGTGTGTGTGTGTGTGTGTGTGTGTGTGTGTGTGTGTGTGTGTGTGTGTGTTTTAACCTTAGCGTAAGTTAGTTGAAGATATATTAAATAGTGTGTAAGCCTAGAGACCGATGATCTCAGCAGTTTGGTCCCATAGGAATCTACACTACTGGCCATTAAAATTGCTACACCAAGAAGAAATGCAGATGATAAACGGGTATTCATTGGACCAATATATTATACTAGAACTGACGTGTGATTAAACTTTCACGCAAGTTGGGTGCATAGATCCTGAGAAAGTACCCAGAACATCCACCTCAGGCCGTAATAACGGCCTTGATATGCCTGAGCATTGAGTCAAACACAGCGTGGATGGCGTGTACAGGTACGGCTGCCCATGCAGCTTCAACACGATACCACAGTTCACCAAGAGTAGTGACTGGCGTATTCTGACGAGCCATTTGTTCGGCTACCATTGACCATATGTTTTCAATTGGTGAGAGATATGAAGAATGTGCTGGCAAGGGCAGCAGTCGAACATTTCCTGTATCCAGAAGAGCCCGTACAAGACCTGCAACATGCGGTCGTGCATTATCCTGCTGAAATGTAGGGTTTCGCAGGGATCGAATGAAGGGTAGAGCCGCGGTTCGTAACACATCTGAAATGTAACGTCCAAGTGCCGTCAATGCGAACAACAGGTGACCGAGACGTGCAGCCAATGGCACCCCATATACTGATACGCCAGAATGCCGATGACGAATACACGCTTCCAGACTGCGTTCACCGCGATGTCGCCAGACACGGGTGCGACCATCATGATGCTGTAAGCAGAACCTGGATTCATCCGAAAAAATGAAGTTTTGCCATTCGTGCACCCAGGTTCGTCGTTAAGTGCACCATCGCAGGCGCTCCTGTCTGTGATGCAGCGTCAAGGGTAACCGCAGGCACAGTCTCCGAGCTGATAGTCCATGCTGCTGCAAACGTCGTCGAACTGTTCGTGCAGATGGTTGTCGTCTTGCAAACGTCCCCATTTGTTGACTCAGGGATCGAGAAGTGACTGCACGATCAGTTACAGCCATGCGGATAAGTTGCCTGTCGACTGCTAGTGATACGAGGCCGTTGGGATCCAGCACGGCGTTCCGTATTACCCTCCTGAACCCACCGATTCCATATTCTGCTAACAGTCATTGGATCTCGACCAACGCGAGCAGCAATGTGGCGGTACGATAAACCGCAATCGCGATAGGCTACAATCCGACGTTTATCAAAGTCGGAAACGTGATGGTACGCATTTCTCTTCCTTAAACGAGGCATCACAACAGCGTTTCACCAGGCCATGCCGGTCAACTGCTGTTTGTGTATGAGAAATCGGTTGGAAACTTTCCTCATGTCAGCACATTGTAGGTGTCGCCACCGGCGCCAACCTTGTGTGAATGCTCTGAAAAGCTAATCATTTGCATATCATTGCATCTTCGTCCTGTAAGTTAAATTTCGCGTCTGTAGCTCATCATCTTCGTGGTGTAGCAATTTTAATGGCCAGTAGTGTACTATCCTTATCAAATTAGTTGACGGATGAGATGAGAAAGATACAAAGAACAGTTGCACCATTCATCACAGATTTTTAGTAAGCTTGAGAGAGTCACGAAAAAGCTCAAAAAATTGCAGTCGGAAACATTACACGACGGACAATATTAATTTCGGAATGTCTTATCCACAAAGCTCCGATAGAGCGCATTGCAAATCATGTCAATAAACATGTTATGTTGTGAGTATCCTACATCCTCACACGCAATATTATTTACTATTTTGGCATATTAAGCTTACTATTTAGTTTGTCATCATTTTGAATATCGACACTCATGCGTCAATGGCGGTTAAGCTGTATCCGGTAGTAAAATTAATATCTGCCAGCTGACAGTGTTTTTTGAAGTACCGTTGTTGTCTAGTTGTGCACTCGTTTGGCGTAACATTTGAATCATCGTCAGTTGGTTGGGAGCGTTCTTAAGATCCATACTTGTTTAGGCGTGTGTTTCTCGAAATAATCGGGTAAAATTACACTCATGTTGAGAATATGTCCATTTAATTATTCGCGCAGCGCTTATACTACATCTGAAGTTTACTGAGTTTATGCTGTGTTGTGGCATAGTAGCTGATTTTTCTACACCAATGAGGAGGCTGAATGGGTTCTTGAAGAAGGGACAATGTCGATGGTAAATAATACGTTTTGTGATCCGTCAGTAATCGTTATCAATTAAATCCTTTGCCGTGCATTTCATAATGTGCTACTGAAGGAATGCACATGATTGGCCGAATGGAGAAACGCTTGTGGAAAAAAGTATCTTAGTATTGTTGGTAACATCTTTGTGGAAGTGTCTCATATGGTTTTGGCAGTTTTAGGGCACTGTTTATAAAGGAAGTCTTTGGAGATGTGATCCAATAGCCGACAGGAAGAAACGCTAGTGTGAATTAAAAAGTTCAGCGACCCATCCCAGTGTCATTCGTTACAACGTTGGACAGATTCAAAAATTGAGAACTACAAGCTTTTGTTCCATGAGCTAGAAACGATTTTAATATTCCTGAAATTTTTTATATTTTCGTGTGTGAAGTAATAGCATCAAGAATTTCTGACGGCTGCGTTAATAGTGGCGTCACTGTTGAAAACGACGGCTACCCTTTCGGCGTAGCGGATGTGCACCATGTGCTACAAATGGCAGCCCTCTGTGTTCAGTGTAAACAAATTTCGTAAATTTCGTTGAAAATGTGTGCTGTTAAACACTTGATCCGAAAGCGAGTCCATTGACTCCTTGATGTAAACGAAAGCGTTAACTTCTGTATAGGATTCGCGATGAAACGAATCTTGCGGTATTAGAGAGTACTCTTCCTGTTCTATTTGCTTGTTGGAAGGCGAATTATTATTTTACACCCAACAAAATTCGTACCATGTCTTTTCTGTTATTAAATGGTTCTAACTTTGTTTTCAAACTCAGATTTTCACGTAAAGTTTTAATATTTCCAGCAACAGCTCTTTCATATCCCATCGTCCCTATAAACGGCTGCTCTCTGATTAAGGAGATTTTTTTTCCACCTTTTCCATTTCTATGTCGTAACTAAGGGCCTGTCATTCACTAAGTTGGTGGTACTAGGTGACCTTTTCAGATGAATCGTATTTTATGCTCTGAAACGTTGAAAGGTGGCTACACTGAGTCACAGCGCCATGGTGGGCAGTGCTTGTTGAGATGTGGCAGTAGCGCGTCGTAGTTGAGAAGTTGCGGTAGTGAGTGCTTGTTCAGAAGTTGTAGTATTGTTTTGATGGGCTAGACACCAGATGTTGTTGGATTGGGGATGCTGTAATGATCAGAGTGTACTTTTCGTCAATATATATATGAAGGTAAAAAATTCATTTTTTTATTATTTCAATGTCTTAAACAATAATGCATCTTGGTCACAGGTTCAGTCAACAAAGCATCTGGCTCGTGTTCTTGTATTAGACTGTATTATGGTTTCTATGTGCAATTATAGTATTTCTGTTTTTTTAATTACTTCAGTATAAATGGTGCTTAAAATATCTGGTCTTATTGAGGAAGAACCGTGCCAGATGTGTACGTTGAATCACACTTCCACACACAGAACAGCTACACTTGTGCTTTGTTATTTCGTAGCTTTTATAGTTGCTGTGGACTTAATTAATTAATTGTGTTAACGGAAATTTTCTTTCATTCTTTGTTGTTATTCTAAGCAGTCAGATTGCGTACTAATACCGGTCAAGGCCAACCGGTTACGAGACTGAGTAACCGGACAGACAGCTACTAAAAAATTAAAAGTATTTGCATAAAATATTTAATTAAGCCCCCATGCACGTGGCGACCGCTGCTTCGGATCGTCCCTTGGAATCTTCTGATAGTAAAAATAGCAGACAGTAGTGTTGTTGTAGTGATTTGTAGTTTAGTAATTGTAGTCTATATTGCATGTGTAGATTTGGTAATTGTCATTCTTCTAATGGTATTTTTGCAGAACTTAATTTTTGATGACTCGTATACGGGATTGACAATTTGTGCAAATATGAAGATTTCAGTTGTTCGTTAATCGTGTTTGTCGGGAAGCATTTCGTGTGAATGGTATTGTTGGAAATAAAGTGTCATTGTGTGTAATTTTCGTATAGTGACGAGTTTTGTATGTTTTGTAAATGATTACGCGATCGATGAAGAAGGCAAAAATGATGAACAGTGAGAATAACGAAATTGTTAAAATGGCGAACTCGCCAACACATGAGAATAGTATGATGAATAATGAAGTTGAAAACAATTTAATAAGTCGGGAAAATAGTCCGGAACCATTTCAAAATTTTTCACAATCAAAAAATTTTCAGAATACGAGATTAGCGACAGAAGACTCTGGAATAGTATCGAACACAGATAGCTTTACGGCTATGTCGAAGGAAGTTAGTTTTGCGGGAAATGTTAGGGGTGAAAAGAGTTTCGAACCAGTTACTATGGAGCAGTTGATGAGTGCAATATTAAATTTGGGATCACAGTTAGAAACCAAGATGAAAGCAATGGCAACACGGTTAGACTCACAAATAGGAACAATTAAAACCGAGATGGGAACAATGGAAACACAGTTAGACTCACGAATAGGGACATGTTTCAAAAACATGAAAGATGAATCAAACAAAGAAATTAGAGAAGAAGTGCAACCGATTTTGAATGCTCACAATAATAGTTTAATTTCAATAGAAATTAGACAAGAGGAACAGGACAGAGAACAGGAAGAAAGAGATCGCGTGATAGTATAGAAATTTTCAGAGTTAAATTTACAACGTGCACACGATAAGGAAGAAATACTTGAAAGAATCGAGGAATCCGTACCAAATGACGGAATAAATAATCTAACACAACAGTATGGACAGTTAACTACTAAATGTGTCAATACCGAAACCCGAGTCGCGACACTTACGGAAGACGTAAATAAACAGAAGAACAAATAGGTGACTTATCGGAAAGAGTTGAGAAGATTGCAGATAAATTGACAAGTCTTAGTTTAAATGGGGACAGAGATTCAGATGATGGAACTCCATTGTCATTTGCAGAAACAGAAGAGTACCAGAACATAAATAAACATGTTGAAAATCAGGGAAAATTTAATGAACGCGTTAAAAGGGAATTTGAGGCATTATGAAAGCAAGTCAAACAAATTGAAGGCAAAATCGTAGGAAAAGACAGCAGAAGAAATTTAGAATCACAGATAGCAGAGGGGTTTGAAGAAAATAATTTGTTTCATTTACGAGATACAACAAGAGAGCGCCAGGCGCGCGAACTTGACAATAATCGACATTCGGACTGGGACAGACGCGGCAGGTCTTTGTCGCCACGAGGCGAAAACTTTGACTATAAACACTTCTTAACTGTTCGGAAATTTAAGATCTTTCACAATTCAAGGAACGACATACATCCATGCTCATGGTTAGACTAATTTATGTACGCACTTCCATCAAATTGGCCACTAAGTCTCAAACTGGAATTTTTGTGCAGCTATTAATGTCCTCAGGGGATTCATTACACTAAGTGAATATGTGCCGTAGCGTGCACAGGGCCCCGAGCTGTAGTGGTGCTATTTCCCTTTTAGTTTTCTGCACTGCTGCCTACTCTCTTACTATTCTTTGCATCTATCAAAACAACTCTTCAACTATCCATCTATCTAGAGAGTCGGTAAAAAATAACCGGATATGACTATTTTACCCAAAAGTGATTTCGGAAATTACCGTTTGGACTTACTGTATCTTCAGCGGCATTCATTCGTAGTTTAAATGAAATTTTACCTGTTTATCTTAGTTTATCTTTCATATGTTGACGATATTCTTATTGCTAAACGTTCTTGGAGTGAGCATAACAAAATTTTGGATTCATTATTACGTATTTTTGCAAGAGTTGGCATTACAGTGAACTAGAAAAAATCTGAATTTGCTCGTTCTCAGGTGAAATTTCTTGGTCATATTATTTCTATAGAAGGTATTCTTCCTGATCCAGAGAAACTAGACGCTGTTCGTAATTATGCTGTTCCTACTACAAAACGTGATGTTCGTAGTTTCCTTGGTGTCTGTAATTTTCTTAGACGCTTCGTTAGATTGGACGATTTGGCCACACCTCGTTTATGTGAACTATCTGGAAAGAATTCTAATTGGTGTTGGGATGAGGAAGCTCAATCAGAATTTGAACAACTTCGTGATGCTTTAGTTGCTGCTCCACTTCTTTCACATCCGGATTCATCTAAAGATTTTTGTTTGGCGACGGACTCATCATACAAAGGCCTAGGTGCACATTTATTTCAAGAGATAGAAGAAAACGGCGTTGTAGTATAGCAAACTATTGCATTTGGAAGTCGTGTTCTCTCTAAATCAGAAAAGAATTATTCGATTACGGAAGTTGAAGCCTTGGCTGTTGTTTGGGCTTTCACAAAATTTCGCATATTTTTGTATGGCATACATACTAAGGTTTACACCGATCATCGAGCTCTGGAATTTCTTATGTCAACAAAATTAACTCATGGAAGATTGTCACGATGGGCGCTGTATCTACAGGAATTTGACTTTAGTATTGTTTACATACAGGGTTCTTCAAATATTATTGCTGATGCTTTATCACGTGCACCTATGGGTTTGAAACAAAGTGCTGAGGAGGACTGCAAAGGAAACAGTTATTGTTTGATGTATATTCAAGGTGTTGCGTTTGAGAATTTTATTTCGTCTTCGCTCCAGGACATCGCTAAGGAGTAAAATAAGGATCCAATCTGGAAGGACATTAAGGAGAAGTGGAGGAGAAAGGAAAGCGTAGCGATTAGACAGTATTATTTACTTCGCAATGATATTCTTTTTAAACGAAAATCGGTCGACAACTCTGTTTGGTTAGTTTGTATTCCTGATGAGTGGGTTAATAAATTGATTTGGTATACACATTTCAGTTATGCACACTTTGGTCCCAGAAAATGCTTTCATAAATTACGAGAAAATTGCTACTTCAGTAATATGGAAAGACGTATTCGATCTGTTCTTGCCAAATGCAAATTATGTCAAAAAGCTAAGCCACCAACTATTTCTCACAGAGCACCGTTGTTTCCTATCATTCCAGCGAAATTAAAGGATATGGCTGCAGTCGATTTGTTCGGTCCAGTGGTTCGTGCTACTAATGGTTCTGCGTACATTTTGGTAGCAGTGGAATTGACATCAAAATATGTGTGTTTTACACCTTTACGCAAAGCAACAGCTCGTTCAGTATCTAATGCTTTCATCAAACATTTTCTTACAGAAGTGGGTCATGTTGATAAAGTTATATCAGATAATGGATCACAGTTTCGTTCTAAAAGTTGGCTTCGTACTCTACGGCGTCGTAAGATTAAACCAATTTTCATTTCACTTTTTCACCCTCAATCTAACGCTTCAGAGAGATGGATGAAGGAAATCAATAAATTGTGTCGTCTTTACTGTCATCAGAATCATAGAACATGGGATCAGTATCTTCATATTTTTCAAAACATTCTGAATGAACTCGCTAATGATTCAACTTCTTTACCGCCTATATTGATATTAAAAAATAAAGCACCGACAAATCGCATTTCTGAAATCGTTCCTTTTCCGCCTACACGGAAACTGCGGCATTCTGAAGTTGTGAATCTGGCTCTACAAAATATTGCATCTGCGGCTGCTAGAAGAGAGAAATCAGCTAAACGTCCTGGTCGTTTAAAAACCTTGTCAGTTGGTCAAAAGGTGTTAATTAAGTCTCATCGTTTGTCTCACAAAGGAAAAGGCTTGTGTCGCAAATTTTTTCTGCTTTATAACTGTCCATATAGAGTTCGCAAAATTATTCATGATAACACTGTTGAAGTAGAAAGTCTTAAATCTCGGCGCTCTAAGGGAATACATCACATATCGAACGTTAAAATTTTTTTGGAATGACATACTTTAGAGAAACTAACAGTTATATGTAAACACACGGAGAGAACAAGGATACCGCGCCGTGTTCCGGCGGCGGCACATACTCAAAGCAACAGTCAACTCTGCGCGCCGCACAAGGCAGTCGTTGACCGCAAACAATTACTTCCTACGTCACGCATACCTACAGCTGATCGAGCGCTCAGTGCGAATGCACTGACAGCCGTAAACAAATACACAGTGTAATTTCTCCGAATAAAATCAGTATAAAGCTATAGTTACTTGATAAATTATGTTATTAACGTTCAGTATTTTTCAGGATACGGTTGTATAAAATATTTAAAACCTTCAGGTAAATTCTGTGTGTGTCCGACGTTAAGAGGACTTGCTATCGAGAAATTTTCAGGAAGAATGTAATTTCGAAGAAGAAACTAATAAACTAAAAAGGTAACTATTAATTGAGTTTATTTTTCAGGTAACATATTTCCACTTAGGTACATACTTTAGACGTAATTTGCTGCTCGCGATTACGTGATTTATACATTGTGTTAACTGATTTTGACAATGATTGATTAATGAACAGGGTTGTTAATTATGTATATTATGCATCGCTTGGCTGCACTGCTTTTTCACTGATGTCACATTTTTTTTATTATGTGTCTGCTGTGCTTATTTATTTAAATTATAATTGTCACCTGATTAGTTGTGCTGATATAGTTATTTATGTAAGTTATACTTCGTGATTTATCTGCTTGCGCCTACATGTTTACTTATTAAGATTACATATGAACATTTATTTGTTTATGCTGATATGATGCTAATGACCTGTTTATTATGTAAGATATATGTTTGCTGCTTTGCTTATGGATTGCATATTTACACACTTCTGTTTTGTTGTCACAACTACTCTTTAATTTGGTATATTGAAATGCTGATATACTGTGTACGAACATGGAATTTAGGTCACACTATGGTATTAATTATAGATTGTTCGCTTGGCAGAGCCTCGTTGTAGGGATTGTGCTTGACATTCTGTTCTCTACTGGTATATTTACTCGCTATTGCATGTTTTGCTTACGCTTAGTTCAAAATGGTTCTGAGTACTATGGGACTTAACATCTATGGTCATCAGTCCCCTAGAACTTAGAACTACGTAAACCTAACTAACCTAAGGACAGCACACAACACCCAGCCATCACGAGGCAGAGAAAATCCCTGACCCCGCCGGGAATCGAACCCGGGAACCCGGGCGTGGGAAGCGAGAACGCTACCGCACGACCACGAGATGCGGGCGCTTACGCTTAGTGCCTTATATTTTAAGATAAGAACATGAACTGCTATAATTCTACGAACGACATTGGTACAAGAAACTTCATAGAAGTCACATGAGCTGGAGGTTTTATGGAAGCTGTATAAATTTATGCTAATAGAAAGGAAGCTAACGACATGAAATACCAACATTAGGTTTAGACCACTGACAGTTATTACTCTGCATTCTTCGTGAGCAACTGAAACAGTAAGTGACACTTGACACAAGAAATACTCCACATGTTTGCTTGTTTTGCCATGATTCTTGAAGTGGTGTACACACTGTGAAATATTACGATTTATTCATTCAAAGTCTTATGTGATCTTTCATACTACGTACTCGCTTATGATGGACAAGGTAAGCAAATGTATTTTATAATTCATAATGAGTAGAAGATTTGGCTCAGGTGGACTACACAGAGGTTGTGTGTGGACATTGTGTCTTCGGATTGCATGGGATGATAAATTGAAGTTTGCACTAGTATTTTATCTGTACTTGTTCGAGGAGAATGACTAGAGGAAAGAGTTGTTGTGGAAGTGAAATGATATTGGTGATAAGGTTTATATGTATCGACGTATTGAAGAGGTATTATTGAGGTATTGAGATTGTGTGAAGTTGATGATTATTGGAGTTTTGGTGGACAAGAGGTAAGGTAAATGATATTGATGATAAGGTTTATATGTATCGACGTAAGAGGTATTACTAAAGTATTAAGATTATGTGATGATGATGATTATTGGAGTTTTGGTGGATAAGATGTGAAGTAAGTGAGGAGCATTTTTTTGTTTGTTGGTCTGCATGTAACAAGGAGGATGAAGATAGCAGACTAGAACACTCAAGTGGAAGGAAGATTGTCTACACACACACTTTGTTAAATCACTAAGCAGTATATACTTTTTTTTGGAGAGAGGAAGCATTTGCATATCTTGGCACACTGACAGTTGTTCAGAAACCGTACATTTTGATTTGGCTTGGCAAACATTGGTCTTGAGATGATGACTATGACGTTGACTAACTATTATTGACTGTTATACATTGCTGCCACTACTACTTTATACACAAGTTGAACATAAAATTTTGGACAGAATTGCATTTACACAGTTAACACTATTCAATTACACAGTAGTACTTAATATGTGGATGAGAGATGAGTGAGTGTGTTTTGTGTGTTTTCCTTTCCTAATCCCAAATAATTGGTACCGATCTATCTCCTAACTATTATTTAACTTGTTTGTTGTGGCTTGCACTGACACCCATAATTATTATGGGTTTACTGGTATTTGTGTATTTGTAATACTTAATATGACAATTATCTGATACCATTTGTGTGTTTATTATAATTTGTATGTTTAGTGTAAAAGCATTGATAACAATTTTGTAAAAGCAATTGTGTGTGCATTCAAACTGTTGTTCATGCTTGCACCTATTCAACATTGCTGGGTACCACTTGGAGATGTTTAATTTGTGCTAATGAACTCTGATGAAATGTCTAATTAGTGATAGTGAATATTATGGACTGTTACCTGCACCTGTTCAACATTACTGGATGCCACTGACGGACTGCTTCTACTGAAATAATGTCACTTGTTGGTATCTGCACCTGTTCAACATTACTGGGTGCCACTGATGGACTGCTTCTACTGAAATGATGTCACTTGTTGCTGTCTGCACCTGCTCAACATTGCTGGGTGCCACTGATGGAACTGCTTCTACTGAAATGATGTCACTTGTTGGTGTCTGCGCCTGCTCAACATTACTGGGTGCAATGATGGACTGCTTCTACTGAAATGATGTCACTTGTTGCTGTCTGCACCTGCTCAACATTGCTGGGTGCCACTGATGGAACTGCTTCTACTGAAATAATGTCACTTGTTGTTGTCAGCACCTGTTCAACATTACTGGGTGCCACTGATGGACTGCTTCTACTGAAATAATGTCACTTGTTGGTGTCTGCACCTATTCAACATTACTGGGTCCCACTGATGGACTACTTCTATTGAAATTATGTCACTTGTTGGTGTCTGCACCTGCTCACCATTACTGGGTGCCACTGGTGGAACTGCTGCTACTGAGATAATGTCACTTGTTGGTGTCTGCACCTGTTCAAGATTACTGCGTACCACTGATGGACTACTTCTACTGAAATGATGTTACTTGTTGGTGTCTGCACCTGTTCAACATTACTGGGTGCCACTACTGGAACTGCTTCTACTGAAATGATGTCACTTGTTGGTGTCTGCACCTGCTCAACATTACTGGGTGCAATGATGGACTGCTTCTACTGAAATGATGTCACTCGTTGGTGTCTGCACCTGTTCAACATTACTGGGTGCCACTGATGGACTGCTTCTACTGAGATAATGTCACTTGTTGGTGTCTGCACCTGTTCAACATTACTGGGTGCCACTACTGGAACTGCTTCTACTGAAATGATGTCACTTGTTGGTGTCTGCACCTGCTCAACATTACTGAGTGCCACTGGCGGAACTGCTTCTACTGAGGTAATGTCACTTGTTGGTGTCTGCACCTGTTCAACATTGCTGGGTGCCACTGATGGACTGCTTCTATTGAGATGATGTCACTTGTAGTGTCTGCAACTGTTCAACATTGCTAGGTGCCCCTAATGGACTGCTTCTACTGAAATGATGTCACTTGTTGGTGTCTGCACCTGTTCAACATTACTGGGTGCCACTGATGGACTGCTTCTATTGAGATAATGTCACTTGTTGGTGTCTGCACCTCTTCAACATTGCTGGGTGCCACTGATGGACTGCTTCTATTGAGATGATGTCACTTGTTGGTGTCTGCAACTGTTCAACATTGCTAGGTGCCCCTAATGGACTGCTTCTATTGAGATGATGTCACTTGTTGGTGTCTGCACCTGTTCGACATTACTGGGTGCCACTGATGGACTGCATCTATTGAAATAATGTCACTTGTTGGTGTCTGCAACTGTTCAACATTACTCGGTGCCCTTGATGGACTGCTTCTACTGAAATGATGTCACTTGTTGGTGTCTGCACCTGTTCAACATTACTGGGTCCCACTGGTGGACTACTTCTACTGAAATGATGTTACTTGTTGGTGTCTGCACCTGTTCAACATTACTGGGTGCCACTGATGGAACTGCTTCTACTGAAATGATGTCACTTGTTGGTGTCTGCACCTGCACAACATCACTGGGTGCCACTGAAGGGACTGCTTCTACTGAAATGATGTCACTTGTTGGTGTCTGCACCTGCTCAAAATTACTGGGTGCAATGATGGACTGCTTCTACTGAAATGATGTCACTTGTTGGTGTCTGCACCTGTTCAACATTACTGGGTGCCACTGATGGACTGCTTCTACTGAAATGATGTCACTTGTTGCTGTCTGCACCTGCTCAACATTGCTGGGTGCCACTGATGGAACTGCTTCTACTGAAATGATGTCACTTGTTGGTGTCTGCGCCTGCTCAACATTACTGGGTGCAATGATGGACTGCTTCTACTGAAATAATGTCACTTGTTGGTGTCTGCACCTGTTCAACATTACTGGGTGCCACTGATGGACTGCTTCTACTGAAATGATGTCACTTGTTGCTGTCTGCACCTGCTCAACATTGCTGGGTGCCACTGATGGAACTGCTTCTACTGAAATAATGTCACTTGTTGTTGTCAGCACCTGTTCAACATTACTGGGTGCCACTGATGGACTGCTTCTACTGAAATAGTGTCACTTGTTGGTGTCTGCACCTATTCAACATTACTGGGTCCCACTGATGGACTACTTCTATTGAAATTATGTCACTTGTTGGTGTCTGCACCTGCTCACCATTACTGGGTGCCACTGGTGGAACTGCTTCTACTGAGATAATGCCACTTGTTGGTGTCTGCACCTGTTCAAGATTACTGGGTCCCACTGATGGACTACTTCTACTGAAATGATGTTACTTGTTGGTGTCTGCACCTGTTCAACATTACTGGGTGCCACTACTGGAACTGCTTCTACTGAAATGATGTCACTTGTTGGTGTCTGCACCTGCTCAACATTACTGGGTGCCACTGGTGGAACTGCTTCTACTGAGATAATGTCACTTGTTGGTGTCTGCACCTGTTCAACATTGCTGGGTGCCACTGATGGACTGCTTCTATTGAGATGATGTCACTTGTTGGTGTCTGCAACTGTTCAACATTGCTAGGTGCCCCTAATGGACTGCTTCTACTGAAATGATGTCACTTGTTGGTGTCTGCACCTGTTCAACATTACTGGGTGCCACTGATGGACTGCATCTATTGAAATAATGTCACTTGTTGGTGTCTGCAACTGTTCAACATTACTGGGTGCCACTGATGGACTGCTTCTACTGAAATGATGTCACTTGTTGGTGTCTGCACCTGTTCAACATTACTGGGTCCCACTGATGGACTACTTCTACTGAAATGATGTTACTTGTTGGTGTCTGCACCTGTTCAACATTACTGGGTGCCACTGATGGAACTGCTTCTACTGAAATGATGTCACTTGTTGGTGTCTGCACCTGCTCAACATCACTGGGTGCCACTGAAGGGACTGCTTCTACTGAAATGATGTCACTTGTTGGTGTCTGCACCTGCTCAACATTACTGGGTGCAATGATGGACTGCTTCTACTGAAATGATGTCACTTGTTGGTGTCTGCACCTGTTCAACATTACTGGGTGCCACTGATGGACTGCTTCTACTGAAATGATGTCACTTGTTGCTGTCTGCACCTGCTCAACATTGCTGGGTGCCACTGATGGAACTGCTTCTACTGAAATAATGTCACTTGTTGTTGTCAGCACCTGTTCAACATTACTGGGTGCCACTGATGGACTGCTTCTACTGAAATAATGTCACTTGTTGGTGTCTGCACCTGTTCAACATTACTGGGTGCCACTGGTGGATCTGCTTCTACTGGAATAATGTCACTTGTTGGTGTCTTCGCCTGCTTGCCATTTTTGGGTGCCACTGTTGAAGCTGTTTAAATACTGCTGATGAAAGGTTATGAGACTGCTATTTGCACCTGTTGATCATTGCAGGGTGCTACTGTTGGAACTGTCAACTACTCTGAGGAGTTCTACTTGTTTATTGAACTATTGAAAGGGTTTTATGTGAGTATTTGTAAAAACTGATTTTTTGTGTGTTTACTGTTTATGAAATGTTATGAGATTTTTTACCTGCACCTTTTCGTCATTTCTGGTGCCATTGATTGAATAATACTTATGTAAAGTATTATGTAAAATCACATGTATGCAAGCATTTGTATTCCTTACTGTATTTTATATATTAGGTTATTGAAGGGTCAGTACAAAGCCAAAATTTATTTAGTTATGTGATATTTACTTATTAAGATTACTTTTTAATTTTTGTCTGTATTTTTTGGACGAATTTGGTGGTATTTTCACCACTAATGCTGGCAAAAATACCATCAAATTCTAGCCTGTGGAGGAGGGGCATATGAAAGATGGCTACACTGAGTCACAGCGCCAGAGAGTATTATTCAGCCGCCTCCACAGGCAATGCTTGTCGAGAAGCGGCGGTGGGCAGTGCTTGTTGAGATGTGGCAGTAGCGTGTCGTAGTTGAGAAGTTGCGGTAGTGAATGCTTGTTCAGAAGTTGTAGTATTGTTTTGATGGGCTAGACACCAGATGTTGTTGGATTGGGGATGCTGTAATGATCAGAGTGTACTTTTCGTCAATATATATATGAAGGTAAAAAATTCATTTTTTTATTATTTCAATGTCTTAAACAATAATGCATCTTGGTCACAGGTTCAGTCAACAAAGCATCTGGCTCGTGTTCTTGTATTAGACTGTATTATGGTTTCTATGTGCAATTATAGTATTTCTGTTTTTTTAATTACTTCAGTATAAATGGTGCTTAAAATATCTGGTCTTATTGAGGAAGAACCGTGCCAGATGTGTACGTTGAATCACACTTCCACACACAGAACAGCTACACTTGTGCTTTGTTATTTCGTAGCTTTTATAGTTGCTGTGGACTTAATTAATTAATTGTGTTAACGGAAATTTTCTTTCATTCTTTGTTGTTATTCTAAGCAGTCAGATTGCGTACTAATACCGGTCAGGGCCAACAGGTTACGAGACTGCGTAACCGACAGACGGCTACTAAAAAACTAAAAGTATTTGCATTAAATATTTAATTAAGCCCCCATGCAACGTCTGAATGCAAACACTCTGCAACTATGGTCGGAAGGGTCCAGGCCAGAGTAGGGAGCGTCGTCGTCTGGGGAATGTTTTCACGGCTCTGGATGATCTTGTCATTGTAGAAGGCACAATGGGTCAACAGAAGTACGCGTCCATCCTTGGAGACAATATCCACACCAACAAGCAGTTTGTTCTTCCTAGGTACGATTGCATCAGCCAGCTGACAATGCAACGAGCCACACAGGTCGCAGTGTACGATCGTGGTTCGAAGAAGGCCAGGATGTTTATACCGCACTCCTCTGGCCACCAAACTACCCGGAATTAAACCCGATCTAGAATCTGTGGTATCACGTCGCTCGGGCTGATCGCCCCGAGAAACCTAGCGCAGCACCCCACGGGACTGGCTCCGCGTCCCTGTCGCTACCTTCCAGAACCTCCCTGACTCTCTTCTGGCATCTCACAGTGGTCCGCGCTGCAGAAGTTGGTGTTCCACGCTTTTGACAGATGGTCACGTTAATGTCACTGAACAGTGTATAAAAAGTGGATGTAAAACTTCCAAACGTCCTACATGTAACCCTCCGACACAAATTTAACGCTCTTTGACAGGACACTTGAGTATTTGACTTTTAGTGACTTTAACAACGATCCTCACGTACGCTAAGGAATGAGACACTAGAAGCCCCTGTATACCAAACTGTTATCCAGATTATTTCTTCGTAGTACACAATAGAACCCTCATGCCTGCATGAAAAGGTGCCTGGTCAACTCGTCAACCTTAATTTTCATTCTACCTTACTGAGTTACCGGAAATAAATAAGTTTTTTGTTTTATTTCGGGGGATTATTTATGCTGAAGAGGCAAAAAAGACACCTGAGTTCAACGGCCGGCAAATGACGGTTTTTTATTTCGTTTATTCACAACTTATTTGTTATTTTTGTGGAGGATCCTTCAAATGGCCCTGAGCACTATGGAACTTAACTTGTGAGGTCATTAATCCCCTAGAACTTAGAACTACTTAAACCTAACTAAGGACATCACACACATCCATGCCCGAGGCAGGATTCGAACCTGTGACCGCAGCGGTCGTGCAGTTCCGGACTGTAGCGCCTAGAACCGCTCGGCCACCCAGACCCGTGAGGATCCTTCATTCACCGCCTTGAAAGCAACTTTACGCTCTTTCTGTAAACCTTTTCCTGAGAGAAGAAGTTGTACCTTTTTTTTATTTTCTATAAACATTTCACAAAAAAGGAAGGCCATGTGTGTTAACCGCCGATTCCAGGTGGTGCACCGGTCCCGGATCTGTAAGTCGGAAGGCCTTGCATGTGGTTTATAGGCAGTTTCCCACGTCCCATTAGGCGTGCTGGTACCGAAATACCGCCTCAGCTACACGAGTCTCAAATGTTTAGAAAAGTTTCGGTAAATTTAATATGAACTTTAACAACGATCCTCACCTACGCTAAGGAATGAGACACTAGAAGGCCCTGTATACCAAACTGTTATCCAGATTATTTCTTCGTAGTACACAATGGAACCCCCATGCCTGCATGAAAAGGTGCCTGGTCAGCTTAATATGAACACGCACACGTTTATGGTACGCATACCAACCCGTCCCCGGAGGTGACATGGCAGCGTCGAGAGAACCAACAGGCCCCTAACCATGCCACACCAGTTATTAACCATTCCGATCCTTTGCCGATGCGGGACAATGTCACAAGAAAAAGAAGAAGGAAGAGGCGCTCCAGAAATGCTCAGTCGACTCCAGCGACAGGCGCTAAAAGGCACTCGCCTAAGTACATCACGTGAGAATACCATGTTATTAGAGAAATTCGAACTCGCACAGAGGCTTCGTAACAATCGTTCTTCTTCAGGACCGTTCGCTACTGCAACAGGGAAGAGGGGAAGAGGCGTCACTGACAATGGTACATTGGGACATTCGCTCAGATTCACCAGCGGCCAAGAAAGACGCGTTCCGACATTCGTTCGGCGTACGTTCGTCAGAATGTCCACAATCAACCTAATGGAACTGAAGGAGCATTTCTCCAGAAGCTGCCCGTGCGCAGTCAATATGACAGGCGCTGTCGAAGAGAAATTCCCGCGGTTGCGCGTGCAGAGAGAAGCAGAGGCAGGCGAGTCCATAAAGTATTCGGCTCGGGCATTCACAGCTCCGCGAGGCGGTTGCTTGATATCGACACCCGACACCGATTCAGGCAGGGCGCTTAAAGAGAAGGAGAGAGGCGAGGGAGGCGCCACGGCCTGTCTAAGCTGCCGCACCGAGCTGCCGGTCTCCTCGTCCCCAGCTTCAGTGCTGACGGTCAGTCTCACCAGATAAATGCTGCAATGCGACTGAACATTTGGCAGTCCTAGGACAATGCAAGGATGTCATTAGCATTTTTATTTATATCAAAGTATGCAGATGACACCGGTTTCCTAGCGCTCTAAGCTACACTCTAGAAATCGCAACGATTCCTCCATATTCACCCTACTAGGGTTTACCTCCTGGTTTAACCAATGTCCACTCAAGATAAATCCACCCAAAAGATAGGGATAATTACGGGAAGAATCACTCGCAGATTCTGCGCTCATGATTTCCATCTAATTACCAACACACTACAATTTTTCGTACTAAGACTCACGGGCAAATAACGTGGAAATTCCACAGATAACCATCCAACAGAAAGCCAAAAATAGATAACAACTGCTAACTGATTGGGGATTGCAGCATTCGACTATTCTCCATCCTCCCCAAACATTGAACAGGTCTATCCTCTAATATGTAAAAATGGATATCCACTCCACCTAACTTCTGTCAGTCCCTCCAAATCCTTGGAAGCCATGTAGTTCAATCTCACTTCCTGCATACGTTTACCATCCGCCCCACATGTATCCTTTACCTTCTCATCAAATTCTCACGTCTCCCCTCTCACATTGCTCACCTCAGTACGAGCTACGTACACCGTCCGTAAACTCGACTCCAACACTGTCACTGTCTCCTCTTAATTCCCAGTCCCGACACGCTTCTTCTGCTGTACCGACACGTACTATCTACTCTGTACCTGCAAACTCTCTACATCCTGTCCCAGCAAAACTTCAGATCTTTCCCTCCCCCTAATAAAACTCATCCCATCCTGTTCCACCTCACTGAGGCTCCACATTCTCACTCGCCTTTCCATACGTCTTTAACTCTTCATGTTATGGCCCTACCCACACCCTGATCTATTCCAACTTTCTATATTCCAAACATCCACTCTAGCACATTCTCCATAGTTACTACATAGTTACTACTGAATGGGCCACTATACCTATACCCACACATTATTATCCTACCAAACTCGTAACGTTTCCCCCACCAAAACAATTTTCTTAGTGCAGGTCCTTCAGGTTTTACCGAAAGTGTAGTGAACATTTTATAAGATCACCGTTCCTACAAATACATTATAATTGTTTTTATTTTACTTTTAGTTTTTTCCCGTTTAAGCTTTTTTAAGAATACAGCCAAGTTTATTTTGCACAAAAGACTTAAAAAATTCATCCTTTCACAAACTTTAAAATAATTATAAGTATCTCACCCAAATAATTTATTGTTGTCGTCGCGTGTATTTATGAATACTCAGATTGAGTAACGTGCTAATCGTACCTCTAACAGTCTATACCCCTCCCCCCTCTCCCCCTCTCCCTTCCCCCCTCCCCCCTCCTATATGGGCCGACAACGTCAAAGTTAAACTAATAATGAAGAATTCTCATCTAGGTAGCGTAGAAAATCTCTGAGAGCCATGGTCAGTTCCATTTAAGTTGAAGCAGAACACTAACTATACTTACCTTATTGATGTAAACACTTCTTATGAGTTATGACATTCTTTACCCTTATCTGCTTACATTCATGACAATTACTCATAGATAAGAGTCTTACACTAGAATGCTTTGTTTGTAAAGATTTTATTATGGAAGCTATTTCTTTTGGTAAAGTGAGTGACATATTCATGTACCTGAAGCTATTTGTAGTTTCAGATATTTAAGGGCATTATTTACTGATTCTGACAATCCCATTCCATCAGTAACGGATATAAAGTACTTGTTAAATAGATTTGCCGCACTATGCCCATCGGTTACTAATGTGTCATCTACCCTTAATGCTATTTGCTCCTGTTCCTTTCTGGTTCTACCAGTCTCCTCTTTCACTATATCCCATATTGTTTTTATTTTGTTCCCTGATATCGCTATCTTCTTCTCGTAGTCCATTTGTTTAGATGTCTGAATTCCTTTTTTTAATATTTTACAGTATTCTTTGTATTTAGCTAAATCATCAGCATTGGAGCTATTCCTGGTCGACAGATACATTTTCTTTTTTGTCTTACAGGAAATCTTTATTCCTTGTATAATCGATGGTTTTATTATAGACTTCTGTTTAATTTGGGTAACTTTTAGAGGAAAACAATTTTCAAACATGGTACTGACATTATTTAGCTTTTGTCGCCAGTTCCATTCGGCGAGAGCTGTCGTGTGAAAATACTTGAAGTATAGTATCATCGTAATTAAAAATTTGGATTGAAGTTTTTGTAGGAGATTCTTTTTAAACTAAAAAGCAAATATATTTTTATATTTCTGCAGCATATGGAGAGACCCTGACATCATCTTGTACACTCCAGTAGCGTGTTGAGTCCAGTCTGATTAGGGGTCTGGAAGTAGACTCAAGACTCAAAGAAAAAGAAAGTTATTTCTATAGTGATTACGCTTAGGGGTAGAAGAGAGTGTGTGAATGGAGAGCCAATAGGTCTTTTGCGGGCGCCTAAAACTGCTTACGTTTTAGATGGATAAAATTTCCGACATATACTCTGTGCTTACTATGCAAGTAAGTCACCACTTATATACTGGACCATTGTCCACGTATTTGTTGGAATCACACGTAAGTATTAGTGAAGTCTTGTCTATAGGTGGTATCTACACTGAGAGAGAACACATACTGAGAAAGTAATGGACATAGTGATCTGTGGGGGATCCCAATGTCTAACATTCCTCCAGTGTGATTTCTTGTTCACTGCTTCACACACTGTTATCGGCGTGAAAGATAAACAGACATTCTTCACAGAATGTAAGGTTCGAGGAAAACCATAATACATCTCTTGAAGACAATTTTGAGTTGCGAATTTTACAAGTGCAGTATTGAAGTCGATAGCATCGAAGTCATTGCTGAAATCCGGCACTCTTAAAGGAGCGGTTACTTTGCTGCATTTTTTTGCGGAAATCTGTCTGGTATTGGCGTAGTACGTCATTTGAGATTAAGTAATTAGTAAGCTCGTGGTAAACTACGTATTCTAAAGTCTTAGATAACGCTTTCAGAGCTCAAGTGGATCGTTCAAAAAATGGTTCAAATGGCTCTGAGCACTATGGGACTTAACACCTGTGGTCATCTGTCCTCTTGAACTTAGAACTACTTGAACCTAACTAACCTAAGGACATCACACACATCCATGCCCGAGGCAGGATTCGAACCTGCGACCGTAGCGGTCACGCGGTTCCAGACTGAAGCGCCTAGAACCGCACGGCCACCAAGTGGATCGTTAACCTGGAGTACTTTGCCACATTCATTCTTGAGTGATGGTTTTATAAATCGGTACATACAGACCATTGGGAAGGCTTCACGTCAGATATTAGCTAAAAATGATCTTCTCCTACGAAATGTTTTCTGGAGTCTGCTCGCCGCAAGCTCTGTGACATTCTGATAATGAGCTTTCTGACGTCTGCAAGGCATGGTGACTCTCGATGTCATGTTTCCACACCGTGTGACGACACTTCAGTAAATGAGCTTGTATGCCAGGTCACACACGTGAGAGTGCTGATGGGCCCACATAAACTCCACTACAAAGCGTTGTAAGAGGTCCGAGCAGATGTAATTTCGATGTATTGCTCATGCGCTGCCTGCGATATGCAAGGTATAAGAGAATCGCTGACCAGAGAGCATGTTGACTGAGTAGGAACTGTGTAGATGTAGCAGTAAGTTGTTGCTAGTGGCTAGTCTGCAGTCTGCTCTGGTCTGGTCTGGTGTATCGTGTTGGCTGGACCAGTCGCGGTGCAGCGATGCCGGAGCCTGAGTATTATTGTATAAGGTAAAAAGCAGCCTCGCGCATATCTAGTAATGTTATCTGAACTCCCATGTAAATGTTTTAGAAATGTCCTAATAATAATCTTTCTCATATAAAGTAATTTTTAACAAGCATTCATTTCAATTTAAAGAATTTACTAATTTCTCCAATCCATGATCATTCCGATTGTTGCAAAAGAAAAATCGGTTGCTTCCTTTCATAAATGACAAATCTATCTGCCAGCATTGCACAGGGCTGTGCTAAAAAAATTTATTGTAAGAGCAGATATATATGCGTTATCCGGCGACTTCATTGAGGTAAGAATTTTTCAGAATGATCTTTCAGGGCCATGACGCAGCACTGCTGACGTCCAAAATTTACCAGGTTAAATTCACAGTCAATTATTAATTATTGAAAAGTTATAAGTGAGCGACAATTTAATTGAGAGGTTTAGGAATTTTTCTGTTTTGAGGTTACACTAAAATGGTAACGAAATTTTTGGGGAGGTAAAAATGGGAAAGAATTTTGTAGTGAGGTTACAAATGTGAAAGAAAGAATTTTGTGGGGAGGTTACATGCTTGTCACTGGAATGGTATCGCTCAGTCTGTACATCCTTAGAGTCAGAGCCTACTCAACCCATCTTTTACGTGAAATTTAAATTTGCGAAACTCTTAGAGAAATTTCTTGACATACCTCGGAGGACAGCAGACTGATGAAGGTATTGTACACAAATAATGTCAAAAAGATGTTAAACAAAGGTGTTGCCAGTTAACAATTCTTTTCAATGATTATGCTCAGAAATTAACAGATCTACATCCACATCTACATCTACATCTACTTGGACACTCCGAAAATAACGCATAAATGCCTGGCAGAGCGTTCATCGAACCACCTTCACAATAACTCTCCATTATTCCACTCTCAAACAGTGGGCGGAAAAAATGAACACCTACATCTTTCCGGGCGAGCAGTGATTTCCTAATTTTATTTATTTATTTTTTTGTGGTCGTTTCTCTCGTTAGAACAATGAAGAGGCATAAGGCTATAGGGAGAAAAAACGGACTATTAAACACGCATACAACGTACAACGATGGCTGAATTATAGGTATACAACAATTTATGATGGAAGTTGTGGGAAAAGCAGGAATAGACCAGGGAATGTGGATAAATGTAGGATATACCAAAGTGATGACAATCAGTAAACACGAAGGTCCCCTAAAAGTAACGTTGTAAGTGAAGACTTTGGAGCATCTAAAATGTTTTTGTTCCTTAGGAAGTTTGGCTACAGAAAATATAGGGGATGTGGAGGGAATAGAAAATGAATTACATACGATTACAAAATATTTTAAAATTGTGAAAAGTTTTGTGACAGGAAAAAGGATTCCTTCTCTAGATTGTCGCACAGATGACAAAATGGTAGATATCGAAATAGACGACAGAGGGAGAGAGAAACAATTAAAATCGCTCAAAAGAGGAAAGGTCGCTGGACCTGATGGGATACCAATTCGATTTTACACAGAGTACGCGAAGGAACTTGCCCCCCTTCTGACAGCGGTGTACCGTAGAGCGTAGCGTTCCAAACGATTGGAAAAGGGCACAGGTCGTCCCCGTTTTCAAGAAGGGACGTCGAACAGATGTGCAGAACTATAGACCTATATCTCTAACGTCGATGAGTTGTAGAATTTTGGAACACGTATTATGTTAGAGTATAATGACTTTTCTGGAGACTAGGAATCTACTCTGTAGGAATCAGCATGGGTTTCGAAAAAGACGATCGTGTGAAACCCAGCTCGCGCTTTTCGTCCACGAGACTCAGAGCGCAGAGAACACGGGTTCCCAGGTAGATGCCGTGTTTCTTGACTTCCGCAATGCGTTCGATACAGTTCCCCACAGTCGTTTAATGAACAAAGTAAGAGCATATGGACTATCAGACCAATTGTGTGATTGGATTGAAGAGTTCCTAGATAACAGAACGCAGCATGTCATTCTCAATGGAGAGGAGTCTTCCGAAGTAAGAGTGATTTCAGGTGTGCCGCAGGGGAGTGTCGTAGGACAGTTGCTATTGACAATATGCATAAATGACCTTGTGGATGACATCGGAAGTTCACTGAGGCTTTTTGCGGATGATGCTGTGGTATATCGAGAGGTTGTAACAATGGAAAATTCTACTGAAATGCAGGAGGATCTGCAGCGAATTGACGCATGGTAGAGAAAATGGCAATTGAATCTCAATGTAGACAATTGTAATGTGCTGCTAATACATAGAAAGGAAGATCCCTTATCATTTAGCTACAATATAGCAGGTCAGAAACTGGAAGCAGTTAATTCCATAAATTATCTGGGAGTATGCATTAGAGAGATTTAAAATGGAATGGTAATATAAAGTTGATCGTCGGTAAAGCAGATGCCAGACTGTGATTCAGTGGAAAAATCCTAAGGAAATGCAATCCGAAAACAAAGGAAGTAGGTTACAGTACGCTTGTTCGCCCACTGCTTGAATACTGCTCAGCAGTGTGGGATCCTTACCAGATAGTGTTGACACAAGAGATAGAAGAGATAGAGAAGATCCAACAGAGAGCAGCGCGCCTCATTACAGGATCGTTTAGTAATCACGAAAGCGTTACGGAGATGATATATAAACTCCAGTGGAAGACTGCAGGAGAGACTCTCAGTAGCTCGGTACGGGCTTCTGTTGAAGTTTCAGGAACATACCTTCACCGAGGAGTGAAGCAGTATATTGCTCCCTCCTACGTATATCTCGCGAAGAGACCATGAGGATAAAATCAGAGAGATTAGAGCCCACACGGAGGCATACCGACAATCCTTCTTTCCACGAACAATACGAGATTGGAATAGAAGGGAGAACCGTTAGAGGTACTCAAGGTACCCTCCACCACACACCGTCAGGTGGCTTGCGGAGTATTGATGTAGATATAGATGTAATTAAAAAATAGATTCACCAAGTGGTTTGTCTCGAATGTTGTACAGTGCGACAGAGAATCATGGGCAGTGAAAGAGCCTCAGGGAACATACTTAAATAGCGTTGAAATGCTGTTGTGAAGAAAAATGCGGAGAACGAAAATGGACTGACAAAATGAATGGAGGAGTACTTCCAAGAATATGAAAGAAAACTAACTGCAACGATAAGGCTGAGAAACGCTTACATATTTTGACTGGGACATGCAGCATTTTGCGAGGAAACTGCCTGCAGCGAAGAATTATCGAAGGAAAAATGGTAGCAAAGGGAGGGAGAGAGATAAACAGAAAGCGTAAGATCTGTAATGCTCTGTGACATTAAGAATGCACGAATTTACCCGCAGAGCAAGGAAGATGCACAGGACACAAGCGTCGACTTGATGTCTGCTGTCGGATAGGTGCACCAAACAAGAAGAACACGTATGATGAAATGGAGCAGATTCTTGCTTTTCTCATGCTATAAATATTGAAGTAGGAAATGCGTTATACTGTAGCATAGGGAGAAAATGTACGAAAAGTTACACAGGCTACGTGTAAGTTTGTTTGGAACTGAGATTTATCGTGTTTCCTTTTATGGGTAATAATTTAGAAGATGTGATGGAGTGAGGCTGCTGAATCTTCCACAGCTGAACAATTCAAATCTTCTCGTTTAGCATGTTCGACTGTTGTCTGAATATGTTTGCGTTTTTCCACAATTTTTTCTTCCGTGTATTTCGTTACTCGTGACGCGCATACGCGTGTGTAAGTGTACCAGTGTGTTTGTCGGAGCGCTTTCTGCTGCAACTGCCAACAAGTCGTCAAGCAGGACACAGAAGAACCAATGAAACAGTTAGGAGAGACCTTTCCGACAGCGATCTGCTGCCGATTCACAGGGAACAGTCATTTTATCGACTTCTTTATTATATATTTATTTTAGCCTTAGGGAAAATGGACAACACAGTAGCAGGCTTAACACAAACGTAAAGTTAACGTAAGCTGAGACAATAAGTCCAACATCGTGAATAACACAGCATACTAGCGAGATTTAATTATACTCATGATTACACTATATACAAGTGTATTCTTGGAATTGAAACTCTATGTAATCGTTTATTTTTTCCGTCTCAGTTCCTCATTTACGCTACGGTACGACTAGTTTCCTTCAAAGTTGTTCATCTTCCGATTCTGTAATTATGCGTCCATACGGGAACCAAATATCAGAACACAGCCTTCTCATATTTGAAATCACTATGAGGGATTTGTGTCAGATGGAATTATCCTTCTGCAATGTTCGTGTTTGCTAGGAGGTTGGCTATTTCGACATAGAAAATATCACGATGTCCTCTTATCCCTAACAGGTGAACACACGTCACTTTCCCTGGTTTCTGTTATGGCCTCCAATGTATGCGAAATACATCTCTTAGTCTGCTGAATCTTGGATTTTGTAGTAATCACAAAACACTTTGACTCCAGAGAGTCCCAATACGAAGCTGAATGTCCGTATTCTACAATAAATGGCCTCCTTTGTGGCTAACAACTCCTCTGTGTAGGTGGAGGTTTTGCGTGGAAGTGCAAGCACTTAATAGGTGCCATTGGCGGAGGGAGGCGAGGAGGTGTTTTCCACTCCATCGTCTTTTTTAGAGCCGTCTGCATCCATTGTGTTCAAGCGTACTTTGGCCAATACCGTTCAGTAAATGACTCCTTCTCGTATTTGATGACTTTCCCGTTTCTTTAAATCATGTGGTATAGGAGTATATGACACGACGGCTGTGTTAAAGAAGATGTGAAACAGACATAAAAATCAAGGTAATTTCATGATCTCTAGGATAATTGACGATAATTTTGGCCGTTTCTCACAGCTCGGTATCAGCACAGAAATTCGGTTCGTGTTTGTTTTAGCCGTCGTTATTTAGACACTGCTTTCATGGAGATATGATCACACAATCTTTTAAATTAACCGCAGTGATGAGTGACGTATATCATTAAACGTACAGGTTCACCTATTAGACTCTATCAGCTGTATTTCCTTTCAGTAGGACCACTATTCCTTTTTCGAAAACACAGTTTGAAAGAAAATATTTTTCTCATTGTACTAACTGTCCTTTTATTGAGGGAGATTTTATGGAACATTTTCTATAGATTGAAGACTGCAAACGATATGGATCTGTGTTACAAAATATGGGGAAGTTTAATTAAGAAGTAACGCAAGCTTATTCGTATTGTTAAGTTCTTTGATTACCTGAAATTACTAATCAGTAGTGACACAGCTGCAGGATACTGCTAATTCGCGCTTCAGTAAATATTCTCAAGTCAAAGAATCGTAAAACCGAGAGTTTTATGTTTTCCATCATACTTATTAAATATTTACAAAGCAATTTTTACATTAACCCCAGCTTAAAAATTTCGAACTCATTCAACTATACTCAGGTCAGCTCTGTGCGTAAGCCGCCCTTCACGCGTACACGGAATACGGTGCCGTGTCGAGTGTGGAGGACTATAAAGTATTCAGAAGCCATTTTGTGGTTCGTACGTAATATCCATGAAAATGTTAGATTCATTACTTGCGATACATTATTAAGCACTTAAAGCTGTGAATGTTTCCACGTCTGTTAGTTACGTGTGAGGAAACTTCTCAGGTCAGCTAAAATATAATTTTTTGAAACGTGATCGTTAATTGGAGGTCAGTCGTGACTTACCAGTCACATCGCTTGAGTCTCTTGTCATGCTGTTATACACACACACGTATTCCCTGACAGAACTGAAAGAAAATGCTTCCCGTTACGAATACAGAGAATTATTAAGGAAATGTCATACTTTCAAATAAGCGCAAATGTCAAATACACTCTACGACAAAAAAAAAAAAAAATCCAACGACGCACCACGAAGGAATTATCCGAATGGTACGGAAATCAGTACTTGTGATGTAAATGCACAGACAAACGATTACAGTTTCAGTAAAATTGGATGATTTATTCAAGAGAAAGGGTTTCGTAAACTAAGCAAGTCAATAACGCGCCGAGCCATCTCTGGCCCATATTGCGATCAGTTAATCGGCTTGGCGCTGATCGATATAGTTGTTGGGTGTCTTCCTGAAGGATACCGCGTCAAATTCTGTCCAACTGGCGCGGTTGATCGTCAGAATCCCGCGTTGGTTGGAGGGCTCTGTCGATAATGATCCAATCGTTCTCACATGGGGAGAGATATGCCGACCTTGCTGGCCAAGGTTTGGCAATCACGAAAGCAAGCAGTAGAAACTCTAGCAGTGTGCGGGAGGGCATTATTTTCTGAAATGTAACCTCAGGATGACCTATAGGAAGGGCAGCAAAACGGGGCGCAGAATATTCGTCGACGTAGCGCTGAGTTATAAGGGCGCTGCGAATTTCAACCAGAGGGGTCATGGCTGTCGGGCTCTACGGACTGTTGGGCCGTATGGCGGGCTGCAGTCAGGTTGGTATCCCATCGCTGTCCGGGGCGTCTCCAGATACGTACCGGCCTGGAAACGTATCGACTGAAGTAGAATTGTCTCCAGTGATGAGTCATGCTGCGAACTGAGCCCCGCTGTCCAGCGACGATGTGTCTGGAGAAGCCCCTGACAAAAAAATGGTTCAAATGGCTCTGAGCACTATGGGACTTAACATCTGTGGTCATCAGTCCCCTAGAACTTAGAACTACCTAAACCTAACTAACCTAAGGACATCACACACATCCATGCCAGAGGCAGGACTCGAACCTGCGACCGTAGCGGTCACGCGGTTCCAGACTGAAGCGCCTAGAACCGCACGGCCACTCCGGCCGGCTAGCCCCTGACATCTGTGGGATACTAACCTGAGTGTCGCCCGATAAGCAACAGTGATAGTCTGGATTATCAATTCTTTTCATAGCAGGACATCTTTTGTTATACGTGGCACAGGTACGTCGACGATATTCCATGACCCGCATTGTTTTCCTTTCAGGAAAGTCATCCTTCGCTGATATTTCAGTAAGATAACCCCCGCTCGCACACGGCGAGGGTTTCTCCTCCTTGTCTTCGTGCTTGCCAAACCCTGCCTTGGCCAACAAGCTCGCTGCATCTCCCCCCCCCCCCCACCCCCACCCCCCAAATGAGAACATTTTCGCGATTTTGAGGATCTCATGTGCCAATTGGACAGAATTTGGCACGATATCCTTCAGTAGCATATCCAACTCTATCAGTCAGTGTCAAGCCGAACTGTTGCTTGCATAAGAGCCAGAGGTGGTCCAACATGTTACTGATTTGCTCAGTTTGTGAACCTCTTTATTTTGAGTAAATCATCCAATATTTGTGAAATTATAATCATTTGTTTGTCTGTACATGTACATCACACCTACCGATTTTCGCCTTACTCGGGTAATTTCTTCGTGGTACGTAGTTTTCTTTTTCTCATGAAGTGTATACCAATTACAAGAGAACTTGCTGTTGTTGTTGTTGTTGTACTGGCGGTGCCGGTGTTTTCCACTCCTAAGACTGCTTTGATGAAACTGTCCATGCTAGTCTATCCTGTGCCACCATCTTCATCTCTCCATAACCACTGCAATCTATATCCATTTGAACCTACTTACTGCATCAAACCTTGGTATCCCTCAACAATTTCCAGAATCAAATCGACAAATCGTTGATGACTCAGACGTGTCTTACAAAGGATCCCTTCTTTTCGTCGGATTGTGCCACGCATTTATTTTTTCCCCGGTTCGATTCAGTGCCTTCTCATTTGTTACTCGATCTACCCATTTAATCTCCAGCATTCTTCTACAGCATCATATTTCAACAGATCCTGTCCTCTTCTTGTGTGGACTGTTTATAGTCCGCTTTTTACTTCTATGCAAGACTAGCCTCAGGACAAATACCTTTAGAAAATACTTCTTAGACATGAATTGGTATTAGATGTTAAGATCTTAATATACCAATATTGCACCATCTGTGATATAAACAACCTCTGTAAGGCCCCATTTTAGTAAAGATGTCTCCTTTCTCTTTCGAAACGACCGACGAATTATCCTGTTTACGAAATGTCAAAGCCACTGTCGTAGCTATTTACATCCAAGATGGTGGTTCAACAGTTAAGACGTCTGTACGAGGGGCACGTGACTAAAATCCTCACCCAGTCGTAATTATTTGGATTCACAACCGTCTCACTGCTACTGTGCTGTTGCTTGCGTTGTTTTAGATACCACTGTCAGTTAAATACACTCCTGGAAATTGAAATAAGAACACCGTGAATTCATTGTCCCAGGAAGGGGAAACTTTATTGACACATTCCTGAGGTCAGATACATCACATGATCACACTGACAGAACCACAGGCACATAGACACAGGCAACAGAGCATGCACAATGTCGGCACTAGTACAGTGTATATCCACCTTTCGCAGCAACGCAGGCTGCTATTCTCCCATGGAGACGATCGTAGAGATTCTGGATGTAGTCCTGTGGAACGGCTTGCCATGCCATTTCCACCTGGCGCCTCAGTTGGACCAGCGTTCGTGCTGGACGTGCAGACCGCGTGAGACGACGCTTCATCCAGTCCCAAACATGCTCAATGGGGGACAGATCCGGAGATCTTGCTGGCCAGGGTAGTCGACTTACACCTTCTAGAGCACGTTGGGTGGCACGGGATACATGCGGACGTGCATTGTCCTGTTGGAACAGCAAGTTCCCTTGCCGGTCTAGGAATGGTAGAACGACGGGTTCGATGACGGTTTGGATGTACCGTGCACTATTCAGTGTCCCCTCGACGATCACTAGTGGTGTACGGCCAGTGTCGGAGATCGCTCCCCACACCATGATGCCGGGTGTTGGCCCTGTGTGCCTCGGTCGTATGCAGTCCTGATTGTGGCGCTCACCTGCACGGCGCCAAACACGCATACGACCATCATTGGCACCAAGGCAGAAGCGACTCTCATCGCTGAAGACGACACGTCTCCATTCGTCCCTCCATTCACGCCTGTCGCGACACCACTGGAGGCGGGCTGCACGATGTTGGGGCGTGAGCGGAAGACGGCCTAACGGTGTGCGGGACCGTAGCCCAGCTTCATGGAGACGGTTGCGAATGGTCCTCGCCGATACCCCAGGAGCAACAGTGTCCCTAATTTGCTGGGAAGTGGCGGTGCGGTCTCCTACGGCACTGCGTAGGATCCTACGGTCTTGGCGTGCATCCGTGCGTCGCTGCGGTCCGGTCCCAGGTCGACGGGCACGTGCACCTTCCGCCGACCACTGGCGACAACATCGATGTACTGTGGAGACCTCACGCCCCACGTGTTGAGCAATTCGGCGGTACGTCCACCCGGCCTCCCGCATGCCCACTATACGCCCTCGCTCAAAGTCCGTCAACTGCACATACGGGTCACGTCCACGCTGTCGCGGCATGCTACCAGTGTTAAAGACTGCGATGGAGCTCCGTATGCCACGGCAAACTGGCTGACACTGACGGCGGCGGTGCACAAATGCTGCGCAGCTAGCGCCATTCGACGGCCAACACCGCGGTTCCTGGTGTGTCCGCTGTGCCGTGCGTGTGATCATTGCTTGTACAGCCCTCTCGCAGTGTCCGGAGCAAGTATGGTGGGTCTGACACACCGGTGTCAATGTGTTCTTTTTTCCATTTCCAGGAGTGTAATTACCGTATTTCAGGTTCTACACGGAATGGTTTCATCTCGTTACAGTCGCATACACTTGTTCGCCCACTGCTTGAATACTGCTCACCGATGTGGGATCCGTACCAGATAGGGTTAATAGAAGAGATAGAGAAGATCCAACGGAGAGCAGCGCGCTTCGTTACAGGATCATTTAGTAATCGCGAAAGCATTACGGAGATGATAGGTAAACTCCAGTGGAAGACTCTGCAGGAGAGACGCTCAGTGGCTCGGTACGTGTTTTTGTTGAAGTTTCGAGAACATACCTTCGCCGAGGAGTCAAGCAGTATATTGCTCCCTCCTACGTGTATCTCGCGAAGATACCATGACGATAAAATCAGAGAGATTAGAGCCCACACAGAGGCATACCGACGATCTTTCTTTCCACGAACAATACGAGATTGGAATAGAAGGGAGAACCGATAGAGGTACTCAAGGTACCCTCCACCACACACCTTCAAGTTGCTTGCCGAGTATGGATGTAGATGTAGATGTAGATATGGAGTGCGTCAAAAATGCCTACTGAAATTTCTCTGTGAATCCTGTAATTAATCTAATTTTGTCTTCACGCTCTCTTCGGTATCAGTACGAGGAGGGATGTTGAATATCTGTAGTTTACCTCTTAAAATTACTTACTGAATCATTGTAACTAGGTTTCTGCGGGGTACTTCGAGCGTGCCTTCATGCATCTGCCAATTCAATTTTTCCAACATTTCCGTGACGTTCTCCTGCGAATCATACAAATTTCTGATCATTAGTTCAACCCTTCCTTGTAAGCTTTCAATGTCCCATGTTAGTCCTATTTTTTATGAGTGCCACACTTGAACAAATTGTAGGATGAGCCGCACGAGAATTTCTTACGCTTTTCTTTGTAGGCTGACAGCATTTCCCTAGCATCCTACTAAATGAATCGAAGTGTGCCATCTGCCTTTTCTATGACTGAGCATATGCTAGGGTTCGATTCCGTAACCCTGTTTGGAAGAGTCGATGTTTATAATTGTGGCACACTGAGGTTGCGAAAATATCGGAAATCTGGCCAATAGGTGTTGTGTATTCAGTTTTTAGGAAAGGATATCGGAAAGAGTGTAATAATTATAGGGGAATAAGTGCTACAACAGCTCAATATAAAGTATATATAAAAATTTTAACTCTAAAGTTAAGACGAATTGCCGAAACAGTTTTAACTGAAGACCAAAGAGGGTTTAGATTTGCGCGAACAACATTGGATAATATATTTACTTTGAAGACATTGATAAATAACAGAAGATAATTTAATAATGAGATACACATAGCTTTTATCGACTCTGTCAACGTGTTTCTCAGATCAAAAAGGACAAAAATTGGATCCATTTCACAAGAAAATGGAATTACATGAAATTTGATATGGGCCATAAGAAGTTTACACGTACAATGAAGCAAAATTTGTAACAATAACAGGGAAGCAAATAAGTAAAAAGGCATTATAACTACCTAAGGAGTGAAGCAAAGTTGCAGTATTTCTCCTATTTTAACTACTTGATGCATAAATGATGAGATTAAAACTGAATGAGGAAACAAAATACGAAACAGGAATAATACTAGATAATAATCGTTATATAAAAACATTGAAGTATGCTGACGACCAGGCTATACAGGCCACTTTAGAAGAAGAATTACAAAGAAATATTTTCAAATTAAAGAAACTTGTAATTTCAAAAATCTATAAAAAAGAGAAAAATAATGGCATTGCAAGTGAAATACCACATGCGCTCAAGAACATCGTAAAGCAGGTAGGTCATTTTTAACCACATTGGCTGCTATATTTCTTCTGATTATCATAAAGGTGTAATGAATGAAACAGCAAAATTTCAGTGTGTCTGAGGAGCAATAAAAGGAACATTAAACAACAAGGCGATTAAAGAAATGTAACTGAACCTCTATAAAACATTAGCTGTTCCAATGGTACTTTATGGATCTAGTCTTGGATAGCAAACAAGGAAGATATAATTCGAATTCATTACAGATAACTGCATTATATGATTAAAGTCTGAGGTTTCAGTTAATTTTGCCTGTCAACTCATAACATGAACAACAAGGCTCCAAACACACTTCCCTGGTGCATTCCTAAAGTTACTTCTACTTCAATGACTGCCCATCCAAGATGATAAGCTGCCTGCTTCCTACCAAAGAATCTTCGATTCAGTCACAAATTTTGTGTGATGCCCCACGTAGTTAACTGTTAGTTGCTGTTGGTGGGGTATCGTGTCAAAGAGAGACAGAGATATTGCAACCATGTGACTGCCTTGACCTATGGCTTTCAGGATATTACGTGAGTACAGCGTAAGTTGTGTTTCGCATTATTGCACTTCACGGAATACATATATCTTGCTGTTGTACTTTATCTAAGCCGATAGGGATGGTTTGCCAAACAAGTAATTATTCGATCCAGATTTCAAGAAACAAAGCAATTTCACGCGCATTATGGTGCAGGAGACCATGGTGCTCGCTGAGAAGCGCGCGATACTCACTGTGAATTTCGGAGCTCGGATACTGGTACTGCCTTTGTCGGTAGCCTTAAGTGAATGTAACACTTTCTCAAATCTAAGCATAGTGTTCCATGGAAGAAAAGAAACATTTCATGGGTTTATACAGAAGACATGGGGACTTTTCAGATCGTTAATTTGCCATACAGTTACAAGCTGTTCTATCACGTGGTAGCACCTTCACATGTGGTTATTACTCTACTAGCCATTAAAATTGCTACACCACGAAGATGGCGGGCTACAAGCACGAAATCTAACCGACAGGAAGACGATGCTGTGATATCCAAATGATTAGCTTTTCAGAGCATTCACACAAGGTTGGCGCCGGTGGCGACACCTACAACGTGCTGACATGAGGAAAGTTTCTAACCGATTTCTCATACGCCGGCCGAAGTGGCCGTGCGGTTCTAGGCGCTGCAGTCTGGAACTGCGAGACCGCTACGGTCGCAGGTTCGAATCCTGCCTCGGGCATGGATGTGTGTGGTGTCCTTAGGTTAGTTAGGTTTAACTAGTTCTAAGTTCTAGGGGACTGATGACCTTAGAAGTTAAGTGCCATAGTGCTCAGAGCTATTTGAACCAATTTTTTTTTTTTTTTTTTTTTTGATTTCTCATACACAAACAGCAGTTGACCGGCGTTGCCTGGTGAAACGTTGTTGTGATGCCTCGTGTAAGGATGAGAGATGAGTACCATCACGTTTCCGACTTTGATAAAGGTCGGATTGTAGCCTATCGCGATTGCGGTTTATCGTATCGCGACATTGCTGCTCGCGTTGGTCGAGGTCCAATGACTATTAGCAGAATATGGAATCGGTGGGTACAGGAGGGTAATACGGAACGCCGTGCTGGATCCCAACGGCCTCGTATCACTAGCAGTCGAGATGACAGGCATCTTATACGCATGGCTGTAACGGATCGTGCAGCCTCGATCATCAACAGATGAGGACGTCTGCAAGACAACAACCATCTGCACGAACAGTTCGACGACGTTTCCAGCAGCTCGGAGACCATGGCTGCGATTACCCTTGACGCTGCATTGCAGACAGGAGCGCCTACGATTCTGTACTCAACAACGAACCTGGGTGCACGAAAGGCAAAACGTCATTTTTTCAGATGAATCCAGGTTCTGTTCACACCATCATGATGATCGCATCCGTGTGTGGCGACATCGTGGTGAACGTACATTATAAGCGTGTATTCGTCATCGCCATACTGGCGTATCACCCGGTGTGATAGTATAGGGTGCCAGTGGTTACACGTCTCGGTCACCTCTTGTTCGCATTGGCGGCACTTTGAACAGTGGACGTTACCTTTCAGATGTGCTACGACCCGTGGCTCTACCCTTCATTCGATCCCTGCGAAACCGTACATTTCAGCAGGATAATGCACGACCGCATGTTGCAGGTCCTGAACGAGACTTTCTGGATACAGAAAATATTCGACTGCTGTCCTGGCCAGCACATTCTCCAGATCTCTCACCAACTGAAAACGTCCGGTCAATGGTGGCTGAGCAACTGGCTCGTCACAATACGCCAGCCACTACTCTTGATGAACTGTGGTATCGTGTTGAAGTTGCATGGGCAGCTGTACGTCTACACGCCATCCCAGCTCTGTTTGACTCAATGCCCAGGCGTATCAAGGTCGTTATTACGGCCAGAGGTGGTTGTTCTGGGTACTGATTTCTCAAGATCTATGCACCATAATTGCGTGAAAATGTAATCACATCTCAGTTCTAGTATAATATATTGGTACAATGAACACCCGTTTATCATCTGCATTTCTTCTTGCTGTAGCAATTTTAATGGCCGGTAGCGTAGCTGTAGAAGAGGCGGAACGGGCGATAACTCTCTTGGCTAAGGACTAAGCCTCTTATTCTGCAGTAACAGAGCTGATTAATCAAGCGGCAAAAATATTCACAAAAATCTATTTCTGGGAACTCGCGAAGCTAGGCAGTTGGTCACGCAACTTGGAGGGGAGGAGGAGGTGGAGGCAGCTCCAGCGGAAACTGGTCGCAGCATATTATCATCAGTTTGCGTCTCTCCTGGACAGACTTTTACCTTTTTTTATCATCGTATCGCAGTTGTTGTCATTCATTAATGCCCAATTAGCAGCTGGCGTAAATCCGACATCGGAGGCGAGTATTTTACAATTTACAGCGCAAAGGAAGAATAGTGTTTGCTGAATTCCATTGTAGAGAGTGTGGGCCTGCTCTGGTGCAAGCTGATGAGGCTACGTACGTCACAAGCAGACTAGCGACAGCAGAAGATTTATTTACTTCTCTACCGCTCATAATTGATAGGTAGGAGGCAGTTACGTGATGACTAACAAGGGAACTGTCAGGTCTGACAGACCAAACCTGTCCAGGAAGAATACACAATGTCATAATTTTAGCAGGTTCGCCTCACTGCAAGTATTTAAAAAAAGTTGAAAATTGCCAAATTCATAGCCCGCCAGGTGGCTGGAGGAATGAACGAACACCAGTGTTGTAAATGTGGTGTCACCGCCAGACACCACACTTGCTAGGTGGTAGCCTTTAAATCGGCCGCGGTCCTTTAGTATACGTCGGACCCGCGTGTCGTCACTATCTGTGATTGCAGACCGAGCGCCGCCACACGGAAGATCTAGAGAGACTCCCTAGCACTCGCTCCAGTTGTACAGCCGACTTTGCTAGCGATGGTTCACTGTCTACATACGCTCTCATTTGCAGAGACGGCAGTTTAGCATAGCCTTCAGCTACGTCATTTGCTACGACCTAGCAAGGTGCCATGTTCTTCACGAATGTATTCTGAACTGATAATTTTGTGAACCATGTAACGTCAAGAGCGACGTTCATCATTAAGTATCAAACTAATTACGTCCGCTTTCTGAATTTTAATTCCTTGTCATGTTCCAGACCTCACGTCAGCATACTTCTTCCCTCTTCACGCCAGCCTGCGTGAGCTAAAACGCGTGCATTTCGGCCTCACCTCGTAAAACTGTGTTGGCCCTTTAGCCAACACAACAGTAACTACGACAGAAACCGCATGTGTAACACGGTCGGTACGTAGCCGTGGTTGACGGCACAATGGCAAATACACTCCTGGAAATTGAAATAAGAACACCGTGAATTCATTGTCCCAGGAAGGGGAAACTTTATTGACACATTCCTGGGGTCAGATACATCACATGATCACACTGACAGAACCACAGGCACATAGACACAGGCAACAGAGCATGCACAATGTCGGCACTAGTACAGTGTATATCCACCTTTCGCAGCAATGCAGGCTGCTATTCTCCCATGGAGACGATCGTAGAGATGCTGGATGTAGTCCTGTGGAACGGCTTGCCATGCCATTTCCACCTGGCGCCTCAGTTGGACCAGCGTTCGTGATGGACGTGCAGACCGCGTGAGACGACGCTTCATCCAGTCCCAAACATGCTCAATGGGGAACAGATCCGGAGATCTTGCTGGCCAGGGTAGTTGACTTACACCTTCTAGAGCACGTTGGGTGGCACGGGATACATGCGGACGTGCATTGTCCTGTTGGAACAGCAAGTTCCCTTGCCGGTCTACGAATGGTAGAACGATGGGTTCGATGACGGTTTGGATGTACCGTGCACTATTCAGTGTCCCCTCGACGATCACCAGTGGTGTACGGCCAGTGTAGGAGATCGTTCCCCACACCATGATGCCGGGTGTTGGCCCTGTGTGCCTCGGTCGTATGCAGTCCTGATTGTGGCGCTCACCTGCACGGCGCCAAACACGCATACGACCATCATTGGCACCAAGGCAGAAGCGACTCTCATCGCTGAAGACGACACGTCTCCATTCGTCCCTCCATTCACGCCTGTCGCGACATCACTGGAGGCGGGCTGCACGATGTTGGGGCGTGAGCGGAAGACGGCCTAACGGTGTGCGGGACCGTAGCCCAGCTTCATGGAGACGGTTGCGAATGGTCCTCGCCGATACCCCAGGAGCAACAGTGTCCCTAATTTGCTGGGAAGTGGCGGTGCGGTCCCCTACGGCACTGCGTAGGATCCTACGGTCTTGGCGTGCATCCGTGCGTCGCTGCGGTCCGGTCCCAGGTCGACGGGCACGTGCACCTTCCGCCGACCACTGGCGACAACATCGATGTACTGTGGAGACCTCACGCCCCACGTGTTGAGCAATTCGGCGGTACGTCCACCCGGCCTCCCGCATGCCCACTATACGCCCTCGCTCAAAGTCCGTCAACTGCACATACGGTTCACGTCCACGCTGTCGCGGCATGCTACCAGTGTTAAAGACTGCGATGGAGCTCCGTATGCCACGGCAAACTGGCTGACACTGACGGCGGCGGTGCACAAATGCTGCGCAGCTAGCGCCATTCGACGGCCAACACCGCGGTTCCTGGTGTGTCCGCTGTGCCGTGCTTGTGATCATTGCCCTCTCGCAGTGTCCGGAGCAAGTATGGTGGGTCTGACACACCGGTGTCAATGTGTTCTTTTTTCCATTTCCAGGAGTGTAGATAGCACGGCGCAACGGGATCGTCAACTACAAAGTAAACTACAGTTTCCTTTGATAGTTTCTCTGACACAGTTGTTCGTAGTTACTATTTGCTTGAACTTACGACTCATTTAATATCCATAATAATTAGCAGTTGCCTTTCCGGTAACGATAAGTGTTAACAATGGAGATGAAACTGAATGAATGTTCTGTGTGTTTTCTTTGTATGTGCTAACTAATAGCATTTTTCTTTGTGCAAATTCCATACTTTCACAGTAACGTGGAATCCAGTTAACGTTTTCACACCTTGCAAAGATGAAATATGAAGAACATGGTACACAAGCGATATCATCAATACGGTGATAACTATTGATCTATATGAAAAAACGCGTAAATTAGTTACAAATTACGACGTCCACACACTTTATTCAACATTTAAATGTCACTACAGATACTCGGATTTAGGTTATGGCATGTTCGATATGCCTGCCATCATTGGCGATGATGTGGCGCAGACGAATAGCGAAATTCTGGATGAACGGCCGATGTGTCGGAGGTCATATGCTGTTGATGACCTCCTGAATGGCTATTTTCAGCTCAGCGTTGCTTTTGGGGTTATTGCTATAGGCCCTTGTCTTTAATATAGCCCCACAGAAAAGAGTCGCATGTAATCATATCCCGAGAATATGGCGGCCAATCGAGACCTATGCCAGTGGCCTCTGGGTAGCTCAGAGCCAGAATGCGGTTCCCAAAGTGCTCCTTCAGGACATCGAACTCTCTCCTACACCGATGGTGTCGAGCTCCGTCCTGCACTAACCGCATCTTGTCGAAATCAGGGTCACTTTGGATAACGGGAATGAAATCGCCTTCCACAACCTTCACGTGCTGTCAAGTAATATCGCACCGATTATTCCGTGACTGGACACTGCACACCACACAGTTGTCCTTTGAGAGTGAAGAGAATTCTCGATGACGAAATGTGGTTTCTCAGTCCCCCAAATCACCGATTTTGCTTATTAACGAAGCCATCGAAATGGAAGTGGGTTTCGTCGCCAAACCAAACCATGCATGCGGTTACTAATTCCCATCGAGCCCGCGCCAACCGTGCACTTTGAACGTCCTGACGCAAACCGTTCAAAAGTTATGACGACTCTATTTCATATAGTTCAATAATTGTCACCCTGTACTTGTCCTGAAGACATAATTTATTATTAGTTAATTTCGTGGACATTAATACGAATGAAGTCAACATTTCTTTAGAAATTATGGAATCATTACAACAAACAGGAAATAACTAACGATTTCGTGCATTATGGTTCCAACGATGGTTGTTGTACTAATTAAATTCCGGAAAAAATACAAGCTACCTTTCTATCCCGAAGAAAACATATGCGAGAATGGCTTTCAGTATCAAAGGAAAGGTTTGGTTGACGAAGGGGGCGAGAAAAAATGCTTAAAGTTTTGCGATATGCAAAGCCGGCCCGTTTCGTAAAATCTGAACGTCAAAAAATAGATAAATAGAACAAAGATTTACACGAAGTACGAAATAGACGCCAAAATTAAACTCGAAAAATTGTAAAGAAAAAGGAGAACTATTCGAAACAAGTAGAACTGGTGGTGGGAGTCAATAATCCGTTACTGAGGGAGATGTGCGTGGCTGGGCCGTCTGAACTGCATGTGAGATCAACATCACTGATTTTCACGTTTCTTCTACCTATTTGAACAGAGTCAGTAAATTATACGGAAAAGGAAGTCGTAGACTTACGAAGTTTACCTCAAGTAAACAAGTAGAGGAGATGGGATCAGTAGGTAATACTGTTAAGACATTAGTATCTGATATAAGGACGAAGCTTCCGGTTATACCCTAAAATACTGTGTATAAAGCCAGTCAGTCATGTTTCATGCAAGAACAGCGGGCAAACCGCAGTTTACCATTTCGAGCGAAAGAAAGAGAAAGCTGCTGCTACAGTCGCATACAACAATGCCAGTGACGAGTGTCAGTGGATTACTGTTCTCACACTTTATACCTGTCTTCAAGAACCTCAAGACAAATTCGGATCACAATTTAAAAAAAAGTTTAGTTGCAAAAATCTTGTAATCGACGTATCAGAATCTGGGAAAATGGATGAGAATAATTTTCAACGTTTTCATCCGGAACGTTTTCTTGCCAGTTGCAGCTTTTATTGGACTCTAGGCCTCGACACAAGAACATTAGGAGCTATGAAAACATTCAACCTCTCGCTAAAGATTTTTTTTTGCAATTGTAAAGCATGTTTTAGACAAATGTCGGACATTATACTTCTGATAGCTCTTTCTCGTTTCAGGTTTATCAACGGAATAGTATTATTAAAGTTTATCCAGTTGTGCATTATCAGTTTGCATCACCAGGTTTTACGAATTAGATCAAGTATGCCTGGTACGCAGCACAAAATGCAGAACAAAGTTCACGAGCTTGTCTTCCTCCAGCCCATTTCTGGCTAAATAAGCTAGTAACTACTGCGATGTGCCTAAATGATCATTAATTTTTCTTTTGTCGGATGTGCCTGGCGTAAAAAAAACATTGTTTTCATCATCCAAAAGACACATCGCATTTTTGTGACGATTACTTGGAACATGTGAGGCAATACTGACCTTATGACTTATCTTAGAAGAAAGATTAAGGAAAGGCAAACCTAGGTTTCTAGCATTTGTAGACTTAGAGAAAGCTTTTGACAATGTTGACTGGAATACTCTCTTTCAAATTCTAAAGGTGGCAGGGGTGAAATACAGGTAGCGAAAGGCTATTTACAATTTGTACTGAAACCAGATGGCAGTTATAAGAGTCGAGGGGCATGAAAGGGAAGCAGTGGTTGGGAAGGGAGTGAGACAGGTCTGTAGCCTCTCCCCGATGTTATTCAATCTGTATGTTGAGCAATCAGTAAAGGAAAGAAAAGGAAAATTCGGAGTAGGTATTAAAATCCATGGAGAAGAAATAAAAACTTTGAGGTTCGCCGATGTAATTCTGTCAGAGACAGCAAAGGACTTGGAAGAGCAGTTGAACGGAATGGACAGTGTCTTGAAAGGAGGATATGAGATGAATATCAACAAAATCAAAACGAGGATAATGGAATATAGTCGAATTAAGTCGAATGATGCTGAGGGAATTAGATTAGGGAATGAGACACTTAAAGTTGTAAAGGAGTTTTGCTATTTCGGGAGCAAAATAACTGATGATGGTCGAAGTAGAGAGGATATAAAATGTGGACTGGCAATGGCAAGGAAAGCGTTCCTGAAAAAGAGAAATTTGTTAACATCGAGTATAGATTTAAGTGTCAGAAAGTCGTTGCTGAAAGTATTTGTATGGAGTGTAGCCATGTATGGAAGTGAAACATGGACGATAAATAGTTTGGACAAGAAGACAATAGAAGCTTTCGAAATGTGGTGCTACAGAAGAATGCTGAAGATTAAATGTAGGTATTGAATAGAATTGGGGAGAAGAGGAGTTTGTGGCACAACTTGACAAGAAGAAGGGACCGGTTGGTAGGACATGTTCTGAGGCATCAAGGGATCACAAATTTGGCATTGGAGGACAGCATGGATGGTAAAAATCATAGAGGGAGACCAAGAGATGATTACACTAAGCACATTCAGAAGGATGTAGGTTGCAGTAAGTACTGGGAGATGAAGAAGCTTGCACAGGATAGAATAGCATGGAGAGCTGCATAAAATCAGTCTCAGGACTGAAGACGACAACAACAACAAAAACTGGCAATAATCAAGGAAATGTTTCATTGTTAACGAAATATACATTAATTCAAAAATTATCATAAGAGTTGTGCTACGGAAATTGTAATAAAGTATTTCATGTCAACTTATTAAAGTGTCGACTGATGGTATTCATCTGTAACGTAACATCATAAACTGTCTTGATTTTCTTTTCTCCGCTGCTCACATGTGTAAAATTACATCTGGAACAGTAGCTGACGATATGAACAGCAAATTAATCAAAACTATTAACGATTTCAGAAACTTTGGTATTATTTAGGTATTTAAAATTCGCGTGTATTTACATTGGACTTTGAGCTACGCAGCACAACGTTCTCTTATCACAGCTGCGTCTGCTTATTCGTCGAATAGAGTCACAGGTAGGAACGTTGCACAAACAGCTGTTGTAAGTAGTTCTTTGTGCGTGTAAAAACGATTTACATTAACATTTTTTAATTAGTTGCAGTGCAGCTTGTATTTCTTTCGGTGTATTCTCCCTGTACGAAAAAATTCAGGTTTTGTTTCAACATGTCGGACTGGACCGCTCCCTTGTAAGTTATAAGTAATTAGAAAGTGATAAAATCCCTGGCATAATTTTATTTGACCGGGATATGATCACCTACATATTTATTAGCTTGGTCTTGTACCAGATAAGAAGCATAGAATTTCTTAAAAGGAGGTCCTTTCAAAGAATATTAGCACTTTTCATTAGTTAAACCATATTTGTGAAAAAATAAACAATAAAGGGTTTCGAATAATTTAATTAATTAATAAATTTCACTTCCTGGCAATTAATGAGAGATATGCTTCTGAAGTACTTAGGTTGATAACTGTTGTCGTAACCAGCCCACTGGAGTCTTGGAATACTAATAATAGTCACAATATGAGATTATGCAAAACTATAAAAGAGAGGAATAAACACAATTAAAAATATTTAGATCGTTGAAACATTATTTTAAGCAACTAATAAGATCTGGCAGCCAAAAACACGGGAGATGCCAGTCACACTTGATTTAATACTTTGAAAGCACTTAAATGTTACAGCAGAGTATAAATAAAAGGTAACTGTAGTTACATGCTTCCTGAAGTAAGTTCTGTTTTGGCACTCCCTGCATTATTGTAATACCGCAAGAAAGACACACAGAGAAGGCGTATTCTGTAATTCTCATTATCATCCCTCGCAGTGAATGATACAGATACACACACACTTGAAATGTTAACAATGCTAAGCATAAATAAATCAGTGCTGATTTTTGGGTAAGATCCGAAGGCACAATTTTAACATAAACTCTCCACAAAATAATTTTCCTCTAAAATCGTCCAGGAGTAATGGTTTCATAGGCTTCGACGTTTGACGCTCAGGCTAACTTCCTTCTAAAGGTGCTTCTCTAACCTCACAGCTAGACCTGGACTGCAGAAAAGGCATTGGAAGTAGGAGACCCCAAGTAGAGTTTCCCCATGTGATCACCTGTTAGAAGCCTGAAAACAACTTCTGGCTGCCCGGAACTGTGCGAGACATGCAGGAAGAAAGCCAATGAAGATCTATAAGGCACCAACACGGATGCGGAGTCATGCCGACTCCAGTGCAGAACTGTTGATATTTTTAAAAATATCGGTAATCTGATGTATCGATATTCAAAAGAATATTATGACGAGCTCTCGATATACTGAAAACAGTATCGATATGTCGGAGGCAAAAATATCGTTATAACGGCCGATAAAAGTACAGGGTGATTCAAAAAGAATACCACAACTTTAAAAATGTGTATTTAATGAAAGAAACATAATATAACCTTCTGTTATACATCATTACAAAGAGTATTTAAAAAGGTTTTTTTTCACTCAAAAACAAGTTCAGAGATGTTCAATATGGCCCCCTCCAGACACTCGAGCAATATCAACCCGATACTCCAACTCGTTCCATACTCTCTGTAGCATATCAGGCGTAACAGTTTGGATAGCTGCTGTTATTTCTCGTTTCAAATCACCAATGGTGGCTGGGAGAGGTGGCCGAAACACAATATCCTTAACATACCCCCATAAGAAAAAATCGCAGGGGGTAAGATCAGGGCTTCTTGGAGGCCAGTGATGAAGTGCTCTGTCACGGGCTGCCTGGCGGCCGATCCATCGCCTCGGGTAGCTGACGTTCAGGTTTCATAACTAACCATTTTCGTAGGACTCTCCATACAGTTGATTGTGGAATTTGCAGCTCTCTGCTAGCTCTGCGAGTCGATTTTCCTGGGCTGCGGACAAATGCTTGCTGGATGCGTGCTACATTTTCATCACTCGTTCTCGGCCGTCCAGAACTTTTCCCTTTGCACAAACACCCATTCTCTGTAAACTGTTTATACCAACGTTTAATACAACACCTATCAGGAGGTTTAACACCATACTTCGTTCGAAATGCACGCTGAACAACTGTCGTCGATTCACTTCTGCCGTACTCAATAGCACAAAAAGCTTTCTGTTGAGCGGTCGCCATCTTAGCATCAATTGACGCTGACGCCTAGTCAACAGCGCCTCAAGCGAACAAATGTACAACTAAATGAAACTTTATAGCTCCCTTAATTCGCCGACAGATAATGCTTAGCTCTGCCTTTTGTCGTTGCAGAGTTTTAAATTCCTAAAGTTGTGGTATTCTTTTTGAATCACCCTGTATATCGGCTGTACATCCTAAGTGTACCGTCGGTTTTAGACCTGTATATTTATTAATTTATTATTAGATACTCTGTACATCAACAAGCTAGCGACCTACCTATCCCCCTTAGAGCAAGAATTGAAAGGAAAACGATGCACGATCACGCTCGGCGCAAACGACGTTTCTAGCAGTGGTAACTGCGTGTAAGTGGCACAAAAAAACGTGTCCGATGTGGCCGTCGCTCGGTTTCGTCACATACCGGATTTGCCCGGAGCGCTTCATGTCGACTTCCCTATTTTTTCATCTCTGCAAACGCTTGTGACCTAGCAACTGCTGTGTCAAAATCGCGTGGTGAAGTTAAACGTTGTTAAAAATTGTTTTTAACTCAACTGGTGTGCTATTTCTTCACGCCGGAAATCTTGTTATTCATTTACACCGCCACCCAAGTGCAATCGGACTTCTCTTGTGCCACCTATACTTGCTTCACACAGTCAAGGCTGGAGGTGTTGAAATATCAAAAAGTGGTAAAACTCCTTCACACAGTGAAAGTAAAATTATGTTCTACTACAATTTCAAAAGAACAGTTTTAAATATTTGACGAAAATTGCGAAAAAATATGATATAAAATAAAGACACCCGACACTGCCATTTTGGTATCGATATATCGATATGTATGTAACACGTGTAGCCGATGTATTAGGATGCTTCTAGGAGAAAGTATTGATAAATGGATATATCACTCCGGTGCCGTGGCCAAGTACGCTAGGTTTCTCGGTTGTGGATCCCTAACGCGCAGAACTCACTGGAGGTGGTGCCATATATTCTCTATTAGCTTTAAATTCGCTTAGTTTGGTGTCCAGGGGAGTATGTTGAAGTCAGCCTGGTTCCCTTCGAATCACGCATGTATACTGCGAGCTGTGTGACACGTTGCCGCGTCCTGCAGGTAGATCCTGTTGTGTCTAGACAAGACAGTCTAGACACAGGGTGAAGTTACCGAAAGGCACGCGTACACACACGCCGACTGGCGTGGAGTCTGGAACAGGATAAGTTATGAATGCTAATAAGAAAAGTATGCAGCTAAGTTAATACTCATCTTTAATCCATCATTGTGGTATATCGCTCTTGACGATACAAATGAGACTTTAATTACAATCACTGTAAGGCTAATGGCGCCTTGCTAGGTCATAGTCATGGACTGAGCTGAAGGCTATTCTAACTGTCTCTCGGCAAATGAGAGAAAGGCTTCGTCAGTGTAGTCGCTAGCAAAGTCGTCGTACAACTGGGGCGAGTGCTAGTCCGCCTCTCTAGACCTGCCATGTGGTGGCGCTCGGTCTGCAATTACTGACAGTGGCGACACGCGGGTCCAACATGTACTAATGGACCGCGGCCGATTTAAAGCTACCACATAGCAAGTGTGGTGTCTGGCGGTGACACCACAGATCCCATAGTCCCGAGGAAAAACAAACACCATATAGGGATGGACATGGTCCCAAGAGATCGCCGTTAAGTCCGATCCTTGTTTACTTTCAGACCTTCCACGCCGTGGTGTGTAGGATAGACCATCAGAGCAACTCGTCTTCCTGCTGCTAATAAGGCGAGTACGCCGTTCGTTTGTTATATACTTTTACGATCTTCAAAGAGGAGCGACTTATTTTCAGTTATCTGTGTAGTTACTAGTTCATTTTCGTAATTTCTTGCGTGTTCGACCGCTTATTAGGCACAAGCTTTTATTTCAATAACACTGTAGCCTACGCTACCGCCGTTGTTATCGACCCTTGTATCGATCCTCGTATTGTACAGGCTTTTGTTTGTTTTTGTTAGTATAGCTCAGTGTCGGATAGACCGTCAGAGAGAGAGAGAGAGAGCACTTCGTGTTCCTGGTGCTAATAAGGCGAGTACATCATTCGTTTGTTATATACGTTCACGACCTTCCACCAGGAGCGACTTATTTACAGATAGCTGTGTAGTTAGTCGATTATTTTTTAAATTTCTTTCATGTTCGAGTGCATACTAGGCACAACCTTCTTATTTTAATAACAGCGTAGCGTACAGTCCAGCCGTTGTTATCGACCCTAGTATGGTTTAGGCTTTTTGAAACGTGGGACTTAGGGAAAGCAATAAAGGTGTGGATGGGGCCTCATCAGTTACCGTTGGTTGCACAGAAAACACATACACTTTATGTTTAAAAAAAACCAAACTGTCAACAGTCATTTTAAAAAATTACTACACTGGCGGCTGAAAGCCTTATTAGCAGAATTGCAAGTTATTGTCGGCTGAAGGCCACAAGCAATGTTACAATCAATTAACGGCTGAAAGCCTGATTAAGAAAGGATTCAAAATTATTGGGGGCTGAAGGCCACAAGCAATTTTAGAATACTCAATGGCTGAAGGCCTGAATTACAAGTAAGGAAGGCAGTTGCATGTTAAAATACTAAAACCTTTTTAAAACAATCTTAACGAACTGTAACATGCTATAGTGGCGGCTGCAGGCCTTATTAAGAGGAAATAATTTTGTCGGCTGAAGGCTACAAGCAGTGTTACAAACAATTAACGGCTGAAGGCCGGAATTACAAGAGGGGAAGGCGATAACATGTTAAAACATTAGGGTAAATTTTAAACAGTTATGACAACTTGTCCAAATAAGACGGAGTGATCCACAGACAGTGTTCCCTGGATCGACCTGAGGAAGGTGACTACAGCTGTGTAAGCGGTGAGACAGGCAGCCAAGAGTTGTAGTCACATAACAGGATGGCAACTCAGAAACACACCCAAGGCCGAAGGAAACTCTCCTCGGCAGGTGACTGGGGCGTTAGCGGTCACAAGGCAGAAAATACCGCTGGTTGCACTTCACTAAGAAGAATAATCCTAAATCCAAACCAACATCAAGGAGTAGAAGGCGGCTAGTAGTTTCCACCAACCTGACAGACTCCACTTGTTGCAGCTGGTCTTACCGACCCTGGAAGCAGCAATGAGAGGTAATGACAGTGGCATGTAAAGTGCCCTCCGCCACACACCATCGGGTGGCTTGCGGAGTATAAATGTAGATGTAGATGTAGAAACAACAGTGAGACCTCAAACAGTGGAGGTTTCAGTACTGGACAAGGTTCACTCAGCTTCAAACGTCCTGGGTTCGGTCGTCGGCTACAGCCCCTCAGACAGTGTGTGCACGCCACCAGCGTTCCCGACCTGCCCGCGCACTGCGGACCTCCTCGCTGCTCCGTCCCGAGCCGAACTGCCTGATGTCCGTCCGCAACTCCCCCTACTCCAAATCCAGTGCGCAGATATCACAAAATAACTGCTCATTGAAAAGCACAAAACACACACGGATCTGGGAAAACAATTCCACCAACAACTCACAATACTAAAACCAGCCACTGTGAAACAACTGGGTCGAATCATAAGTCGGCACAAACACAGAGAAGCCAGAAGCGATCGGAAGACCAAATGCACTGTAAGTAGGCTGTTTATGTTTTCCTATTAGCAACGTTACGTAGCGCTCTGTATGAAAATCACTGGCTGTGCTGTGTGCAGTCTGTGGCTAGTTTGCATTGTTGTCTGCCATTGTAGTGTTGGGCAGCGGCAGCTGGATGTGAACAGCGCGTAGCGTTGCGCAGTAGTAGGTGAGCCGTCAGCAGTGGTGGATGTGGGGAGAGAGATGGCGGAGTTTTGAAATTTGTAACACTGGATGTCATGAACTGCTATTTATATTATGACTGTTAAGGTAAATACATCGTTTGTTCTCTATCAAAATCTTTCATTTGCTAACTATGCCTATCAGTAGTTAGTGCCTTCTGTAGTTTGAATCTTTTATTTAGCTGGCAGTAGTGGCGCTCGCTGTATTGCAGTAGCTTGAGTGACGAAGATTTTTGTGAGGTAAGTGATTTGTGAAAGGTACAGGTTAATGTTAGTCAGGGCCATTCCTTTGTAGGGATTTCTGAAAGTGCGTTGCGCTAAAAAATATTGTGTGTCTGTATAAGCACAGTCATGTACAATTTTTTCTAAGGGGACGTTTCAGCACGTCGTCGGCTGCGACGACCGACCGAACGACCAACCAACGGTCGTCCCCACTCAAGTCAGGCACGGGAAAGTTCCTAGTATAAATCGTCAACTGACAGCTTGTTACTATGAGGTCACTTCGATGGGCGGACACACACATACACACACACACACACACACACACACACACACACACACACACACACACAAGTGAAAGTTGCACTACTCGAATATCCTGGTCCACTCAACTAAAACTCGCTGAATCTGGTCCTTGACGTGGTCGTGCACTCTCGCGACCACATCCTTCCGTCGGACAGTGCGTGTGTGTCGCCAGCGGCTGGGCGAGTACTGGCCGTCGAGACCCCACTGTGCTCCGTCCCAACTCAGCTCGCTCGACACACGACACCCCGGAAATACTAGAGGCCGTTCCAAAGATCGTACCACAGCACTGTCTTTCCGTTGGAAGGACAACACTACTTCTTCAAGACTGCATGGAAATCCACTACATCCTTGTGCATTGTCTTTTACTGCTCAGACTTTGAGAAAACAAACTGCAGGTTTACTCTTATGATGAATGATCAGGACTGTCTTTATGGACTGTGAGAAAATTTCAGCTTTTGACCAACATTGTATAAATAAGTGTGTTCATTTGATTTCTTTGTTATTGTATTTATGAAAAATTTTATCAAATCATTATTGGCCACTGGCCAAAACAATTTGTAAAATTTTTTGTGGGGAGCATGGGGGCTATGTAAGTAGGCTGTTTAGATTTTTATATTGGTAATGCCACGTAGCGCTCTGTATGAAAATCACTGGCTGTGCTGTGTGCAGTCTGTGGCTAGTTTGCATTGTTGTCTGCCATTGTAGTGTTGGGCAGCGGCAGCTGGATGTGAACAGCGCGTAGCGTTGCGCAGTTGGAGGTGAGCCGCCAGCAGTGGTGGATGTGGGAAATGAGATGGCGGATTTTTGAGTACAGAATGGATATCATGAACTGCTATATATATTATGACTATTAAGGTAAATACATGGTTTGTTCTCTATTAATATCTTTCATTTGCTAACTATCCCTATCAGTAGTTAGTGCCTTCTGTAGTTTGAATCTTTTATTTAGGTGGCAGTAGTGGCGCTCGCTGTATTGCAGTAGTTAGAGTAACGAAGATTTTTGTGAGGTAAGTGATTTCTGAAAGGTATAGTTTAATGTTACTCAGGGCCATCCTTTTGCAGGGATCTTTGATAGTCAGATTGCGTTGCGCTAAAAATATTGTGTGTCAGTTTAAGCACAGTCTTGTATAAGTGTTCAAAGGGGACGTTTCAATACTGCTGCCACTCACTGACAGACAAGGTGAGCAAACGTAGTGGCACCAGTGAACACACTGAGAAAATTTGTGTAGCTCAGTGTCGTTTAGACCGTCAGTGAGAGAGCGCTTCGAATTCCTGCTGCTAATAATCCGAGTATCGTGTCAGTAGCGACTGCAGCAATGGACTGGAACTGTGATTGCTGAGTACAGATACGAGCTGATTTGGCGAACCTTCGCTCACAGTCCCAGGCTGCGTAGGCTTCCATCATACAGCTTGAAGCTGCTGCCGAGGGGTTTCACTGTGGAGGTCGGACGCAGATATGCGAGGGACGTCGAACACGTCCCACGTGTCCCCCGATAGGTCCACTGCTGTGACCATACCGGGTACTACCTGCATTGAGATTGACCCGTCACCCGCGGTCGAGTGGGAGATCATTCCATTCTGGCAGGCAGAGATAAACTTTCCGAGGGCCCGATCGTAGGGCCTCCCCAGTTCGTTTGACGAAGAGGTTTCGGGCTTTATCTATGGCTGACGATCCAGTCGTCCACCCTATTGCAGAGAAAGCTTCTAGGTCCGCAAGGTCAGGGCATTCACGAAAGGTGGATTTTCTGGTAGTTGGGAGCTCCAACGTCAGGCTTGTACTGTGGGCCCTTAGGAACATGGCTGCCAACTAGGGGAAGGAAGCCAGTGTAAACCTCGTGTGCCATACCGGGGCGAGTCATTCCGGATGTGGAAAGGGTGCTTCCAGATGCCATGAACAGTACAGGGTACTGCCAACCACAGGTGGTGGTTCATGTCTGTACCAATGACGTGTGTCGCTTTGGATCGGAGAAGATTCTCCCTGATTTCGGGCGGCTAGCGGAAATGGTAAAGACTGCTAACCTTGCTTGCGAGATTAAGGCGGAGCCCACAATATGCAGCATCGTCGATAGAAACGACTGTGTTCATTTGTTGCAGAGCCGACTGGAGGGTCTGAATCAGAGGCTCAGGCGGTTCTGTGACCGTGTAGGCATCAAATTCCATGACTGGCTCCATAGGGTGGTGGGTTTCTGGGTTCCGCTTAAGGGGCTCCGGAACGCCCTATACTTGCAATGTTAAAATAACGCTTATAAATTACATCTTTCCTCACAAAGTATTTGAGGTAGTAAGTTGAACTTTTTACAGATTATTTATTGGAATATGGGCTACAACTTAACACAGGGATTTTACAAAATTTTAGTTCAGTTATTAAAGATGATTTTTTTTCAATTGTAATGAAAATTCACAACATTTTTTTGCAATTTTTTATTTATATATTCAAAAATATACAGTTTTTTGGAAAAAGACTGTGTTAAATTATGCAGAAGGTACTGTGTAACATTTACTGAAAGTTTGAAACAAATATGTTTGGAAGATCCTTAAAAAACACGTAATTAGTATGAGAAAATAAAAGTTTTGGGAACCGAGCGACAAAGATTGGATTAACTTTTTAGTGCATTCCAGGTCCATAGGATGGATTATCTTCATCCTCTGCAAACTCCTCCTCCAGCTTCCTCTTGTTCCTCCTCCTGTTTACTCTTGCTTGTATTTCTAGAATCTTTACAGCCCTGTCTGCAGCCCGAAGGCGTTCCTTGTCTAAAGCAAGCATCGCTCGTACCATGTTAGAACCTATCTTCATTCCCATATTTCTAAATACCTTGCACCTTACAATGTTGCCATCATTGAAAGTCGCAACAGCATCATACACACCAAAGTGAAGTGTTTCTATTCCAACAAATACAGTCTTGGGGATTCTCGACCATATAACACTATTTACACTTTCATTGGGGTTTTGAGTTTTTCCGTGAATACACTTTTTCAACAGTTCAGGTGCTGATAAGTCTCTGAAAATAGGTTAGGCACAACACATACTTTATCTCACATCACTAAAATGTACCTAATGAACACGGACGTTAATAATAACACCATTTGACAGCAGTTTAACAGCGCCACAGTGGGTCACGCCCATGTAGAACACATTTCAAAAAAAATTTAAAAATAGTTGTAGTCTTCGGAATTGAATAAATTATATATCTATTAAAAGGTAATAGTCTGCAGATTCAGAAAACGCAAAAAAGTAAAAATTGAACTTTTCATGATTTTGAGCCTTTCCGGAGCCCCTTAATAGGTCAGGAGTCCACCACAAACATGAAGCAGATACACGAGTAGCGGGGGCTGTGTGGAAGGGACAAGGTGGTTTTTTAGGTTAGAGAGTCTCAGGGAGCCACAGAAAGGGCGTCTCTCTAAAAGGGAGCAGGTAAAACACAGTAAGTTAGGTGTAGACACGATCGGTATTGTAGTTTTAAGTTGTCATAACTGTGTTGGGATAGAACGAGAGTTCCTAGCCCTAATAGAAAGCACTGAAGCTCAGATAGTTATAGATACAGAAGGCTGGCTAAAGCCGGAAAAGGCTCAGACGAAATTTTTTCAGACGTTCTAACAGTGTTCAGGAAGGACAGATTAAATACAGTTGCTGGTAGAGGATTTATCGCTGTCAGAAGTAGTTCGCCTTGTAGTGAAATTGAAGCAGATAGTTCCTGCGGAATAATATGGGTAGAGGTTGTACTTGACAGTCGTACTAAACTATTAATTGGATCGTTCTACCGACCCCACGACTCAGAAGATATAGTTGCTGAATAGTTCGAAGAAAACTTGAGTCTCATTTCAAATAGCTGCCCCACTCATACTATAATATATAATATAATATCTACCCTCGATATGCCGGAAAAATCACACTTATAAAGCCTGCGGTAGGCATTAAACGTCATCCGAAATTGTACTGAATGCTTCCTCAGAAAATTATTTTCAACAATTTGTTTATGAGCCCACTCGAAGCGTAAATGCTTGCGAAAGCATACTTGACCTCTTAACAACAAATAATCATGGACAAACAGTGAGTATCGTGACGAATACAGGGATTAGCGAGCACTAGGCAGTTTCTGCTAGACTGAATACCGTAACACCTACAACCATTAAAAATAAACGCAAAGTATGTCTATTTAAAGAAGCTGATAAATATGCTCTTAACACCGTTTTAAGAGACAGTCTTCACTCCTACCGATCTGATCACCTAAGCTTAGAAAAGTTGTAGAATGATCTGAAAGAGATAGTATCGACAGCAAGTGAGAAATATATACCACACAAATTAGTAAGTGGTGGTACTGGTCCCCCATGGTACACAAAACGGGTCATATCGTTGTTGCAGAAGCAGCGAAAAAAGCATGCCAAATTTAAAGGAACGCAAAAACCCCAAGACTGGCAAAGTTTTGCAGAAGTTCGAAATACAGCGCGTGCTTCACTGCGAGATGCTTTTAATAATTTCCACGAGGAAATTCTGTCTCGGAATCTGGCAGAAAACCCAGAGAGGTTCTGGTCATACATAAAGCACACCAGTGGCAAGACGCAATCAATACCTTCACTGCGCGGTAACAACGGTGAAGTCACTGATGGCAGTGCCACTAAAGCAGAGTTATTAAACACGTTTTTCCGAAACTCCTTCTCCGAAGAAGACGAAGTGAATATTCCAGAACTCAAATCAAGAACAACTTCCAAGGTGTGAAACATGGAAGTAGATATCCTCTGTGTCGCAAAGCTGCTTAAATCGCTTAATAAAGGCAAGGCTTCCAGTCCAGATTGTATACCAGTCAGGTCCCTCTCAGAGTATGCTGATGCAATAGCTCCATATATAGCAATTACAACCCCTCGCTCACAGAATGATCCGTACTTAAAGACTGGAAAATTGCTCAAGACACACCAATACCCAAAAAGGGAAGTAGGAGTAATCCGTTGAATTACAGGCCCATATCACTAACGTCGATCTGCAGTAGGGTTTTGGAACATATACTGTACTCGAACGTTATGAAGTACCTCGAAGAAAACAATTTATTGACACGTAGGCAGCACGGATTAAAAAAATATCGTTCTTGCGAAACACAACTAGTTCTTTATACTCAATTAGCACTATGAGTGCTATCGACAGGGGATGTCAGAGTGATTCAATATTTTTAGATTTTCAGAAGGCTTTCGACACCGTTCCTCACAAGCGTCTGCGTGCCCATGAAATATCGCCTCAGTTGTGCGACTGAATTCGTTATTTCCTATTAGAAAGGTCAGAGCTCGTAGTAATGGAAGGAAAGTTATCGAGTGAAACAGAAGTAATATCGGCCGTTCCCCAAGGAAGTGTTATAGGCCCTCTATTGTTCCTGATCTATATTAACGACATAGGAGACAATCTGAGTAGCTGTCTTAGACTGTTTGCAGATGATGCTGTTATTTACCGTCTTGTAAAGTCATGGGGCGACAAAAACGAATTGCAAAATGATTTAGATAAGATATCTGTATGGTGCGAGAAGTGGCAGTTGACCCTGAATAAAGAAAAGTGTGAAGTTATTTATATGAGTACTAAAAGAAATCCGCTAAATTTCGACTAGGTGATAAATCACACAAATCTCAAGGCTGTAAATTAAACTAAGTACTTGGGGATTACAGTGACAAATAACGTAATTTGAAACGATCACACAGATAATATTGTGTGTAGAGCAAATCAAAGACTGCGATTCATTGGCAGAACTCTTAGAAGGTGCAATAGGTCTACTAAAGGGAATGCTTACACCAGGCTTGTCCGCCCTATTCTGGAGTGTTGCTGTGCAGTGTGGGATCCGCATCAGGCGGGACTGACGGATGACATCGAAGAAGTCCAAATGGAGCAGCTCGTTTTGTATTATCGTGAAATAGGGAAGATAGTGCCACAGACATGATACGTAGATTGGAGTGGCAATCATTAAAACAGGCGACGAAATCTTCTCATGAAATTTCAATTACCAGTTTTCTCCTCCTATTGCGAAAACATTCTGTTGGCACCTGCCTACATAGGGAGAGATGATCATCACGAAAAAATAAGAGAAATCAGGGCTTGCACAGAAAAATTTAAGCGCTGGTATGTATCGCTGTTCAAAACATAATTGGTTATACAGTCCAACATCATTAGATATCAAAAACTGCTTTGCAGCAGTGGCAATACCTGAAATCTGTAGACATAGGACAGATTAATTTTAAATGACCAAACATAATTTAACTGTCCCCTGTGACAGATTAAATTTTAGTTGTGCAATTGTTACATTGCAATTATAAATTCAATTTCATTTTTCATCAGGACTCATCTACTGGCAACAACGGCTGGAGGGATTGTCTACACGGTAATCACATGTCCCAAGATCATATATCTTTCCACGTGCTGCTTTGTAGACTGGAGTCGGACACAGGGAATGCCTAATGCCTAATCCGTAAATAGTGTTTACGTTTACGTTATGTTTTGCACATCACATAAAATAGTAATACCTTCGTATGTAAACACTTTGTATCTCATTGTTCCACGTATCTTCTTCATCCTCGTGAGTAATGTCCAAAGCTTTTGAAATATATTGCACTTTTTGAAAAATATCGTGCCATATGTACGCGGTATTGTCAGTATCTTCGCCAGGCAGTCGTGTGTGTCCATGAAGAACAGTGCTTCTTTGACTTAGCTGTTGTATTTATCATATAAAATGAGTTTTAAACAAGGATAAAGGTCGTTCATATTGCTTCAAACACAAACATGGGGCAACCATTTCCAGTGATGTGCCAAATGTTGGACCATCAACGCCTAAAAAAGTCTGATAATTATTTGTCTCGTTCATCCTCCATTCCTTCAAAAAGTTTTTGTACGTGAATGTTTGACTCTCCATATATCAAACTTCCTACCACCTTTTTTGTACTGAGAGAATTGTTAATTTTTTATTTCCTCAGTCTCAGTTGCATTAATAGACACTTTTTGCTGCAGTGGTTACCGGTTTCGGGCTGACACGCCCATTCTCAAACCAAACACCTTGTTATTAACGGTAAATAGCCATACAGTGTGTTGGCAAAAGGCACGAATAGCTTCTCTACAGAAAGTCAAGCTATGGGCAAGCAGTACTTTCACTGATATTAGGGCATACGATTATTGTACAGTATGTAAGTAGGCTGTTTACGTTTTTATGTTGGTAACGCCACGTAGCGCTCTTATGTAAGTAGGCTGTTTAGGTTTTTATGTTGGTAACGCCACGTAGCGCTCTATATGAAAATCACTGACTGTGCTGTGTGGAGTCTGTGGCTGGTTAGCATTGTTGGAATATTCGCTATTGTAGTGTTGGGCAGTTGAATGTGAACAGCGCGTAACGTTGCGGAGTTGGAGGTGAGCCGCCAGCAGAGGTGGATGTGGGGAGAGAGGTGGCAGAATTTTAAGTGCGGACGAGCTGTACGTGTGTCCTCCAGAAACAGTAAATTTGTAATACTGGACATCGTGAACTGATATATATATTATGACTTTTGAACATTATTAACCCTAGAAACACCAAGCACGGGCAAACATTGCCCGTACATTTTTATTTTTTAAAAATGTCATGGCAAATATCCTTCTATGTTTTTAGGTATCGTTCTATTTGTCTGTTACCTTATAATACACTGTTCTGTACGTTTCTACAGTTAAATTTTTATAATTGCAAGTACAAAATAGGAATTTTACGCCCAAGGGCACATTTTGCCTGGGGTTGGGACTCCACGCGACCATAATTTTTATTATCTTCCCTACAACCACCAAGCATGGGCAAAATTTGCCCGTACGTTTTTCTTTATTTTATTTAGTTGGCAACCTCGAACATGAGTTTTACAGTGGTTTGTTGAGCGTCTAATTGTTGAGTTTCACTTCCATTGTTGATTTTAGACTTGCCATTATTACTATTAGCAGTTTATCACAGTAGGGCGGCGCCTTTATTGTAAAGTAGACTTTGTAAGATGAGTTATAGAGGCTTGAACGACGCAGAAGTTCTTGCAGAACTGTTACTCGACGACGAATTATCAGATTTAAGTGATTTTGAGTCAGATCATACAGAAGTAGAAAAGGATTCCAGTGAAGAAGCGGAGGACAACGAAGAAGAAACAAACCATGCAGGTAACGCTCCAAATAAATATGTTACCAGTTCTGGCAGAGTGTATCTTGCAGAAGCTACGAGACATAGTAAAAGGGATTTTGGTAACACAGTCCATGAACGTCAAGGAATAACCAGTGCTGGGAAAGTAACAAGCATATGTGAATCATTTAATTATTTTTCACTCCTGAATTAGTACGGAAAATACTTGACCATACAAATGAAGAAGCTGAAAGAGAAAACGTATCTCCCGTTAACGATTCTGAAATATATGCATTGATGGGAATTTTAATTCTAATGGGAGTTTACCAGGACACCAATATTTCTTTATCTGATTTATGGTCAAATTTATTGGGAAGAGCGATTTATAGAGGATCTATGGGTAAGACAAGAGCGTATCAGCTATTGAAAATTCTTCGCTTTGATGATAAAGGCACCAGGTCAGAAAGACGTGTATGTGACAAATTTGCGCCGCTGCGTGAAGTATTTGAAGCATTGAATGGAATATTCCCACGGTACTTCAGAAGTGGACCTGACAGTACAATTGATGAAATGTTGTGTCTTTTCAGAGGTCGTTGTCCTTTCAAAGTTTTCCTCAAAGACAAACCTGGAAAATATGGAATACTAGTGAGAATGCTTTGTAGTGCAACTGAACGATACATAATGAAAATGGAAGTGTATGCTGGAAAAGACAGTAGACCTGCCAGTGAACGAGGTCCTCTTGAGATTGTGAAGAGACTGGTGGAGTCAATAAAGAATACAGGCTACAATGTCACTACTGACCGCTTCTACACTTCTGTGGAGATGGCGGACAATCTCTATCAATACTACAAACTTACATTGGTTGGGACACTCAAATCAAACAGAAAACATGTACCGCAGGAACTTAAGACGACAGGAGGCAGAGAGCTGTATTCCTCCAGATTCGCATTCACAGAATCATCTTCTAAGAAGCCGCCAATAACAATTGTCTCTTACATCACAAAGGAAAAACCAAAGAAAAATCTGTTGATGTTGTCTACACATCGTAATGCAGGAGTAGAAGTTGATACACCAAAAAAGAAAACACACATAAACCTGTACTATAATTCCACTAAGGGAGGAGTGGATGCCGTAGATCAAATGGTTAGGACATACTCTACAAAAAAGGGGTACGAAAAGATGGCTACTGTCAATGTTCTACAGCCTGTTTGATATAGCAGCAGTTAACTCATACACACTGTTCAAGATGAATGCGCCTAAATGGAATGAAGGGAAACCAAACACCAGCAAACTGTATCTCCATGAATTGTAAGCGAAAATATTCTCTCCAAGTGAAAAGTGTTTTCCGAGATTTTTCAATGTCCCATAACATGTATTTTAGCAATTGTTTTCATTTCTGTATTTGAAACTTTCTCTCAGTGACAATGCTGTATTATTCAGATAGTAAATTAAAGAGTGCATAGCAACTTTAGACAGCCTTTGTATTCAGTTACAAACCTTCTTATTTTGTTTACACAAACTTTCATTGACCAAGATTTGACCATTCTTGGTTGTTATATTCACCCTATGAGTGTTAAAAAATTAAGCTTTCAATTACGTTGTCACTATTTCCTGTTAAACTAATATCTCAATGGAAACAGAATTACATAAAATAAATACATATTACAACAAATTACAAGATTTACAGCTTATTGTAACACAGGCAAAATTTGCCCTTGGTTGGTGCTCCGTGTAACCTAAAATACCTTGGTGTTTCTAGGTTTAAGGTAAATACATTGTTTGTTCTCTATCAAAATCTTTCATTTGCTGACTATGCCTATCAGTAGTTAGTGCCTTCAGTAGTTAGAATCTTTTATTTAGCTGGCAGTATTGGCGTTCGCTGTATTGCAGTAGTTCGAGTAACGAAGATTTTTGTGAGGTAAGTGATTCATGAAAGGTATAGGTTATTGCTAGTCAGGGCCATTCTTTTGTAGGGATTCTTGAAAGTCAGATTGCGTTGCGCTAAAAATATTGTGTGTCAGTTTAGTGTTGATCAGAATAAGTAAAGAGAGTAACATCTGAGTACGTTCAGTTTTGCTCAGCTGTTTGAAAATCAAATAACGTAGAGGTTTATAAGCACAGTAATTCATTAATTTTTCAAAGGGGATGTTTAAAGTATTATTGACCCTCGAGGGTCCGCTTCAGGCCCAAGTCATTTCATCTGTAGTTACACATTCAGGTGTCACAAGGCGATGGCCTATGAAATCGAAAGCTGTTCGTGATCAAATAAATATTAGTTTGCAGAACATTAGGAAAAAGTATTCCCTGTTTAATACTACAAATGATGTATCAAGCACTGATCAATTAATAAAGAAATTAAACATAATCAAAAAGTTTGTTTGGTGCTCACGTCATTGTACACTGCTGTTCTGCATGTTCTGATACTCGAAGTGTTCTCGTAAGCCACAAATTCCAAACATCAGCTAAATACAGCTGCGTCTTTGCCTTTGTCAATGAGAGCAGCCGCCATTGGTTCCAGCTACAATTCTCTGCTGGCAATAACCTTTAGGAAATAGTATACAGACTGTTATAAATGGGAAGATTTGGAATTAAAAATATGACTGGTACAAGCTGTTATGTAGTCCACTAAAATAAAGAAAAAAATTTAAAAGTAAGGAAATTCTTTTCAAAACAAAAATAAAAACATTTTTTGGTCATCAAAATAATTCATGGATGTTTAACCTCTTCCAGGACATAAAGAGCCATACAAAGAACTTAACTGGAGGTTCTGGAAACTTATCAAGCGTCTGTTGACTCGTAATAAGAAGAAAATATCGCAGACGTAGTTGTTTCCACTGAAACGGAAACAAGAGTAAACTAACATAATTAATTAAGTAGATTCTTTATCAGCATTCACATTTCATCTTTTGTTTCTTTTTAGGAAGTGTACGGTGGACCGGAGGAAACGTTTCTTTCGCTCCCGTAGCTGCTTCAGAACGAAAGGAGAATAGGAATCGTTGAAACATTTTATATAGGACCCACGGTGCACGTGTGCCGGCACTAAACGAGAAGTGGAATAAAAATGCAAAATGCAAACGAATGCAAATATGCACTGTGATAGGTGCCGTATATATGGTGGTATCGAGAATCGATAGAAACGGAAGCGCGGGTACACGAAATGCTGCAGGCCGACCAGAACACCTTTTTACACGTATCTCCGTCGAGGTATCGAACAGAAACAACAGTAGCGGACAGTAGCAGGCGAAAGGGAAACTGATGCTGTGACCTGAAATCGTCTCTGTCTGGTAGAGTTATTGTTAAAAGAGAGACGCCCTGTTTAGTGAATGCAGAGGAAACTCTGCTCAGGGATTCAGTGGGGCTATTCTGGTATTTTTACATAACTTCCATCTAAACATGTAACGCCGCATTTCTGTTCTTTTTTTTTCTTACTGTAAGACACTTCAGTGTCTCGTTCTCGCTAGCCATAGTTAACATCGGAACGAGAGTGCATAAGGCTTCAGTAATATTTACTGTTTGCATAAATACACTGTCTGATCAAACACACTCATCCAGACACATATTACTGGAAATTAATACGGGACTTGTCCACCATTCGTGTTTATGGCGGCTTGATTTCTGCAAGCCGGCGAATGTGGCCTAGCGGTTCTAGGCGCTTCAGTCTGGAACCGCGCGACCGCTACGTCGCAGGTTTGAATCCTGCCTCGGGCATGGATGTGTGTGATGTCCTTAGGTTAGTTAGGTTTACATAGTTCTAAGTTCTAGGGGACTGATGACCTCAGATGTTAATTCCCATAGTGCTCAGAGCCATTTGAACCATTTGATTTCTGCGGTAGACACTTCCCCATTCTCCTTCAGCAGCTGAAATCAAAGCAATGATGTTGGACACTGGAATCTGAAGCGAAATCTACGTTCTAGCTCCTCCCAAAGGTGCTTTATTTGAGCTCAGATGGAGTATCTGGGCAGGGCAGCCCATTATACTATGCCCGCATCGGTTCTATGTAAAATGATCCTTAGTAACGGAGAATATCTCTTACTTGGTAACAGATAAACGCACAGCAGAGGCGTTTGACATGTGAAATTACACGTCACGCCACCACTAACTCTGTAAACAAGAAATATGTCGAGCAGATGCATACATGGGGATTGCAGTGCCTCACAAACGCTTGTCGCTAACTTAGAATCATCTTAGTTATGAAACTGAAATCTGGATTTTATATCCAAGATGCGACAGGAGAATGGAGCACCTCGCGTAAATCTTCGTTCGTTTAGAGGAATGTATCGAAACAGGATGGTCACGTTTCATCACACATGTGATGGAAGTCCTCTGATGACCGAGAGATTTGCTGTTAACGATCGCAAGTAGTCGGTGCTCTGTCACAGACAGAACACGTGGTTGTATAGGAGTTGAACACAGGCTATATCACACAACTCATGCATCCTGACAGAATAGCTGAAAAAGTGGTAAAGTGACCTGCAGCAACATCTCCTTCTCTCTCTATAATGCATCATCAGTCTACCATTAAATCGTACCTCGTTTCAACTCCATCTCAACTGATCACTCCATCTACTTGTAACCTCCCCCACACTTATCGACCTTAATGACAGTGAAAAATTAAACCGCGTGTACCTAATGGAAATTTGGGAAAAGCAATCGTCACCGAAGTTAATTTGTCGGTAAAGATCTACATCTACATCTACATCCATACTCCGCAAGCCACCTGACGGTGGAAAGGGTTACATCTAAATGAAAGGAAAAATGCTAATCAAACTGGTGGAAATTAATTTTGAAAAAGGGGTAAAGTTAATAAAGAAAGTAAATGTGCGGCCGTTACGTTAACAATCAACTAGCGGTAATTAGATATTTGAGATTTGGGGGAAATTACGGTCGCCAGTCCTAAGGACAATTACTATAGTAACTGAAAAAGAAAGATTATTACACATATAATTAGCACTAGAAGCGTGGCAACTGAAGGTTGACAAGTGTAGTGTGAAAACTGAAAGTTTGTCAGAAGTAATAAATTTCGCTACACTCTGACTTAATTTAGCAAAAGAATTAATAAAACCGGAAAATCAAAAGTTAATTTAGTGACTGAAATTAACAGTGAGCTTTGTTTCTGAAGCACAACGAAATTCAGTAAAATGCGGTTAGTCTTGGACTACCTCAACAATCATTTCAAAAGCTACTTGAACCTTCTCAATTTAGAAATAAGAGATTTAACTTTCAACTTGAATTAAATAATTCTGAACAATTAACAACAGTAAAATTTAGTACGTACCAAGCTGAGCTGCAGTCACAGGTAAGCTAAAATACGGTAACAAAACTCGCGCTCTTAATTTGTGCTTGTGGAATCTAAATATTGTAGCCAGCTATGAATACCTTAACTGAACTTTGAAATTAAAGCAGTGAAATAAAATGATGCTGGCGTTTGAATCTCAACGACACTCGGGTTCATTCCGGAAAAGGAAGGGACCCTGCTTGGTAATGCAACTGGGACAATGAGCAACAAAGGTTCATGCTAAGTTGCTGTAATTTTGCGAGGCAAATGGAACAATTTTAAAAGCTAAGGTCTGCCATACAGTTCTAAAACTTTACGTGCTTCCAGTCTTCCTTGTTGGTTGATTGAAGGTTTGAAGCCGTCGGTCGAGGAGGTGGCGACAGTCACTCATTGTCGGCCGCCGCTGTTGCAGAAGCTGGATGTTGGCGCGCCTTCTTCTCGACACGGTCACCAGACGAAACGGGCTCTTGATGTGCGCCAGCTAATGCTTCCCGTCCGCGACACCATGTCAGAAACTATCATCGCAAGTCGAGCGCAATTACATGCTGCCAAACCCCGAAAGCGCGGCAACTCGCGGGAGCTTCACACAACACACCTGCTCCAATCGCTACCCCAGCCAGACTCTCTCTGCCCGCGCTCCACGCGACAGAGTTAACGCTACCAAAGATCCTACACACTTTGATTCCTCACACGACCTATCGATGTAATCGTTCGATAGCAGTTTTCCCTAGGCAAGACCCAGCGTAAAAATACAAATAATATTTACGAAACAAACCAATTATACATCAACATAAATGCATAAATATATATATATATATATACAAATAGTAAAACAATTACAATATGCGAAGACACAGAAATGTTATATATTCAGGTAACAAAAAATAAGGAAAAAAATAATAGTACAATAGATGTAAATAGGAGGATATGCATTTCCAGCGTTACATACTCTCTGTCATCATTTAAGGCAGATGCAAGTGAGTTTAGAGGCAGATGGTTCTCTGTTTTTCTAGGAAAGCATCAAAGACAGCAGTCAACTCATGTATATCACTATTACCTCAATATACATACAACAGAATGCTTTCTCGATGGAAAAAAATGACTATTTCTCTGGTTTCTGGCGCTTCCATGTCAACGTTTCCTCGGATTCCTCTTGCTACCGCATACTCTTTCGCATGTGCAAGAATTGTTCTGCACCAACCAGAAGACACGCAAGTACTTCCTCAATTTTTCGTAATCCAATCGATTTTATGTCACTTCTACCCATGCAATCATGACATCGATTCTCGTAACGTGTTATAAAATTGCTTGTAAATGCAGTGCAGCTGCCAACACCTAGCACAAATGCGGCATAGTATAGCACTGTACACGAATTCATCCAGTCACATCCACCCATATATTCTACATTTGCAGTGCGTTTGCTGTTTCCTGTTTTTCTGTGTCTGCACATGTGCTGCAGACAGCTCCCAGGACCCCGTTCTCCCGCTGGTGAACCCAACTTCCAACACAGAACACATCTTCGGACGTAATGCGTGGTTGGACCACCTTTGAGCCCTCCCCTAGATGTGAAGTGTGGTGGATCGCCGGCCGGTGTGGCCGTGCGGTTCTAAGCGCTTCAGTTTGGAATCGCGTGACCGCTGCGGTCGCAGGTTCGAATCCTGCCTCGGGCATGGATGTGTGTCATGGCCTTAGGTTAGTTAGGTTTAAGTAGTTCTAAGTTCTAGGGGACTGATGACCTTAGAAGTTAAGTGCCATAGTGCTCAGAGCTATTTGAAACATTTTGTGGTGGATCCGCCTCAGAACATCGCTTTGAATATAATGTGCGGCGGATCCACTCTCGAACACTAACTCAGGTCTACTGCGGGTCCTGGGAGCCATCTGGGACACTAAGTAATTTAACATTATAGACCGTTTTAAATGCAGAACCGTGCATCCCGAAGAATGTGTCTGTATGTTCTCTCTTACCAAGATCTGCCTGGTACTGATCCCAGACACTGGAGCAATACTTCAGAATTGATAGCGTAGTTCATTTACGTAAAATGCCCCGAACTCCGAACTGGAGCTCCATCATGCATACAAACCACCCGTTTCTTGTTCTTCTTAACTGCCTGCTATTACATCACAACACTTTCATATCTACTACTGTACACCGATAAAGGGCGCTAACCTCATCGACATGCGCGCATCTGGAGAAGTCTTGTGCACCTGCATGGGTGCGGAACAGCAGTTACGGACTCGGCATGGCTCCATTCATTCAAGAGACATGGAATGTAGTGGTCTGCTTCTAGTCATCTGCCGATTAAATCGGTAATGGTGCTGCAGCGCGGGCTCTTCAAAGACGGTGCTAGGGGATCTTTCAGTCTCTAACTTTACCTTAACAATGCGAGAATGCCCTGTGACTCCCATCCGCGTATCGATAGATCGTAAATTATGCACTATGCTCAAGGTGCCAGAAATATGTAGCTCGCTGTCTGGTATACAGGGCTATTACAAATGATTGAAGCGATTTCATAAATTCACTGTAACTCCATTCATTGACATATGGTCACGACACACTGAAGATACGTAGAAAAACTCATAAAGTTTTGTTCGGCTGAAGCCGAACTTCAGGGTTCTGCCGCCAGAACGCTCGAGAGCGCAGTGAGACAAAATGGCGACAGGAGCCGAGAAAGCGTATGCCGTGCTTGAAATGCACTCACATCACTCAGTCATAACAGTGCAACGACACTTCAGGACGAAGTTCAACAAAGATCCACCAACTGCTAACTCCATTCGGCGATGGTATGCGCAGTTTAAAGCTTCTGGATGACTCTCTAAGGGGAAATCAACGGGTCGGCCGGCAGTGAGCGAAGAAACGGTTGAACGCATGCGAGCAAGTTTCACGCATAGTGATGTGAAAGATTCAGTGTTTAAACCTCCTCTACCAAGAAACGTGCCAGAACTGCGAGCTCGCATCAACAATGCTTTCGAACTCATTGATGGGGACATGCTGCGCCGAGTGTGAGAGGAACTTGATTATCGGCTTGATGTCTGCCGAATCACTAAAGGGGCACATATCGAACATTTGTGAATGCCTAAAAAAACTTTTTGAGTTTTTGTATGTGTGTGCAAAGCATTGTGAAAATATCTCAAATAATAAAGTTATTGTAGAGCTGTGAAATCGCTTCAATCATTTGTAATAACCCTGTACTTCGATGATGTATATGTTCGATAATTAACAGTGAATGGATGTACTGGACAGTCATCTATCTACATTCGCAATGGTACTCGCAAAGTAGAGGGGGGGGGGGGCGGTTTAGCAATAATACTGAAATTGGGAAGCATGCTATGGCACCATTAGTCAGCGTTGAAGTTACTGTAAATTTGCTAAAATTGTTCACACTATCAACTGGGATGCTTATTATTACAGTATATCGATAGTGTCTTTTTCCATTCACTGGTACGCCGTTGATTACCGTATAATTATTGAGTGACATTGCTTGTTTGAGACGCAGAAAGAGTCCTGGTGGAGGGACATCACATTCTCGGCATGGCTAGCACCGGGACAGTGATAGCGTGCATGACTGCAATATGAGGAATCATCGAAACGGTACACAGAGCCATCAGGTATCCCGTCACTGCGACAGATGAGTTTGAATGTCAAGGGCATGAGTCACCTTTGAACAGAAGTTTGCATATGCCCCACAACGTTGCAGAACTCTTCCAGTTTCTTTATGTTGCTGCTTTGCTAAACTGAAATTGATATATGACTCAAAGTTGCCTGCATCATTTAACAGCGGAAGATGGAAACGAGGATATAATCCAGATAACATCTTTGTCTCCGAAAAGGTATCCCTGCAAACTGTAAAGCAAATCGAGGACCCAATTCCAAGATCGCAACACAGAGCAATAACTTGCTGCATTACTGCAGTAATCAAATCAGATGTAATGCCCTTTAAGAGACGCTTCAATTTCAAAAAAGCTCATTGGGAACTTTTTACAGAGGACCTTGATAAGGAGATCTTGGAAATTAAACCAGAGATACAATCATATGAAACTTTTATAGACCTTGTCAAGAAAATCTCTCGACGGAGCATACCTAGAGGGTGCCGCACCCAGTATATCGCTGGACTAAATGGTAGCAGCAAGGAAGCTCTGAAAAAGTATGAAGAACTGTACAATAAGGACCCCTTTTCAGAGGAAACGATCCAGGCAGGTGAGGTACTGATGTCTGGTATCTCCGAAGCGAGAAAGGAAAAGTGGTGCAACCTCCTACAAGAGACGGACATGAAGCACAGCAGTAGGAAGGCATGGAAACTGGTCAAAAGTCTCAACAACGACCCAACAGAACCACAACCAAATTACAGTGAAGTTACACCTGATCAGATAGCTCACCAACTACTCATGAACGGAAAAACTAAAAGGAAGATCAGGAATGGCAAAATTAAAAGAAAATTGAACGAGGAGATTAGCTTCCTAGCTCGCCCGTTCTTCATTCAGGAGCTACAAGAAGCCATCAATGATTTGAAAAACAATAAGGCCGCTGGCCTCGACGATCTGAGATCTGAGCAAATTAAACATTTTGGACCGGGAGTACAAGCATGGATCGTAGAGCTAATGAATAACTGTATTACAACAATGCAAATTCCTAAACTGTGGAGGAAAGCTCGAGTTATTGCGTTACTAAAACCAGGGAAAGACCCAGCTGAAGCTAAAAATTTCCGGCCTGTGTCACTGCTTTGTCATTTATTTAAAGTGCTGGAGCGAATGGTCCTCAAACGCATAGCTGATTATGTGGACAAAGCCCTCATTAACGAACAAGCTGGATTCCGACCAGGAAAATCATGCTGTGGCCAAATCCTTAATCTCACCCAGTACATCGAAGACGGCTATCAGAGAGGAGAAGTAACTGGGGTCGCATTCCTGGATCTCAGTGCTGCATATGACACAGTTAACCATAAGTTGCTTACCCAGAAAGTGTATAATGTCACTAAGGACTACACCCTTTCTATGTTCGTGCAATGTCTGCTACAAAACAGACGCTACTATGTAACCTTACAATCTAAAAACAGCCGTTGGAGGACACAGAAAAATGGACTTGCACAGGGTAGTGTCTTGGCTCCAATATTATTTAACATCTATACCAATGATCTTCCCAACAACCGCCAGACACGAATGTTCATATATGCTGATGATGCAGCAGTGGCCACACAGGATAAAACCTTTGAACAAGTGGAGGAGAATCTCACAGGAGCCTTAACAGAACTTGCTACCTATTACGACGGCAATAATCTCAAACCAAACCCTAGTAAATCTCAAGTATTCGCCTTCCATCTTAGGAACAAACAAGCTAAACGGAAACTCCGAGTCACGTGGCAAGGGGAAGAGCTGAAACATACAAACAGCCCAAAATACCTGGGAGTAACACTGGACAGAGCACTTACTTTTAAGCAGCACTGTCACAACACTAAAAAAAGGTCTGTGCCAGGAACAACATACTGCGGAAGCTAACAGGTTCATCGTGGGGAGCTCAACCACATGTTTTGCGCACCACGGGTCTGGTGCTGAGTATCTCAGCAGCGGAATATGCGGCGCCAGTTTGGAGGAACTCTGCTCACACTAAGCAAGTTGACGTCGCCGTAAACGAAACTGTACGTATTGCCACAGGATGCCTCAAACCAACTTCCACAGACATCATTTACCCCATCATAGGCATAGCACCACCCACTATTCGCAGACAAGTAGCCGCCGAGATCGAAAGATCAAAACAAAAGAATGATCCTCGACACCCGATGCATATGCACCGAAAACATCGTGTCCGGCTGAAATCCCGCAGGAGTTTCATTGAAACTACTGAAGAGCTCGCCACCAAGCCCGCCGCAAGGCGGCTATCTCTTTGGGAAAAAATGGTGCCACACTCCACAATGGAACTACTTGAGGAGGGATCTGCAGGATTTCAACCACCTTTTACAACTTGGAGGTCATTAAACCGGCTGCGCACTGGAGTAACTGGGTGCAAATAAAACCTATTTAAATGGGGTTACAGTGATGGCGACAGGTGTGAATGCGGAGCAATACAGGACTTGGACCACCTACTGATCTGCCCAGACATGTCTATAACATGCACTAAAGATGATATTCTGAAAGTCAATGACAAAGCAATCTACGTTGCTAATTACTGGGAAGGGAAGATATAATTGGTGCATCCGGACACGGAAGAAGAAAAAAAATGTTGCTACTATCTTTTATTTAAAATCATCCAGTGTGTGTGTGTGTGTGTGTGTGTGTGTGTGTGTGTGTGTGTTGTGGTAGCAGCAGCAACAACATGATTTAAACTGTGCGTCATCTAGTTTTCTGTGAGAGGCAATGGATCAGAACGTGTTAATGCCAGTTTAGAACCTGACACAGACCTCGAAGTCGTGGTGGGAAAAACAAAATGTATGGCAGTGTACACTGGAACCATACTGCAAAACTGATAGCGTAGTTCATTTAGGTAAAATGCACTGAACTCCATCTGACTGGAGCTCCATAATGCATAAAAACCAACCGTTTCTTGTTCTTCCTAACTGTCCGCTATTACATCACAACACTTTCATATCTACTACTGTAATGTAAAGAAGAGTAATGAGGAAGATATGGGGACCAGTTTTATATAACGGAGAATGGAGGAGGGTGAAAAACGAGGAAATCTACCTTCTGATGCGACAGCCAACTATCCTACAGAAGATAAAGAGCAAAAGAATACAATGGGTAGGCAATGCAGCTCATATGCCAGATGGAAGACAGGCGAAGATGACACTAGCGGGGAAACCAAACACCAAACGCCCCATTGGACGACAAATGCAGCGCTCGATGGACGACCTGGCGAAGGACCTAGCAGCCCTGGGAATCGAAGACACCTGGAGGAACCTGGCACAAAACAGGAAGGAATGGAGGCAGTTTGTGGAAGCAGCGCGTGCTCTGCAGGGCCTGTGATCGCTGAATATCTATCTGTCTGTCTATCTATCTATCTATCTATCTATCTTTGGCAGTGTACAAAGCGTGATACAGCAGAAAGAAAACAATGTTTCAAACAACGACAGAGGGAGTCTCTCTTACGATTTTTAGTATAGTCTGTGGGATGTGGTCCTCCTCCTACACTTCGGGCGTTGGCACTTTACACTGGTCTATACAATGGATCAATACCTGTATATTTAATAGGAACCTCCTCCTACAGTATGAGCATTGACACTTTACACTGGTCTATGCAATGGAAGGTACACATCGTACACGGTTGCCAGAGCCACAGCAGTCAGCAGGGGGTATTTCCAATACTTCGCTCATTGGCGAATTTCATCCAACTGAGACTGCGATCATAATATTTAATTATAAGTACAGTGATAAAACATATATGTGACGAGTTTTCTAGACGATTCTGTCTGTTATGCGAGGAGTACCTGGCTGCGGTGGCCTTCTGCGGAAATTATTCACGTTTCCAGACAATGGTAGAAGCTGCCAGAATGGAAAGGCCAGCTGGGGTGCCAATGTCTACCTCTATATGGCTGAATAGTGAAATAATACTCAGTATGTATTGTACAGCGATCATGATTTGATAAGATTCAATATGGACATGTGTTTGCACTGGACCTTTATTTCTTCCCATGTAAATTGTAGTGTTGGTTGCACATTTATGCCTGCATTTGGTTCAGAGAACATCGATTGTGGTGTATGCATCTAGCAAGTGAAAGACGGGTGGAAGACACATTTGCTGGTTCTCTAGACACATTTACATCTACATCTACATTTATACTCCGCAAGCCACCCAACGGTGTGTGGCCGAGGATACTTTGCGTGCCACCGTCATTACCTCCCTTTCCTGTCCCAGTCGCGTATGGTTCACGGGAAGAACGACTGCCGGAAAGCCTCCATGCGCGCCCGAATCTCTCTAATTTTACATTCCTGATCTCCTCGGGAGGTATAAGTAGGGGGAAGCAATATATTCGATAAGTCATCCAGAAAACCTGGACAGCAAGCTACACTGCGCTGCAGAGCGCCTCTCTTGCAGAGTCTGCCACTTGAGTTTTCTAAACATCTCCGTAACGCTATCACGCTTACCAAATAACCCTGTGACGAAACGCGCCGCTCTTCTTTGGATCTTCTCTATCTCCTCTATCAACCCGACCTGGAACGGATCCCACACTGATGAGAAATACTCAACTATAGGTCAAACGAGTGTTTTGTAAGCCACCTCCTTTGTTGATGGACTACATTTTCTAATGATTCTCCCAATGAATCTCAACCTGGCAGCCGCCTTACCAACAATTAATTTTATATGATCATTCCACTTCAAATCGTTCCGCACGCATACTCCCAGATATTTTACAGAAGTAGCTGCTACCAATGTATTCGCAATAGATTATATTTGTCTGTGTTAAGGGTCAGTTGCCACTCCCTGCACCAAATGCCTATCCGCTGCAGATCTTCCTACATTTCGCTGCAATTTTCTAATGTTGCAACTTCTCTGTATACTACAGCATCATCCGCGAAAAGCCGCATGGAACTTCCGACACTATCTACTAGGTCACTTATATATATTGTGGAAAGCAATGGTCCCATAACACTCCACTGTGGCACGCCAGAGGTTACTTTAACTAGACGTCTCTCCATTGAGAACAACATGCTGTGTTCTGTTTGCTAAAACTTTTCAATCCAGCCACACAGCTGGTCTGATATTCCGTAGGCTCTTACTTTGTGTATCAGGCGACAGTGTGGAACTGTATCGAACGCCTACCGGAAGTCAAGGAAAATGGCATCTACCTGGGAGCTTGTATCTGATATTTTCTGGGTCTCATGAACAAATAAAGCGAGTTGGGTCTCTCACGATCGCTGTTTCGGGAATCCATATTGATTCCTACAGAGTAGATTCTGCGTTTCCAGAAATGACACGATACGCGAACAAAAAACATGTTCTAAAATTCTACAACAGATCGACGTCAGAGATATAGGTCTATAGTTTTGCGCATCTGCTCGAGGACTCTTCTTGAAGACTGGGACTACCTGTGCTCTTTTCCAATCATTTGGAACCTTCCGTACCTCTAGAGACTTGCGGTACACGGCTGTTAGAAGGGGGGCAAGTTCTTTCGCGTACTCTGTGTAGGATCGAATTGGTATTCCGTCAGGTCCAGTGGACTTTCCTCTGTTGAGTGATTTCAGTTGCATTTCTATTCCTTGGACACTTATTTCGATGTCAGCCATTTTTTCTTTGTGCAAGGATATGAGAAGCGCCTTTTTTTTAGTTGACTTTGTAAATCATGTGGAAATGTAAGTTTCCTCCATTTTTTTTTTGAGTTTTCACATAAAGATCTTCGTAGACGGGATAAGGTTGTAGTTACTTGGAGGTTTACAGCATGCTGCACCACGCTAAAGTTCTGGACTTCTAGACACATAATGTACAATCTACACTCCTGGAAATGGAAAAAAGAACACATTGACACCGGTGTGTCAGACCCACCATACTTGCTCCAGACACTGCGAGAGGGCTGTACAAGCAATGATCACACGCACGACACAGCGGACACACCAGGAACCGCGGTGTTGGCCGTCGAATGGCGCTAGCTGCGCAGCTTTGTGCAACGCCGCCGTCAGTGTCAGCCAGTTTGCCGTGGCATACGGAGCTCCATTGCAGTCTTTAACACTGGTAGCATGCCGCAACAGCGTGGACGTGAACCGTATGTGCAGTTGACGGACTTTGAGCGAGGGCGTATAGTGGGCATGCGGGAGGCCGGGTGGACGTACCGCCGAATTGCTCAACACGTGGGGCGTGAGGTCTCCACAGTACATCGATGTTGTCGCCAGTGGTCGGCGGAAGGTGCACGTGCCCGTCGACCTGGGACCGGACCGCAGCAACGCACGGATGCACGCCAAGACCGTAGGATCCTACGCAGTGCCGTAGGGGACCGCACCGCCACTTCCCAGCAAATTAGGGACACTGTTGCTCCTGGGGTATCGGCGAGGACCATTCGCAACCGTCTCCATGAAGCTGGGCTACGGTCCCGCACACCGTTAGGCCGTCTTCCGCTCACGCCCCAACATCGTGCAGCCCGCCTCCAGTGGTGTCGCGACAGGCGTGAATGGAGGGACGAATGGAGACGTGTCGTCTTCAGCGATGAGAGTCGCTTCTGCCTTGGTGCCAATGATGGTCATATGCGTGTTTGGCGCCGTGCAGGTGAGCGCCACAATCAGCACTGCATACGACCGAGGCACACAGGGCCAACACCCGGCATCATGGTGTGGGGAGCGATCTCCTACACTGGCCGTACATCACTGGTGATCGTCGAGTGGACACTGAATAGTGCACGGTACATCCAAACCGTCATCGAACCCATCGTTCTACCATTCCTAGACCGGCAAGGGAACTTGCTGTTCCGACAGGACAATGCACGTCCGCATGTATCCCGTGCCACCCAACGTGCTCTAGAAGGTGTAAGTCAACTGCCCTGGCCTGCAAGATCTCCGGATCTGTCCCCCATTGAGCATGTTTGGGACTGGATGAGGCGTCGTCTCACGCGGTCTGCACGTCCAGCACGAACGCTGGTCCTACTGAGGCGCCAGGTGGAAATGGCATGGCAAGCCGTTCCACAGGACTACATCCAGCATCTCTACGATCGTCTCCATGGGAGAATAGCAGCCTGCATTGCTGCGAAAGGTGGATATAAACTGTACTAGTGCCGACATTGTGCATGCTCTGTTGCCTGTGTCTATGTGCCTGTGGTTCTGTCAGTGTGATCATGTGATGTATCTGACCCCAGGAATGTGTCAATAAAGTTTCCCCTTCCTGGGACAATGAATTCACGGTGTTCTTATTTCAATTTCCAGGAATGTATATCTTCGGAATAATATCGTGCGAGCGATCGATAGTATATTGATTTGCAAGCGATATTTCTATGTGTTTGATGTCGAGAAGTATCAGGTAAATGGTATGATATTCTGAGAAACCATGCGAAAATACGTATGTCCTTGTAATCCCAGAGTCTGGAGATTGGTGTAGAAAGCAAGGAAGGAAGCACGTTTGGTCCAGAAACTATAACATCTTTCCTTTGTGCCAAGGGGAACCGACCCAGCCATTGTACAACAGTTTGGAGAGTGACCTAGGTCTGCTGAGGGCGCTCTGGTCACACGTCGGGCCAGTGTGCTTGTGGGGGCAGATGTGACTGTCGGCTGCGGTGGACGACCGTGGGAAGTATCTAGTGTGGTGAGGACTATACACGGTCCATGTGCTTATGCTGTCTCTCTTTGTGGTACATGTACGATTGTCTGATGGTGGACAGCTATTTGCAGGATGCAGAAATGATGATTTTGAATAGCGCAGGATACGAATGAAGTGTTTGCTACATCGATGTGGTATATGGTGGTATATAGCCGGGTTGGAGATCGGTTTGATGCTGATATATTCAAGCTTTCATCGACAGTGGCAGAGCAATGCAATTTAGGAAGTGATCTGTAGATCACTTTTGCAAGGTTTATTTTCCAGCCTAAGTTCGAACTTTCGGCCATGACGTCATTGCGACGTGACAGCGTCTATCGCTGCCATCTTGGATCCGCCATCTTGAATAAATTTGGAAAAAAAATGCTGTGTGGGTCTGATAGGTGGCTCTTGTGTGCATTCAGTGTTTCATCTACGAAAAACTGGCGTATAATTTGATGGTTCACTACCTCGCACTACATATTTACACTTCTTGGACGCTGACATTTCACCAATGGTGCAAGTTTCGGCAGTTTTCCTGACAATGATTGATAAATGTGGCTTCATCACTAAACAAGATACATGACACATCCTGTGTCTCCTGTCTCAACGCCCATGTCCAGAAGTAAACACAATTCTCTTAATAGCTACCATGCAGCTCTTGATGGAGATGGATATGATACAGATGGAATCTACACTCCTGGAAATAGAAAAAATAACACATTGACACCGGTGTGTCAGACCCACCATACTTGTTCCGGACACTGCGAGAGGGCTGTACAAGCAATGATCACACGCACGGCACAGCGGACACACCAGGAACCGCGGTGTTGGCCGTCGAATGGCGCTAGCTGCGCAGCTTTGTGCACCGCCGCCGTCAGTGTCAGCCAGTTTGCCGTGGCATACGGAGCTCCATCGCAGTCTTTAACACTGGTAGCATGCCGCGACAGCGTGGACGTGAACCGTATGTGCAGTTGACGGACTTTGAGCGAGGGCGTATAGTGGGCATGCGGGAGGCCGGGTGGACGTACCGCCGAATTGCTCAACACGTGGGGCGTGAGGTCTCCACAGTACATCGATGTTGTCGCCAGTGGTCGGCGGAAGGTGCACGTGCCCGTCGACCTGGGACCGGACCGCAGCGACGCACGGATGCACGCCAAGACCGTAGGATCCTACGCAGTGCCGTAGGGGACCGCACCGCCACTTCCCAGCAAATTAGGGACACTGTTGCTCCTGGGGTATCGGCGAGGACCATTCGCAACCGTCTCCATGAAGCTGGGCTACGGTCCCACACACCGTTAGGCCGTCTTCCGCTCACGCCCCAACATCGTGCAGCCCGCCTCCAGTGGTGTCGCGACAGGCGCGAATGGAGGGACGAATGGAGACGTGTCGTCTTCAGCGATGAGAGTCGCTTCTGCCTTGGTGCCAATGATGGTCGTATGCGTGTTTGGCGCCGTGCAGGTGAGCGCCACAATCAGGACTGCATACGACCGAGGCACACAGGGACAACACCCGGCATCATGGTGTGGGGAGCGATCTCCTACACTGGCCGTACACCACTGGTGATCGTCGAGGGGACACTGAATAGTGCACGGTACATCCAAACCGTCATCGAACCCATCGTTCTACCATTCCTAGACCGGCAAGGGAACTTACTGTTCCAACAGGACAATGCACGTCCGCATGTATCCCGTGCCACCCAACGTGCTCTAGAAGGTGTAAGTCAACTACCCTGGCCAGCAAGATCTCCGGATCTGTCCCCCATTGAGCATGTTTGGGACTGGATGAAGCGTCGTCTCACGCGGTCTGCACGTCTAGCACAAACGCTGGTCCAACTGAGGCGCCAGGTGGAAATGGCATGGCAAGCCGTTCCACAGGACTACACCCAGCATCTCTACGATCGTCTCCATGGGAGAATAGCAGCCTGCATTGCTGCGAAAGGTGGATATACACTGTACTAGTGCCGACATTGTGCATGCTCTGTTGCCTGTGTCTATGTGCCTGTGGTTCTGTCAGTGTGATCATGTGATGTATCTGACCCCAGGAATGTGTCAATAAAGTTTCCCCTTCCTGGGACAATGAATTCACGGTGTTCTTATTTCAATTTCCAGTAGTGTATGTCGATGGAGCATGCCTGACCTATCTACGTCTTCATGTGATTGTGTGGGAGCTAAAGGGCATATCAACTGCGACAACAGCAATTGTTTCGCCGTCTTCTGTCGTCGCTTGTTTCCTTCCGTTACGTTGTCTTTCACGTAAATGGTTGAAGAGTTTGATAAGTAATTGCCGAGATGGTCGATGTCTATTGTGATATCTTTCCGCATATACCGTACAAGAATGACCTTCATCTTCCAACACTCTCCATACGCCATGAACACCTCAGCTTTTTCTCCTTTTGGTAAATCTCATTTTCGACTCACGACCTCCATCTTGGACTGTCACACACTAACTAACTAGCAAGTCACAATGCACTCAAGAAACACACGAGCACACTGTAAGCAAACTTAACAACCTAATACCTAGCAACTACGCAGCTTGAATAGTTCAGACAAGCGTCAGTGTAGGATCTTTTCAAAATATGATACCTCGTAAACGACTCGCACTGGAATCCTGCAACAAACACCACTGACATTCTAATGCAGTCAATTTTTAATTTTTTAAGGTCAATAGTCATTATTCAATTTAAAAAAGTGTCTGTTTGCACAAAAGTACACTTTCTAAGTATTGTTACACTCTCTTTATTGGCTCACCATGCGAGCCCCTTACTACCAATCCATTCTGCGAAAGCCACACTTCAATAGCAAAATGGTTCAAATGGCTCTGAGCACTGTGGCACTTAACTGCTGTGGTCATCAGTCCCGCAGAATTTAAACCTAACTAACCTAAGGACATCACACACATCAATGCCCGAGGCACTTCAATAGCACTTTTCATATCTGGAATGTCTGTAGTGCAAGTTGTAGATGGTTCATGCTTTAGATGTAGATGTAGAGGTATCACAGCTGCCAACTGCCAGAATTGTATCAGACAACATACTGGGATTGTGGGGAATAAGAAAGCTGACCAACCAGAAATAATGCTACAAAGAATGGAATACACTGGCGATGCATTCAGCCTAATGATGTAATGGCTGTAGTCAGGGACATGGACATGGCGAGAATGTAACAATGCCTGGATAGGGAAATTTAGAGAAGGGCATCCAGTACAGACAAAACCACTCACATTTACAAAAGGCCCAGTGGTACACTGATAGGTGGTATATGACATGAGGGAAGGGGTGCATAATTTGAGTTTTCCTTTTTTTATTGTTGCCATAAAAACTCGTTCATACTCGTTGACCAAGCACACCATCTGGAATCGTAATGCATAATGCTAACTCATTCCGCAAATTGGGCACATTATTGAACCACCTGTGCTTACTGATGTTCAGTGTACTCAACGACTTCGAACAAGTCACAGGTCCACAGGCTTGTTAGTACTGTGAGCCATAAACCCATTACTGGTGACTAGATAAGAGCAAAAAATAATAATTTACATAACGTGTTTCATTAGAATTATCCTGCTGGAATACACAATTCAGTAGTTTACACATGGGCCCGCTCACCTTTTCCTGCTTAGAAATGATAGATGATTACAAACAAATTACAAGAACAAACAGTGAGGAACAAGCCACAAACAGATCAAAGCCCCACAGGCCGCGATCTGTGCATCTGTGCTGTAGATACACGAATACTTTATTCTCTAGACCACATTCACGCTCTGCTACTGTAACTGAGTCCGCTCAGCGCTCTGTCTTCCCCCACCACTGCACTATTCCATACAGGCGTGTGAGTGATACAGCTACATGCCAGAGGTTGCACACCCAGGAGGCTTAAGAAGACGTGTTTGCAACACAGTGGAACTACTTGTAAGAGGCGAATACTGCAACATAGCCAGGCGTTTAGCACACATGTATGTTCTCATCTTCTTTTTCTGTAAAATCCATAATATTTATCATTTGATTAAGCAAGTACATTATGCAGCACCGATATAGTGAGCAGAAAAACAAAAAGCTTTACATACAGTCATTTAACATTAAACCGCGACGTTTATACATTTACACACATTTCGAATGTAGGGCATGTAATAAATCTGCAACTATAGTTCGTTATACCGAGAACACATGGAGTTACACGTATTAAAATCTGTTAAACCTTGACATTGGCGGGACTTTGTCAGTTTCACAACAGAAAATCACAGATGTGGTTAACCAAAGTTTGAAGTAAGTATAGCGGTTTGTTTGTCAAGTCGAGGATGTTGCTCTTGGGGTAACATTTTATAAAAGTCTTGAAAATTCCTGAATTATCAAACACGTCCGTGGGTTGGGTGATACACTGTACGTATATCAACTCAGGTTGCAAGTAATGAAATACATTAACAGACAAAACCAAGAACAGTCTGACAAATTTAAATCCCTCTTCAGTCGTGAATTGTCTTGGAATCTCTTTTAAGAACTCACTCTCTTTCAATTACTGAAACGTAGACAGTCATGTCTGGTCCAAAAATAACTGTCTTGAGTTTGGGGAAATGCTCCATGTCATAACTTCATGCTAATTTGCTAAATTTCCTGTAGGATTACGTTTTGTTTGATAACATCGATCTTGTCCGTTGTATCTGTTGCCAAATGATTTTTCCCCTGCATTAAGACACTTAATGAATATGTAATTGGTGATGTCGACCATAAGAGCTATTATAACCGCTCTTTCTTTCTTTTGCTGGTGCCTTGTCCCTCGGTTTCGCAAGGTCGGCACGGTTAGGAACAGATTTGGCAAGGTTAGTTTTAAGGTGGAGGGGGAGGCAGATGCCCTTCCTGCCGCTACCCCGTAACCCCCCCCCCCTGGATGGAATTAGTGTACTCCAGCTGTCAGCGTCTAGAGTCATCAATGGAATAGTGCGAACGTGTTCAGATGTCTGCGAGGCGTGTAACTGAGGCGGAACGTGGAGACCAGCCCGGTATTCACCTAGCGGGATGTGGAAGACCGCCTAAAAACCACATCCAGGCTCGCCGACATACGGGCTGCTGTCGGTAATCCGGCGGGCTGATTCGATCCGACCCGAGTCCAGGAAGCAGCGCGTTAGCGCTCTCGGCTAACCAGGCGTGTGTATTATTACCACTCTCTTGACCCTTAAATAAATTTTCCACTAATGGTGCTTCATTTCAGCCATTGTTCACTGTCGTTAGTCAGAAAACAAGTGCATGCCAACATCTTTGTGGTTGGTGTTGTAATTACGTTCCAATAATTGTTTTTATAGCCTATAGTTTTGGGATGCTATATTAAGCGCTTTGTATGGCCTTTAAGCGATGCGAAAAGTAAGGCGATTCCCATTCTACACTGAACGATGTGACTCCTTCCTTTTCCTTTTTTCGACTAGTGTACAGACGCCATAGTATTTCCTAATGTAGAACATAAATCTCATTTAACGCAAATAGTGAGACAGCAAACAGCTTGGTGTGTTGCCAAGAGACTGCTTTGCTCTAACGGCTTCCGGCAGTGGACTTCCTCCTCCTCTTCATCATCTCCGCTGAGCCCCGCTCGCCGCTGCACCCTGAACGCGGCCGGAGCACAACACGCGAAAATACCTGAACACGACCAAATTTTGTGTGAATTTTCACGCGAGACTAGGGGGTGGGAGGTGAGGGCCAAGGACACCTAACTCAGGCTGATCTGAAGACCAGCAGAGCGGAAACAAGTGTTTCCTAAATTGAACAAAAGGACACTTGGGTTTCAAAGTCACCCCACAAATAATAAGATTCGAAAATTTCGCATCTCATAGAAAAGTGTAGAACAGCTACGTTAGGAACGGTCGAGGGGGAACCCTTGGTGACAGGGCGGACCAGAGAACGATGACAGATCATCTTACTCCTCAGGTGGCGCTGCCCCGCGGCAGGGAGGGAGCAGGCGGTGGTCCGACCGAACAGCCAGTCGTCGCCACTAACGAAACTTTTCGGTTGAGAGTTATTTGTCCGTACTGGAAACTCCTAAAGTGCAGCTTTGCTATTTATTAATTAAAATATGTAGCAGGCTGGCTGCACCGGGTTATCAAGTACCCTGGCAAGCATCTCATCGAGCGTCTCATTACCTGAAATGAACGCTACTGAGGACCTAAACTCATATGATGATAATCCATGGAACATTCCTAACGGACACATTTGACTGTAACTCAACTGGTGGATGGGACAAGAGGCAGCTCGTATTTACCACTGCTAGGGTAAATTTCATCCACCGTAACTAGTGTCAATACATCTTCAGAACGCCACACCATCACCATTCTGAGGGATGGAGAACAACAACCACATATACTTTGGCTGCTCAAGGTACAGGAGACAATCAGACTGGTTAATTACTGAGCTAGTCCACATGAATCAAGAGTATCCTTCGAATACGTTTACACTCACGTCTAGAATGAAAACTGACGTTTATAATTTGCTTATGGAATTCGCGATAAAAGAATTAAATTGTAGCCACACAGTTTGTGCTTCTGTGTGTTTGTGTGTGTGTGTGTGTGTGTGTGTGTGTGTGTGTGTGTGTGTGTGTTTGTTTATACGTGTTTATGTCGATTTATTTAAGAATCCGTAGCATAACCAAAACAGACCACGTGTCATTAAACATGCCAATGAAACTTGTTTTAAATTGTTCAGAGATGATAGAAACCAGAGTTTGTTGACTACAAAGGATAGACAGCACTGTAAATTTGTGTGTGTGAGTTCCCAGGTGACCAAACTGCTGAGGTCGTCGGTCCCTAGACTTACACACTACTTACACTAACTTAAACTAACTTATGCTTAGAACAACGCACACACTGATGCCCGAGGGAGGACTCGAACCTCCGGAGGGAGCGGCCGCGCAATCTGTGACACGGCGACCACTACGCGCGGCAAAAGCCTAGCAATAAATTGTTTAGTGCACTCAGTCACAATCCTCACGTGCCCCTACAATAAAATTAAGTAATTCACTACATTTCTATCAGTCAACTTACAGTTAAACTCTCCCCAGGCAACCTCCATTTCGTGAGACTTTCAGAGTTTCCCCACAATTCCCTACCTTCTCCAGTAAATGCAACTTCCCTGGAAACTCCCGAATCTGAACCGAAAATTTTAATTTGCAGTTATATCACACAAAAATATTTCTTTTTTACTATTTGTTGTCCGTATGTTTGTCTGTCTGTTAAGACTCATTTTTCTCAGGAAGAAATAGAGGTGTTAAGTTTAAATTCATGGCAAATACTGAGGCCTACAATCTCTTGGGTAAGACATTTTAAGCTTCTAAGTCAATGCAACTAAAAGATACGTTGAGGCTGATGGAGGAGGTGGTGGGCAGAGCGAGTGGGAGGCGGAAATGGACAGAGAGAGAGAGGGCGAGGGGGAATGCAAGAGGCCAATGGAAGTGTGGTAGTGGGCAGGTGGAAAAGAAAGGGAGGAGGCGGAGATGAAAATAGAGGGAGGAAGAAGGATATGGACAGAGGGAGGTGAGAGGAAGATATGGCCAGGAAGAGGAGTTGGAGAATATGGATGAAAGAAAGGGGAGAAGGAGCTGCAAAGAGACAGATAGAGGCGAGAGGATGAAGTGGACGGACGGAGGAAGAAAAAGGACACAGAGAGGAGGGGTGGGAGTCGTGTTCAGATATGCAGGCGAACCGCGCGGTAAAAGATAGCATATATACACATATTTTTCCAAGTAAGTGCGGTAACGTTATTCGGAATACAGAAAATATTCACTGGACACTAGAAACACACAAACAAAATTTGCGTAATCTCCACACACTCCTCTACACCGTTAGAGACGAAACTAATTATTACACTGTTCGGAAAAAATACAACATCCTCAACGACACGATCATTTTATTGACGAGTGCTGCGTCAGATCGTTCGTCATTGCCAGGTATGTGGCAATAAATTCATGACAAGCGAAACACACACGTCACAGTAAACGGTGCTTAAAAAGTGTAGTCTTGAATGAAAACGATAATAAAGGTGCCCAGTGGGATCCTGCAACAGATTATCCCAGGCATCCTGCACCTTTTGTTGCAATTCGACAATATTTCTTGCAGGGTTCTGGAGAACGTGTAAATTTCCGCTTCATCATATCACACACATATTCAACTGCAGAGAGATCTGGTGAATTGGCAGGCCAACATCTTTTTACACACCACGAAAACCGTGTTGCGTCGATTCGTCCGAATGTGCACGTGCACTGCCCTCTTGAAAAACCACATCATTTTCCTGTCGAGGAAATGGGGTAGGACAGAGATGAGAACCTGTGCAGTGCAGCGGGCACTGGTTACTTTATCCCATAGGAACACCAAATGTGACGCCGAGCAGTGACTGTTGATGACACCCTACGCCCGTGGGACACGTGTGTCGTGGACGAATACAGCCTAGAATAAGCCACTCACCAGGTCTACACCGTACACGTGTACGTCCATCACTCGCATACAGACACAGCATACTCTCATCACTGAAGACGACACAGACATTCTCCAGTCAATTCTTTCAGGATACCATAGTAACCGTGCATAGCGATGTCGTGGTCCACTGTTAAATGCAGAGTAGAGAGCGGATAGGCGGAGTGAATACACTGAAAGCCCCTATGAGGGGGGAGATTTGTCTGGTGTGCTAGAAGAAGAAACAGGAGTCGATTTAGGAGAGACAGTAATAGATTTAGGAGAGATAGTATTAGAATGAGAATTTAAAAGAGCTTTGGAGGACTTAAGATCAAATAAGGCAGAAGGGATAGATAACATTAGATCAGAATTTCTAAAATCATTGGGGGAAGTGGCATCAACTATTCACCTTGGTGTGTAGAATGAATGAGTCTGGCGACATACCATCTGCCTTTCGGAAAAGCATCATCCACAGAATTCCGAAGATGGCAAGAGCTGACAAGTGCGAGAATTACCGCACAATCAGCTTAACAGCTCATGCATCCAAGTTGCTTACAAGAATAATATACAGAAGAATGGAAAAGAAAATTGAGGATGCGCTAGATGACGATCAGTTTGGCTTTAGGAAACGTAAAGGCACGAGAGAGGCAATTCTGAGGTTGCGGTTAATAATGGAAGGAAGACTATAAAAGATCAAGACACGTTCATAGGATTTGTCGACATGGAAAAAGCGTTCGACAGCGTAAAATGGTGCAAGATGTTGGAAATTCTGAGAAAAGTAGGGGTAAGCTATAGGGAGAGACGGTTCATATACAATTTGTACAACAGCAAAGAGGGAGTAAAAAGAGTGGACGACCAAGAACGAATTGCTCGTATTAAAAACGGTGTAAGATAAGGATGTAGTCTTTCACCCCTACTAGTCAATCTGTACATCGAGGAAACAATGATGGAAGTAAAAGAAAGATTTAGGAGTGGAATTAAAATTCAAGGTGAAAGGATATCGGTGATAAGATTCGCTGATGACATTGCTATCCTGAGTGAAAGTGAAAAAGAATTACATGATCTGATGAATGGAATGAACAGTCTAATGAGTACAGAGTATGGATTTAGAGCAAATCGAAGAAAGACGAAGGTAATGAGAAGTAGTAGAAATGAGAACAGCGAGAAATGTAATATCAGGATGGATGCGTAGACGAAGTTAAGGAATTCTGCTACCTCAGCAGTAAAATGATCAATGACGGACGGAGCAAGGAGGACATCAAAAGCAGACTAGAAATGGCAAAAAGGGCATTCTGGCCAAGAGATGTCTACTAATATCAAATATCGGCCTTAAATTGAGGAAGAAATTTCTGAGAATGTACGTCTGAAGTACACAATTGTATCGTAGTGAAACATGTACTGAGAGAAAACCGGAACAGAAGAGTATCGAAGCATTTGAGATGTGTGCACCTGGTTCATGCACCCGTGCTGACTGTTGTTCATCAGCGACGAAGGCCCGTCAATGCCGTAATTGGACATCCACTGAATGACGATAGGTAGTCTTTTCAGATCAGTCACGTTTTATACTCCATTGGATAGGTGGCCTTTTGTGTGTATGGCCCAGCAATAATCGTTGGAAGGAACTAGGCTCGAGGAGGCAGTGTTATGGCCTGGGGAATGTTTTTGTGGGATTCCCTGGGTCATCTCGTCATTTCTCTGCCTCGTGATGACTGGGTGTTGTGTGATGTCCTTAGGTTAGTTAGGTTTAAGTAGTTCTAAGTTCTAGGGGACTGATGACCCTAGATGTCAAGTCCCATAGTGCTCAGAGCCATTTGAACCATTTTGAACCATCTCGTCATTCGGGAAAGCACAATGCATCAATGCAACTACGCTCCCATATATCCCTGAGCATCACGTCTGCCCTTAGATACAGTTTGTTTTTTCCTCAGAACGATGGCATCTAACTGCAGGAAAATGCTACGTGTCACACAGTTCACAGTGTAAGTGCACCGTCCAAAGAGTACCAGCATGAGTTTGCCATACTTCCTTAGCCACCAAACTCCCAGGGTTTGAACCCAATCGAGAATCTCAGGGACCACCTTGATCAGACTGTACACCCCATGAATCTGCAATCAAGAAATCTGCACTTGAGTCAGCATGGTTCCACATCAGTATTGGGACAAAGAGAAAATGAGCACAGTTTGCATTGTAGCCAAAGTTATTCAAGATGGAGGATCCAAGATGGCATTGGTAGGTGGACAACACCATATGTCACCAGTTGACATCATCCCCCTTTTTTCCCCCCTGTTCCCCTCCCCTACCCCTTCCTCCTACCTCCTACTCCACCCTCTCCCCGCCTATCTCCCTCCCCTTCTTCCACCTGGAAATTGGCAGGAAAAGCTCTGTTTGTGCTGAACTGTTGGTGTGGAAGGATCTGTTTATTTAATCATTTTTGGGATGTACAGATATTATCCTACTGGAAGAATTTTCTTGAGTGTGTCCTAGCTCACAATATCGTCACCAGAGGATGCTGAGAAATGCAACCTCCCGTCTCCTGCCCCACCTGGAAATTGGTGGGAAACTGAACTGCCACCCCCTACTTTCAACCACCCCCACATTGGGAATTGGCAGGAGAAGCTCAGTTGCTTGTCAGCGTCAGTGGAAGTGGCTGTGTATGTTCAATATTTTCAGTTGATCAGATGTTGGTGCCGGACAGATGACTTTAACTGCTGTATTGCCCATAAGCACATGCAGCTGTGGACTGCTTCCACGGCTTCCTACAGGAGGACAGGAAAGAAATAATAATGAAGGCGTGGAAGAAGATTAGTTTTCAGAAAATATTGTTCCTGCAGCAGAATGGCTTAAAGGTGCATTTCACAACTGATTCAGACGGTTGCACGTGCAAAACTGTCTACATTTCTTGAAATGGTTGGTCAGTCTGACTCTTCCAACGTGCAAGAGAAAATTGCATCCTCTTCCATAGCCCATTACTACCTAATCTAGTTCATAGTACCACCACGAGAGAGTGACAATTGTGATCTGACAACACCACATCTGGTCACATGAGTGTGACATCAGGGATAGGAGGCGAGCGGGGTAGCTCACCAGTCTCAGTTGCAGTCAGTCAGTAGAAAGACCATGAGGTGGAAACAGAGAACGACTTACTGTGTTCTGTTTGCTTGAAACTCTCCAATCCAATCATGCAGTTGGTCTAATATTCCATTCGCTCGAATTTTGTTCATTACGTGGCGTTCCAGAAGCCAGGGAACACGGCGTCTACCTAGGCAACTTTACCTACTTCTTTCTAAGTGTCGCGCACCAAGAATATGATCTGGGTTCCACATGGTCCTTGTTCCTAGGACGCATGTTGAATCCTACAGAGGAGATTTTCGGTCTCTAGAAGTGTCATAATACGTGAGCATAAAATACGATGCATATTCTACAGATACACAGGCATATATTTCTGCGAGTCTGTTCAGCGACCCTTCTTGAAAACGGAAATGACCTGCATTTCTTTCAGACGTCACGAACATTTAGCTCCTCCATTGACCTACGTTTATTATTTCGGTCTTTTCTGTGTTATTCTCTTTTTAGACTCCGTTGTCGTCACCGAGTGTCTGAACAGATGGCTTCGAATCTTTTACTGATTTAACATCAGACCTAAGCTTCTTAAGATTTTGTGTCAAGTCGGAAGACAGAATTCACTGAACGCTTCTTGCTTGGCTCTCCTTATCCTAATCTTGGCTTCGTTCGGCTTTTATTTCTCTGTGAGGCTTTGGCTAAGTTTAAATTTGCAGTGAAGTTATCTTTGCTTTCGTAGCAGCTTTGTAACATGACTATCGAACCGTGGCGGGTCACTTTCACACCTCACGACCTCATTCAGCTGTCTAAAGCGTATTGTACAATCCTCAATCTTTATCCAATGACTAACAACATTGTTAATGCTTTCATTAATACTCGATTTCATTTCATTTAGCCGCATACAAATTTTCGCACTAACAATGCTATTTGCTACAGATTTCTGTCAAACGCATTTAGCAAATGCTCCAATGAATTTCATACTCGTGATGTCCTACAGCCATCATTTAGAGATTTTTAAGTACAATTTTGCACGTTTTCAAATAAATTCGGTATCAAATCTAGTATGGATTCCTTAGGGACTTGGAGTATTGTACAATTTTAGCGATTTCAGCGTTTCTTCAGCAGCACTGACACTGATATTTATATCTGATATCTGATATTTGTATTCTAATTTTGCTTTGCTATCCTCAGTTTGTCACTGAATATCTGGACACTAACTCTGGTACCACTAACAACTTTTAGATATCTTCAGATTTTCTTATTTTTTCTCTTTTTGTTTTTTTGTTTTGTGAGACAACGTTCGACTGCTACGGCAGCCTTTGTAAGCCTCATGTATTGCCTGCTCGACACCAAAATGCCTTTCATTCAGCATCTTTATTCAGCTCTATGCTTTAATTTAAAACCTATTATACAGAAGTCTCCCTTTCCTTGGAGCTTTTTTTATTATGTGTGAGTCGTGTGGCTCGATCAGCGATATTCCCGCCGCCGATATGGGTCATCTTTCCGGCGGTGTGCGCAGAGCGCGCTGGCGCCACCTACAGGGCCGATCGGGAGCGAGAGGAAAAGCTGACAAGGGAACATCCCCATCGCACCCCCCTCAGATTTAGTTATAAGTTGGCACAATGGATAGGCCTTGAAAAACTGAACACAGATCAATCGAGAAAACAGGAAGAAGTTGTGTGGAACTATGAAAAAATAAGCAAAATATACAAACTGGGTCGTCCATGCGTAAGATAGGCAATATTAAGGGCAATGTGAGGTGAGGAGCGCTGTGGTCCCGTGGTTAGCGTGAACGGCTGTGGGACAAGAGGTCCTTGGTTCTAATCTGCCCTCCACTGAAAATTTTGCTTTCTTTATTTTCGCAAAGTTATGATCTGTCCGTTCGTTCATTGACGTCTCTGTTCACTGTAATAAGTTTAGTGTCTGTGTTTTGCGACCGCACCGCAATACCGTGTGATTAGTTGACGAAAGGACGTGCCTCTCCAATGGGAACCGAAAACATTTGATCGCAAGGTCATAGGTCAACCAATTCCTCCACAGGAAAACACGTCTGATATTTTGTATACGACACTGGTGACAGCATGTGCGTCACATGACAGGAATATGTTGTCGACCCACCTAACTAGTACACTTGGCGAATGGGTGAAAAGTTTCTTCTACCTTGCCCGATTTAGGTTTTCTTGTGGATGTAATAATCACTCCAAAAAAAGTGATGTAAACACAATAGTTTTTCACATGAACTGAAAATAAAAAGTTAAAATTTTCGGTCAAGGGAAGATTTGAACCAAGGACCTCTTGTCCCGCAGCTGTTCACGCTAACCACGGGACCACAGGGCTCCTCGCCTCACATTGCCCTTAATATTGCCTATCTTCCGTATGGACGACCCAGTTTGTATATTTTGCTTATTTTTTCATAGTTCCACACAACTTCTTCCTGTTTTCTCGATCGATCTGTGTTCAGTTTTTCAAGGCCTATCCACTGTGCCAACTTATAACTAAAACTGAGGGGGGTGCGATGGGGATGTTCCCTTGTGAGCAAGAGGAGTGATTTTGATTTTGGACGCCGAGCAGTAGCGGCGTCTTGCGAACTATGGCGGACAGCTAAGGTCCGGTGTCAGCCAGCAAGGAAGGACGTCTAAAAGGGGCTGTTACCAGGGTGACGGCTCCGTGGCAAATATCGCCGGCGTGGAAAGAGACGTTAGTGGGAAGCCGTTGGTGATTTTTCTGCTGGCTTCATGTCTCCTGGCATCGGGATCTGCGGCGGCTGGCTTCGTCGAACAAGCAAGAGGGTAAGGGCCTTGCTTGTCCTGTAAATTGTGGTCGGAATCCACTACCGGGTTCTGTGCGGTTGACTGTATTTTCTCCGGCGGCCGTCCCTACTCCTACTGAGTATGGCCTTCAACGTGTTGATTTTAATTGGTTTAATACGTAACGTTTAAAGGTGTATGTGCTGTGATCATTAACATTTACAAGAGCCTGGAGTGCTGAGACATTCCGTTGTAGATCCCTACTGTCAAGGTTTAACCGCCATTGACAGCAGTTTGCTGGCCCTTGTTTAAGTACCGCCTAGTCATTGTATTTTTATCACACGAATGATTTAAGTTGGCCAGTCGCTATTAATGGATCTATTTATCTCTGAATTGTAATGAAATTACTGTTACATTTCTGTTTGAACTAATAGTATGTCTAAGAAACACGTGTATAATTCTGGAATCAGCAGTTTCCTAAATTCTTACCAGTTACTGCGAGGCCAGTTGTTTTGTGTGTTTAATGGTCTGAAACGGAATTCTATCGATGGTGGTACTAGAGTCCTTCAATGACAGTAGATAGATATTGTAATTAATTTCACGTATTAATTTTACTGATGACATGTTGTAATGAGTTATTGTGTTTCTAGTTATTTAAGGCAGGTGTCAGTCTCTTGTAGATACCCATTAGTTATGGGATTTTCTCGTACCCATTCGTGACCGTTGCTGTTCCCATCCCGGTGTCCATGTCGAGCCTGAATTGGAAACAGCTGAGCGGGCGGACGTCCGTTTTCTGGGCGTAGTTGTTGAATCTCACGAGCTTGTTTGCTCACATGAAATTTTATATTTTGTATGCTAAATTATGTGGTGCCTACCATTTCAGTAACCTTATGTGTGCCATGGTATCTGATTGTTGCCTGAACCCTGAATTATTTTGGTAACAACAATCACTGTCGTAATGAAAGGTATATTAGTTAAATTTTAGTAAATTGTTCTTTAGCTTGATTACAATTTAGAGTATATAAAATTTCACTCATTTCAGTATATGTTTAGTAGGCTATAAGTGCCGGGTTTTTATGAATGTTTAAAATTGAAGTAATTCATTTTCACCTGAATGGTAATTTTTAAAAATGTGTGGTAGTTTTAAAAATGTGATGGTTTTATTTGTCAAGTTCTCTGGTTTAAAGGTGCCAAATAAAATGTTCGGTGCAACTGTCGTTGGTGATTGCCTGATGTGTTACGTTGGTCCAGTCCTACCACTCTACAGCCTATTGTGCTGAGTTTGTGTCGTTGAGTAAAAAGGTGGAATTACATGTTGTGTCGACACTTCAATTTATTTATAGTTCGGCATAAACACTTTGAGACGAATGACTCATTGGGCATTTAAATTACTACACCTGATAAGCTAAGGAAAGAAGTACATCAGGTTTTATGCGCCTTAGCTATAAAACAGATATACATTACACAGTAACATGAGCACACAGTCCGCAGCTCGTGGTCGTGCGGTAGCGCTCTCGCTTCCCACGCCCGCGTTCCCGGGTTCGATTCCCGGCGGGGTCAGGGATTTTCTCTGCCTCGTGATGACTGGGTGTTGTGTGATGTCCTTAGGTTAGTTAGGTTTAAGTAGTTCTAAGTTCTAGCGGACTGATGACCATAGATGTTAAGTCCCATAGTGCTCAGAGCCATTTGAACCATTTTTTGAGCAGCACAATGGGCAATGCAATGGACTGTAAAATGAGCAGTAAAAATCAGATGTAAAAGAGCCCGTAAAAGGAACACTGTATACCAAGAAAGGTCTGATCTATCCTGAACTGCTCTATTAGGTACGTAGCTGTCAAATACATGGTCAACCATTCCTTTAAACCTGAGCCACAGTTCTCCGCTTGTCTCTGAATTAAATGTTTACAGTTCCTTAAGGAACACAGGTCTCGACCAACTACATTCAGCGACTTCAGCCCTGCACTGTTCCTATCTCTGGTCCTCCTCGAGGACTGCCACCTTACGGCGGTGAGGTGGTTTGCGTGTTCCGTTCTACCCTGAGAGCTATGCTGGCGGCAGCTTAAGCTTTTGGCAGTGTCGTTCAAGTCAGACAGATTGAAGTGTTGATACCGACGTAGGGCATTCAACAACGAGGTCTCTGAAGGCCGCAGACTAGACGGCCTCTGGGAGGACTCGGGAAGAGTTCTCAGACGTGCTGCAGTCTACCTTCCTAGGGGAAATAATACCAAAGAAATATTAAATAGCTGCTGCCTTGCACTTAAGTGATTGTCTTACCAAAGGCTAGAGGAAGTAAACTTGATCAAAAATTACTGGTAGGTCATGTGGTCAGAACGTGGCAATCCCACCACATGTGTAGTCTTGGCTATGGGGTGGCATATCGTACCGATGACTTTAAATTTACTCATAATCTTAAAAGAAACAAGTTGGCCTAGACCAGGATCAAAGAAAAAACAGATTTTCCTTGGCTGTTTTAGGGCTAACAGGCCAAAAAAGTCGAGGGTAAAGTTTGGGTAAAGAAATGGCTAATGCGATGGAAGAAAATCACCTCCGCACTGTTACTTACGGACCTGAGACCCGATATTTTCGGAATTATTTAAGAACGCTTTTCGGAGCTGCTTATCGTCATCAAACCATATTTGACGAAAACGAATGCAGTCGTGATGTTACCTGTAAGTTGCGAGGCGAGATTATTAGCTACACAAGGTTTTATAGCCATTGGCAGAAGTTAGGGGTGTAAGTAGGCTGTTTATGTTTTCTTTATGTAAGTTTGCTGTTTATGTTTTTTATTGGCAACGTTACATAGCACTCTGTATGAAAATCACTGGCTGTGCTGTGTGCAGTATGTGGCTAGTTTGCATTGTTGCCTGCCATTGTTGTCATGAACTGCTATAGCTGGATGTGAACAGCAGATAGCGTTGGGCACTTGGAGGTGAGCCGCCAGCAGTGGTGGACGTGGGGAGAGAGATGGCGGAGTTTTGATAATCTGTAAGACTGAATGTCAATTATGAATATTAAGGTAAATACATTGTTTGTTCTCTATTAATATCTTTCATTTGCTAACTATCCCTATCAGTAGTTAGTACCTTCAGTAGTTTGAATCTTTTATTTAGCTGGCAGTAGTGGCGCTCGCTGTTTTGCAGTAGCTTGAGTAGCGAAGATTTTTGTGAGGTAAGTGATTTGTAAAAGGTATAGGTTAAAGTTAGTCAGGGCCATTGTTTTGTAGGGGTTATTGAAAGTCAGATTGCGTTGCGCTAAATAATATTGTGTGTCAGGTTAAGCACAGGCTTGTAAAATTGTTCTAAGTGGACGTTTCACATGTAAAATTGTTCTAAGGGGACGTTTCATATGTCGACCCTTAGCCTAGGATACCTCACTGGAATCTTCTGATTTTTTTCTTGTAGTTTGTGTAATTAGTGTAGATTTTGTTTATTGCTAGTGCGTAATTGTAGAGGGAATCTCCTTTGTAGTTGCAGCCTTTCATTGTTGTACAGTAAAACAGTTGTGGCATGCATGTAGATTTGCACCAAGTATTTCGCAGCTGCAATTAACTAGATATTATTTTCAGTGCTATGTTAATGTGTTCTCCTATTTTTGCTCTTCAAATTGTGTTTTTCTGTGTTATCGTGTGAAATATTGTCACTATAATGGCGTGTGAAAAACGTAACACTCGGCTCCAAAGTAAACTGAGAAACGACAGTGAAGATGAAAGCAATGTGTTAGCGCCACTGTGTAATGAGTTAACTAATGTTCAAAGTAGTAATTTGGTAACTGTGCATAGGGAAATGGAGCGGACGTCAAACAATGGCGTAGACAGTCAAACAGGTAGTGAACAGGGAAGCATTATCGATCGGTCGGTCGGCAACAGCTCGCCTCAGGAATCCGAAATGATAGGACACAATATTGCAAATACTGTAGATTCAGGTTTTGCGTCCTCACCGTTTTCTCAAATAAGTCAAGACACATTTTCAGCTTGTCAAAATGTGAATGTTGCCGGCGCAAATGCACTGCCGAAAAGAGTAGAGGAACAGATTCCAGACACTAATGCATTGTTATTACAACTAATGCAACAAATGGAACAAAATCAGAGACAGATGGGACAAAATCTTCAAAAGTTAGACACAATGGAACAAAATCTTCGGAAGTTAGATACCACACTTGAACAAACACGTGAAGATTTAACTACTGAGTTACATAACATTGAATCGAAATGTCAAAAGGTCTGTAATGACGTAAAAACACAAATTTGTGAGCATTTTCAGCCTATTTTTTCGCGGCATGAAAACGCATTACAGAATCACGAAGCAGCCATAAAAGAACTGCAAACTATTGTTCATGAAAATCATGAGACCTTGCAAGCTAAAATGGACTCAGTTGCATCTACCGATTCGGTTACGCAACTTGCAAAAACTCAGGAAAACTTAAAGGACACAGTAGAAAGACACATGGGGGAAATTAGTTCATTATCAGAGAAAGTAGCCGAACTTTCGGATCAGGTCACTAACTTATCTACAAAGGTAGATGATGATCTGAATGACACAAGACCCATAGCCTTCACTGGCACAGAAGAGTATGAACAAATTAGAAAATTCAAACAAAATCAAAATCAAATCAATACACAGTACAAAAGAGAAATCCGGGAAGTACAAGATCAGTTGACACAGGTAATACAAGAATTACATATTTCAGAGGATACTCGCGCTCCAACACGGGAAGAGGAACTTAGAAATACGGAAAAGCCACAAAATAATAGCACAGGGCATTTCGGTAATTATGAAAGAAATTGGCAAGGTACACCGAATTTTGAGATGGAACCGCCGAAACGACGTGACAATGACCGACATGCTACTCGCCGACACGATGATTTTGACTATAAGCTGTTCATTACTACACGTAAATTCAAAACATTTAAGAATTCTGGCAACGACATTCATCCACAAGCATGGCTCCATCAATTCTCTCATTGTTTCCCTCCCAACTGGTCATTGGAGCACAGGTTAGAATTTATGTGTGGCTACTTAGAGAATGAACCAGCTGTAAGAATGCGATCGGTCATTCACGATTGCCACAGTGAAGGAGAATTTTACCATGCCTTCCTCTCAGCATATTGGTCTCAAGCCACACAAGACCGCGTAAAACATAGCATCATGATGATGAAACACTTTGAACAATCTGAATTTTCCAGTCTTGTCAAATATTTTGAAGACATGTTGCACAAGAATCAGTACCTATCAAACCCATACAGCCCCTCAGAACTCATCCGCATTTGCTTAATCAAACTGCCTGAACATTTACGACATATTATTTTGGCAGGACGTTGCAAAGACGACATTGAAGCTTTTCAGGGATTGTTACAAGAACTGGAAATTGACACAGACAGTCGCGGGATGCGAAAACAGGAAAACAATCACTACAGGTCACATCCGTCTCAATTCCGTGACGACAGAAACAATAAATGGCCACGACAAACCTATTCTTACAACGTAAATCGTGACCAAAACAGACACCACCCATATGATAACCACTGGCAGAGTAATAGTTACAGGGAAAGATCACCTCTCCGCAGTAATGACTATCACAGAGACAATCAGAGAAACAGACAATATGGGAACCAAAATAACTATTATCAAGGGAGACAGAATAACTTTAGACGCAACGGTCCAGCACGCAGTTACGACTCAGGCAGAAATTCTCCACCACATGACCGACAAGAAAGAAACTATCGAACCTACCGACATGACGACAGACGATATGATCGTAACGACAGACCTGAATTGCATCAGAACTGGCGAGTTTTAAACAGAGCTGGGCCCTCTGGGCAAGGCGAATTTGTGGAAGTTAGGTCTCCAACTCCCAATAACGACGCGCGCCAACAAAGAGACAATAGGCGATGACTCACACCACTGGCAGCCACAAGACGTACTTATGAAACTGATGACGCAGCTGCCGTAGCTAGTAATTACGTAAAAATGGAAGACATTAGGGACATCTTACTCCAGGAACACGACGTAAAACATAACAACATTGCATATCCTGTGATCCACATTACTGTAAATGACGTAAAATTTACGGCAGTACTTGACTCTGGCAGTCCCATTTCAGTAATTAGCGAAACAGCTTTTAGCAAATGCAACAAAGCGAACGATTGCCCCACACTTCCGTTACGTAAGATTAAATTACAAGGTGCAATCTTTGGAAAAAGTGTAGATGTACGCCAACAAACCAATTTAGAATTCTTTTGCCAAAGCCACAGCTTCTCTATGAACTTCCTTATTGTTCCATTATTGTCGACGGAAATTATACTGGGAGTAGACTTTTTGAATGAATATAAAGCAATCTTAAGTTTTCACGATGCTGAAATAAGCTTAGAGAAAGAAGGTAAGTCAATAGCTTTGAAATTTGAAGACTGGCTCTCAAACCATGATGAGGAAATTAATCGGCTTTACCTTCTGTTAGATAACAGTTCGGAATTTTCTACGGAACTAGACACTAACAATCACTCTGCAAGTACTGACAGGGATGACATCGACGGCATATTTGAAATTAATGAGTTAATTCAGAATAAAATTCAAACAATTGAGAATTGTAATGACACTGATAGGCAGGACCTTTTTGAGATTTTACAAGCACATTCCACAGTTTTTACTCACAAAACAGGAACAATCAAGGGGTTTCAATACCAATTTCGTGTTCGTGAGCATACTAAATTTTGTGTTAGACCATACGTAATTCCAGCACATTATAGGGACCGTGTTAGAACAGAAATACAATCTATGCTTGACGAGGGCATTATTGAGCCTGCAGTAAGCTCATACAACAATCCGTTACATGTTGTTGAGAAGAAAAATGGATCGATCAGACTTGTCTTAGATTCGAGACAAATCAATACTATCATTATTCCTGAAACAGACAGGCCGCAGACGATGGAAGAACTTCTTCAAAATTTTAATGGTGTAAAAGTGTTGTCTTCCATTGATCTCAGATCCAGCTTTTATCAGATCGAACTTCATCCAGAATGTAGAAAATACACAGCTTTCCTTTGTTTCGGCGTTTGTTATCAGTTTCGGAAACTTCCTTTTGGTTTGAACATTTCTTCAGCAGCATTCATTCGCGGGTTAAATTCCATATTACCTGAGTTCTTAAAACGTCACATCACCTTATATGTGGACGATATTCTAATAGCAGAAGCTTCATGGGAACAACATAACCGCATACTCAACAGTTTGTTACGTATTTTTGCAGAATCTGGAATTACAGTTAACTTGGAAAAGTCTGAATTCGGTAGGACAAAGGTGAAGTTTTTGGGACATATTATTTCTTCTGAAGGCATTCAGCCGGATCCTGAAAAGTTAGAAGCAATTAGAGCCATTCCAGTTCCATCCAAAAAAAAACAAGTCCGCAGTTTTCTAGGTCTCGTAAATTTTTACCGTCGTTTTCTGAATATGCAAATTCTAGTTACACCAAAACTTTGTTCTCTCACTGGAAAAAATACTATTTGGAACTGGGACGAACAAGCACAGTTGGAATTCAATTCTTTGAAAGAAGCGTTACTTCACGCGCCAATACTAGCTCATCCAGATCTGTCACAAGATTTCTGCCTTAGCACGGATTCTTCCAAAGTTGGTCTTGGTGCCCATTTATTTCAAGAAGCCATAGAAAATGACACTACCATACAGAAAACCATTGCTTTTGCTAGCCGAGTGCTAACAAAATCTGAAAAAAATCATTCCGTTACTGAATTAGAAGCTTTAGCTATCGTTTGGGCATTTAACAAATTTCGTTACTTTCTTTCTGGTAAGCACGTAAAAGTATACAGTGATCATCGTGCATTACAATTTCTTATGTCTTCAAAATTAAATCATGACAGGCTAAAACGTTGGGCATTGTTTCTGCAAGAATTCCGCTTCACAATAGTCTACATTCCCGGCAAGGAGAACATTGTTGCGGACGCGCTGTCACGCGCACCGGCTGGGCTTGAGAAAAGTAACACAGAAAGCAACCTCGAGAAAAATTTCAGTATTCTTTACATTCAGAAAGTCGCCTTTGAAAACTTCATCACCACATGTTTAAAGGACATTGCTCATGAACAAGATAAAGATCCGATTTGGAAAGATATCAAAAGTAAATGGCATGAAAAGACACACACTCAGATTCGGCATTATTACCTAGTTAGAAACAACATACTCTTCAAACGCTGCACTGTTGAAGACAAGCTATGGGTACTTTGCATTCCAGACGATTTTGTTAATAAGCTCATTTGGTACATTCATTTCAGCTACGCACATTTTGGTCCACGAAAATGTTATCATATTCTTCGAACGACTTGTTATTTTAACAATATGGAAAAGCGAATTCGAAGAGTCTTGTCTATTTGTAAACTTTGTCAAAAGGCGAAACCGTCTACTATCTCACATCGTGCTCCGTTGTTTCCAATTATTCCTTCTAAATTAAAAGAATTTGCTGCTGTTGATCTTTTGGGACCCCTTGTCAGAACATCGAATGGATTTTCGTACGTTCTAGTCGCTGTTGAACTTACTTCAAAATTTGTTTCTTTCACTCCGTTACGTAAAGCCACTGGACGGTCTGTATCCAACGCCTTTGTTAAAAATTTCTTACGTGAAGTTGGACACGTTAGTAAAGTCATTTCAGATAACGGACCGCAATTCAGATCTGCTGTTTGGTCACGCATGCTTCGGAATCATAAAATCAAACCTGTTTTTATTTCATTGTATTCACCACACTGTAACCCGTCTGAACGGATTATGAAAGAAATCAATAAGCTTTGCAGACTTTATTGTCACAGAAAGCATCAGCATTGGGACAGATATTTACACTTATTTCAAAATGTGCTGAATGAAATGCCTCATGATTCCACTGCTTTACCACCTACTCTTGTACTGAAGAATGTAGAACCTCCGAACAGAATCAGAGAGCTTGTACCTTTCCCGAATACACGTAAACTTCGACACAAAGACATAATTGATTTGGCTCTTAAAAATATAAAATCTGCAGCAGACAAAAGGAGAAAACTACACGGTAAAGCAAATGCAAAGAAATTATATATTGGTCAGAAAGTTCTCATTAAAGCTCATTCATTGTCACATAAGAAGAAACACTTGAGTCACAAATTCTTTCTAGTTTACAATGGACCTTACAGAATCCGACGTATACCACATGATAATTGCGTTGAAGTTGAAACTCTGCGTACTAGGAAGAGTAAAGGTTTACACCACATTTCTCATGTAAAACCATTTATTGACAGATAATCTGCTTTTTAACTTAGTCTTTGCAATTTTCATTTCACGCTACTTGTACAATTTGTCAGACTTAAGAAACTGTTAACATGCAACATTTTGGTTTGCATACGAGTGGATTCTGGATTTGAGGTGCTTTCTGTGAAATGCCAGATGACACAGTGGTTGGTTTGTGTGACAGCTACACGATTATATCACGACGTTACTAATGAATGACAATTTACAATGTTGCTTTTGCGGTGTATCTGTTTGATATCTGCACAGTTTTTCTGAATTCTTCTGTAAAGTAAAACATGTTTTAGTAGTAACTTTTGTGCTATTGCTACAAGGAGACAGCCTTTTCCGTAGGACAACAATACGTTACAGCACAGTACTTTCCTCATCACGGCAATAAGCGTAATAACTAAGTTATCTATACGCAAAGCATTTCACTTTTGTTTATCATGAGGTAAGTACATTGGCTTCTGCTGAACTTAGCTTTTGGAGGACGATAACTACGACACTTCCCAGAGATTATCTTAGAGCAAGACGCACATTTAGCGCTACTGGACACGTATTTGAGTGATTAATTTTGTACTTAAGACATTTATTTTTAGAGATTTTTGAATTACAAAGAAAGTTTTTCGTGATACATTTCATTTCATTGCTGTAAGCTGTAATACCTGAGGATACAATTACAATAAACCTCAGGGGGGTACACGCCTACTTTGTGTACCATGTGTTTGGCAAGCACAAGGAGCCCTAGCTAATATGGTATTTGCTTATACAACTTTACACATCGGTACCATATTTCTCTAACACATAAATTACACACCTATCTGATCATTTAACAGAGAAACAAACATCCTTTTACTACGTCAGTGACACATGCTTACGCAATTACACCGTTACTTACGAAATTGTATTTTGTCTGTACTGTGTGAACTCTTCATATTTTTTGGAACCATTGTGATACTCTGAGAGCTTTGAATGGTGTATTTGGTATGAGATCATAATTTTTAAAGTACGTTTGAGGTAGATGACACTACCGAAATGAGCAGAGAATTTTCTTTAGGTTTTGAAATCATTGGAGGAAGCTACGACGTTTTTGAGATTTGACTGAGGTGTTATGATGTAATTTTTACGACGACGATGTGTATTATGCTGTTGAGGTATGTTTATGTCAATAAAATTCTTGACCTGTGAAATGTTTTTATATGAGACTGTCACTGTAGCGGAAACTACTGTCGTAAATATTTCCGTAAGAAAGTTAAGTGACCACCTGCACATAATGTGACGTGGGCACCCAGGTGTGTCAGACACCTGGAGAACAAGCCTTTTCAGACGCTCAGGTAGAAAAGAAAGCCATTAGGGTGTGCCAGAGGCACAGGTGGAAGAGAAGGACAAAGAGAGGCCTATAAATCTGTTAATGACATTCCTTTGTAGAGGGCATCGCTAATGCGACACGCTCGTTACTTGAAAACATATGATTTTTGTAATGCGTTGTGGGCACACAGCTGTGTCAAACACCTGGAGAATAAGCCATTAGGATGTGCCTTTCATCGCTAATGCGACACCCTCGTTACTTAAAAATTTATGATATTTACTGAAATGCCTAACAAAATGACAAGAAATATTTTTACATCTGCACACCTGATTATGACAAGAGTCTTTGTACGAGAGTTGAGAGCAATTAACTTATGAAATGAAATGTCACATGACTACTGAATGACATTTTTATGCTTTGGTTTGCGTAATTGCTTATTTCATTTGATATCTGGTTTCCAGCTGTGTTGCAGCATTGCTTTTATAAAATGAGATGCATTTGCTAATGTGAACTCTTTCTGTCAACAGATCTATTAAATGATAATTTTGTAATCCACATTCTTTAAAAAAGGAGCACTTGGAAAGGAAAGAACAATAAGAAGTAACTAGTAACAGTAACACTTAATTTTCTTTTCAGGTACATGGTAATATTTTTTACAATCAGTTGTTATGGTGCACCACTTTAATTACATAGACATTAAGATGTGAATATGCATTTCCCTTGTCTGCATTGTTGTTTTTCCTGTAATATTTTTTCTGCTTGCGCTACGTCATGTTTAGGTATAAGTTGCTGCTGTTTGCCAGGCATAGTGTTATTGAATTTGACTTTTGCTAATTTATGCTGCTAGCTTTGCCAATTTGCATTTTTTGTCATTTCTGTTTGTGTTGATTTGTTGTGATGCTGCATTGCCTCGTCCCTTGGTATATATATCTGAGCTCAGTAGATTTAAGTTAGCTTAAGAGGGGGTAGACTATATAAGAAACTGACTATGGAGAATAGGTAAAGAATGCATTGCGAAGAAAGATTTGGGCCAATGAGTATTGTACAATCAGAAATAATTATTTTGAAAGAAATATGAATAGAATACAGGAAGGAGGTATAGGTAGGATTATCTTGGAAATAAATAATGAGGTAAGAAATATGTGAACACATAAATACAGAAAGCATGCTTGGATAGGATTTTTTTGGTGGAAGCAAAGGTTGAAATAAGACGAACGATCTATGGAATGAAGGGAGATCTCCAAGCAAAATACTGCAGTAAACCAAACCCTGTCCTTTCCTCTTTGCTGCTTTTTCCAAATATGTAATTGTGTGTTGTCCTTTCCTTTTGGTGTTATCCCACTATGTGTTTGTGTACCCTTGTGTATTTGTGTTTTTTTCCTGTCTTTATGTGTTTAGCTGATGAGAGCTATGTTGTAGAATTTTTCTAATATTCTGTTATTTTCTTTGTAAAGATGCTTAGACATTATTTATTCTGTGTTGTTTTCATGCTCATGTGTGAAGTTGACGTTTCAAAAGTGATTCTGATCTTTTATATATGTGCTCATGTCATCATTCCTGTAACACTGATGTATATGTTTATTTCTATTCTTTTGTAAAGCCTGTACTACAAATGTTATCTGTATTGTTATGTTTTTAATGATGTTTTTTGTACCTTTGTTATTGTATTCTTATGTTATATAATTGTAATTGACACCAGTTACTCAAATTAAGTAACTTGTAAGCATTCATTTCACTGCACACATTTCTGTTGGTCATAGTATATGGACAATATGTGAGAAGTAGGGACTGTTAGTGTTTGCACGTGTGTTAATAATTCAGCAAGGGACTGGATAACAGCATTGCTGGTTCTAAGGACAATTCCCAAAAACTTTGTGAATGCACAAGTGGTGGTTATGGACTTGCTCTATTATCCGCAAGACTCTTCAATGGTGATTGTGCACCTGCACAGTCACAACAGATGGCTGCTGGCCATCTCTACAACGACTACAGTGGGTCTGCATCTTTGATGGCCCACCAATACAATTATCTCTACAAGGACTACTGTGGGTCTGCATCTCTGGTGGCCCACCAATACCATACTCTCTACCAGGACTGCAGTGGGTCTGCTCAGTGATGACCTACCTACCAATATTCGTCAGAACTTCGAATGACTCTGCTGTGGGTTTGCTCCATTGTGGCCCATTACCTTTCAGCATTTCAAGAGTCAGCACTGTCTTTCCGTTGGAAGGACAACACTACTTCTTCAAGACTGCATGGAAATCCACTACTTCTATGTGCAATTTCTTTTACTAATGAGACTTTGTGAAAAACAAAAACTGTAATTACTATTATGATGAACAATCTGGACTGTCTTTATTGACTGTGAAAAAAAATTTTAGCTGTTGACCAACATTGTATCAATAAGTGTGTGCATTTGATATCTTTGTTAGTGTAATTATGAAAAATTTTATCAAATCATTATTGGCCACTGGCCAAAAACATTTGTAAAATTTTTTGTGGGGAGCATGGGGGCTATGTAAGTAGGCTGTTTATGTTTTCTTTATGTAAGTTTGCTGTTTATGTTTTTTATTGGCAACGTTACATAGCACTCTGTATGAAAATCACTGGCTGTGCTGTGTGCAGTATGTGGCTAGTTTGCATTGTTGCCTGCCATTGTTGTCATGAACTGCTATAGCTGGATGTGAACAGCAGATAGCGTTGGGCACTTGGAGGTGAGCCGCCATCAGTGGTGGACGTGGGGAGAGAGATGGCGGAGTTTTGATAATCTGTAAGACTGAATGTCAGTTATGAATATTAAGGTAAATACATTGTTTGTTCTCTATTAATATCTTTCATTTGCTAACTATCCCTATCAGTAGTTAGTACCTTCAGTAGTTTGAATCTTTTATTTAGCTGGCAGTAGTGGCGCTCGCTGTTTTGCAGTAGCTTGAGTAGCGAAGATTTTTGTGAGGTAAGTGATTTGTAAAAGGTATAGGTTAAAGTTAGTCAGGGCCATTGTTTTGTAGGGGTTATTGAAAGTCAGATTGCGTTGCGCTAAATAATATTGTGTGTCAGGTTAAGCACAGGCTTGTAAAATTGTTCTAAGTGGACGTTTCACATGTAAAATTGTTCTAAGGGGACGTTTCAGGGGGACCGCAAATTCAGCACAGTTGCGTCGCCACAAATGTTACCTACTACAATTCCTGAAACCGCCAAAGTGATTTATAGTTACCCGAGGAAACACATCATAATAAAGAAAAATAAAATACATTATTTTCAGGTAATATTTATGAACTGGGACATGTATATGGCGTAAAAGATATACCCAATAAGTTCAAGAAACTCATTTAAAATTACAAGAATCAAGACTATCAATGATGGTGGCACACATCATGTAATAAATTCAGCAACAGGTACATAAGAAATTCTAGCGTTAAAAGGTTTTTGCTTTTCACATTTAACCAAATATAACATTGATGATAATTTATGGCAATGTTTGCCGACAAGATAAAGAATGCAACCTTTAACACTAGATTGCGTACTCACGGCAGTACTCCTTGGCTGTTTTTTGGTACGACTTGGAAAGAGAGAAAAATTAGTGAATGATCGCCGATGCGTCGGTTCTCGATTGTGTTCAGGAGACGTACTGATTGATTGCGCGAAAATAGTTTCTCAAATGAACTCTTAACCCGGATTGCTTTCACGCAATCAGACTCTTCAATGAAATTACCTAAGGGACCTATTGGAATAATAAAAAAAGGAAATGAATGCAAAACAGTGAAATTTTGTAAACAAAAAAGTTGTCAGATCGGAAATTGAACATATTAATGGTCTCCCAAATACAATCGAGACACCGCGATAAAGAGCGAACCTGTAACAAAGTTCATTTAAACATACACATTATTTGTGGTTAATTTAAAGCAAAGAATAAGCATAGATTTTCTGTACAGTGAAGCATCAATATAGTCTCAAAAAACAAAGGCGTTAAACTATAAACATCAACAAATTTACCATGAATACAAAACTTACATTTTTATGTTTTTCTCATACATGGAGCAGTCCAACAATCGCTGCTATTGTATGTGTGATATTTTGTAAAAATTAAATGTCCTGGCGTGCACGTAAGTATTTTTTATTGTTACAAGGTTTACAAAAGCGTTTTTTTTTTGGTGATAACGTGGTTTTTCACACTAAATGAAATATAACTTGTAGCGGTGCTACACAACACGTCTTAACAAGTCGGCGACGAAACATCAAAGGTAATGAAGTACATGTTAACATATCGGCGACCAGAAGTACAACTAACTATAAAGACTCTAGAATTTTCCTAACAAATGATAAATTGTTCTTTCTTCTGTTTCGCAGCTTCTTGCTATCAAGCGCTGCGGCAATGATTTTAAATATCTGCGTCCAGCGAGTCATAGTGTTTAAAAGTACCTTTTAAACGCTGGCCGCGCGTCTTGGTATAGGCGCACGTTATAAACAGATTTCGTTTCTTTACTCTCGCGTTGTCATGCTTAGTATCATTACAAACTACAGCTCGATGGCTGTCCTTTTCTCATATGCAAAATGTCTGAAATCCAATAATATCACATTGCTTCCCGCGTGAAGAGCGATGACTCCGTCAGGATCATCGCGACTCACGCGTAGTCGTGATATTATTGCTTTCGTGAAACAAGTTAGTATTACTTGCAAAAATTCATTACAATAGATTTTACACACTACATCAGGCAAAGTGGTTAACATACAGAGTATCAGGTAAGTATATTCGTAGGACTGAAATTGATAGTAATTTGTCCATAGGGTAACTACATGACAATTGAACTGTGCTCTTTCTAATGTATTGTACAAGGATATCAAATGTTCATTTCTCGGTAAAAGATAATGAAATTAAGATAAAGATACACATACATAGATACATTATCCATGGCATAATAAATATTAAAAAATAACAAAGAAATATATTACTTGACTTCGCAGGAAGTCTGGGTGCTGTTTGCACTCCTGGAAAAAATATGTTACAAAAACTTGACATTCTTGTTTTACAATGACATATTACAGGAATATTTTTGTCATTGTTTCGTCGAAAATTTCTTGCAGTAAATACGCAGCACTTTACTTATTTGTGGCTTTTATGACCTGCAAAAAAATGGTATAAATGATAGCACTGCATTTGAGTGGGGAAATTGATTACACTTTCACAGTGGAGGAAAAGTAGGGCATCACTTTCACTGTGGAGGTCGGAGTAGTTGTCGGTGTGTGATGTTGCGTTGGAGATACGTCGTGGGTCAGGAACTGGAAGATTGATTCTGCAACATGTTGAGCCGTATGGTGGCGGTCTCTATTTCACTTGACACATGTCCATGCTTCCATTTATGTTTTCGTACATGAAAAATACAGAAAAAAATCTGTATTAGAATGTGCTTACTTACTAACAACTTAGTCTAAAAGAAAATTGGATTAGGTAAGGATAACAATTGTTTATGTACATAAGGTCTCATTCTCTTAGGAATGCTTAATTCTCAAATTTATCTATTTTTCTGGTTTTATTTGGTTCGACACGTTTTCGTCATTGCTCGGCCCGGTCAGTAAATTCGGTAGCAATTGTCAAAATCGAGCTTAAGACTCTTCTGATTAGTGTCTGTATAATTTCACAAGGTACATGAGTGCTTAATTCATTGCTTTAACATATTTTATTTTGAATGCATTTCAAACACATTTGGCATCCGCGCCCGTTGTGCAAAGAAAAATTGATTGTTGAGCGCTCAGCGTACACAGTGTTACGTCCGTTGGTCACAATCACGTGATAATAACTTGACAGTTCCAGACCACAACAGTTCGCAGTAGTATTCTGCGAGAAGCAGAGCGTTTGGTGTCTACTAGTCGTGGTGTGAGTTTTTACACAGTTTTTCATCGCCTCTGGATTATGGAAGCAGCCAGATGCGGCGACCCCAGCAGCTGTTTCGAAGAATGTGTCCGTGGAAAGGCGTACAGTACCGTTTGTGGTAAGTACAACACTTACTCACTTTCGCTGTTCGGCTTTCTACATCGTGGTTTCGTGGTACAAGTACTTATAGCATTACTTCACACGCGGTATTTCACACGTGTCCTTGGAGTTATCACCTTTTCAGTTCACACGTTATTATTAATTCGTGTTCACATTTATTTGGTCGTCATGTTAAGGTTCACACGCACCACTTTTATACGTGTCCATTAATTACTTGCCTATAGTCGGTTCACACACAGCAGCATATACGTGTCCATTTATTACTGACTGCATTATTACTACAAAGTACAGTTAACATTTAGTATACATATCATGTCTAAAAATTATTTACAAAGAAATATTTAGTCTCTGTGACTACAAGGCCTGACGAAAAGCGTGTCTCTTGTTCGTAGTTTGTGCTTCCAAGGCACTTTAAGTTTACACTTTGTTCGAAATCTTGTTATTCTTTTCTTTTTACAATAGTTGCTCCTTTCTCAAGTTCAGCTCTTTTATTTTCTCTCTATTACGTCGTTAGTTTGAAGACATAGCCAATGTGGCTTCGTTTACGTGATGAACAGTTCGTGTTCAAACTACCATTAGGGAAATTGGGAAGCTTGGTGTTCCCTGTCGTGCAATTGCACGTAACAAATCTTAATTGAACTCGCAATTTGCGGAGAATAAGCATAGCCCGTCGACAACCATTGTGTCACGACTATCCATTCGTATAGCCTGTATGTATCAATCATGCAACCAGCTCGTAAAATTCACTTCTCTACTGGATAAGGTAGGATGGTAAGGATACTGGTTAGAGGAAAACACAAAAGACTTTTATGGAGTGATTAGATTTGAAGACACAGTGTTAATGACGTATGATATGATGAGCTTAACATAAATTATTATCACCTTAGTTTTTCATGACAAATAGTATTCCGGAGGACGACGGTTCAATCCCGCGTCCGGCCATCCTGATTTAGGTTTTCCGTGATTTCCCTAAATCATTCCAGGCAAATGCCGGGATGGTTCCTCTGAAAGGGCACGGCCGACTTCCTTCCCCATCCTTCCCTAATCCGATGAGACCGATGACCACGCTGTCTGGTCTCCTTCCCCAAGCAACCAACCAACCAACCAAATAGATAATTAAATCGATACAGTAGTTTCAGTGTCGTCTGATTCAGCTCTCTAAACAATTTTCTATGTATATCTAAAATTACTTAAACCATGCATTAGCAGTGAACTGTGTCTGTTAACTATCTTCCGTTCCATGTATCGTAAAATTGGTTTTCTAAAAAAAAAAAAAAAAAAAAAGTCGTATCTCGAGGACCTGAAATAGATATTTCTAGTACTAAATTAGTTTATTTATAAATGATCTTTGTAAGTATTTCAGCTGCACTGTGCCGTAAAATTGTTATGAGCGTACACGGTTTTCTCCGTATTATAATAAAATAATTGAGTTGCGCACTTCTTTCCTGCTACCTGGATCGTTATTGACTTACTTGATTCTTATATGCTAAGCTGCTGCTTTTTGCGTGCTGCGTTTCATAGGTGGTCTCATAAAATTTGTTGTCACACACTCCTTATGCATAACATAACATTTACCTCATTAGAGTAAGCGACCTTAATCAATTTTTTTTATTTTTTTAAATTTTTTTTCCCTACGAGCAATCATTCTGGTCTGAATGATCATTTTAATTTATTTCATTCAAGAGGAGAGAGCTTTGCTATACTTAAAATTAGTGGTAGCAGGTGGCACTTAGCACGTCCCTACAATAATATTTATTTATCAGCTCTTTCGGCTGTGGCCGTTCATGGCTCAATTAACTTAAAACTAACTTACACCTAAGGCAAATCTTGCTCTCCTACAATAAATGTGTTTTACTTCAGGTGCTCACATAAATTACTTATCTTGTTGTGGCAGGTCGACAGGGTGTTAGTCCTGTGCATTACTCTTACATACGTTGGTACTTCACACATAGTATGACAGCTTATAGTGTGTGTATATTTTATTTTAGCAAGTTTAACTTAACATATTTTCAATGGTTGACTCGATATTTCTTCAAGTCTGCGTGATGAAACAATCCTTTTTATTCGTCCAGATACAGGGTCAGCTAATAGATAGCAACCAATGTGCGGCTTTCTTAAGATAATATATGGTCCTTCATACAAGTGCTGCCACTTGGCGATTCTTATGATGAATCAAAGATGGTTTGAAGTGGGTCTCTAATAGCACTCGTTCATTTATACGATACGATAAGACTTTGCTAATGTGTTTGTCATGCGCTTTTTTTCTTAGGTTGGCAGAAGTGGTTAAAGATATGAGAGCTTGTCTTAACTTGTCGTCTAATGTTACTTCAGGGTGTTGTAATTTTGGGATGGGGTCTACCCATTCATTTCTTTCTAGTCGTTTAGAGACTAGTTCTGATGGTGTGAAACCAGTTGATGTGTGAGGTAAATTATTAACAATCTCTTCAAAGGGTGTGACGAAATCAATCCACCGTGTCTGCTGGTTTGGAATATACGTTGGTATGAAACGATTAAACTCTTTGAATACTCTTTCTGTGGGATTACTTTGGTTCCGTAGCTTCCCCGTGGAGGCCTAAAGAAGCTGCTAATGGTTTTCCGACTGGGGTGGAGCTTAAATGTCAGTTATTTTTACTTGACTAGTATTTTGCGACATACCAGGTCGAAAATTTGCGTTCGTATCCCATACGACTTGTGCATCTCTCGATTGCGTGTTATTTGACATCGCGTTTGGTGCTTGGTTCGCCTGTGTGTAGAAAATGGTCGGATTTCCTTGGCTATTATGACCGGCGGTGTCAGGAAAAGCATGCGACGAATTGTCCTGACTATTGTTCCTGAACAGTTGGTTGGGTTGGTGAGAAAATGTCGCATTTTTCGGCTGTGCAAAATTCATTTGATGAGAGGGGGTGAAGTGACTCGGCTGACTGTACTGTTGTGGTCTGTTATAATTGTTCTATTTCTTTCCCTTGTGACGATTTCCATTATTCGTCTTGTTGTTCTGGTACTGGTAATTACCGTTGTGATTTATCCGTGAATTACCGTATTGTTGCTGTGTGTTTTGATAAATCGGATTGTATCTATTCTGGTGTGGATATTTGTTATATTGTTTTCCATTACGGCGGTTGAAACTGTTACGATTTTCGTAAGGCTGAGCGTTTGGTTGTCCCGTGTTATGTTGTTACGACATTCCATTGATGCAATTTGTTATGTACTGCTGCGGAGCGGGCGGTCCATTATTATAATTATACCGCGCGCTCGCACGCACATCCTCATAGATCATATCCAAATTGTCAAGAACAGAAAGAAAGGCTTCTAGGTCTTCTTCACCCACATTAACTAGTTTTTCTCTTATTGACACAGGAATTTTTGACTTTAAGATCATGATTACATCTTTGGTTGAAATGGGCGTGTCCCAATACTGAATTTTACGTAGATATTTTTCAAAATAACGGCTAAAACCTTGAAAGGTTCGGCGTTGTAAACCTCCTTTCGGAGTCTTTGTTGTATACCTGAACTCCAGAATTTATTCAAAAAATGCTTTTCAAAATCTGCATAGGTGTGACACTTGTCTATTATTTCTGTACCCCAAATTGATCCTTCTCCGTGTACATAGCCTAAGATGAGCTGTATCCGCTGCCTGTCGTTCCATGATTGTGGAAAAGCACCTGTGAATGATTTTAGAAATACCATGGGATGATTATTTCGTTTGTCAGGTATAAAAGGCTGAAAAACTCTGTGTTTTAGCACACTCTCGTCTCGCATTAGTTCAACGAGTGTTAGTTGATCGGCATGACTACGTGACGTGGAAGTTTCGTCACACGTATTATTTACTGTTGGTGAGAATTGTACCTGACACTCGGGATATTGACGATTATCGTGTTCTGGCCGTAGCGAATACTCACTTTGATTGTCACCTTGCAATTCCGTAACTTGTCGTTTCAGTTGATCTATATCATTGCTTAGCTGGCGTTTCCATTCCGGAAGATCGTGGCTAAATGCTCGTCTGATTTCACCTAATTCACTGGTTAAAGTGTCACCAGAAGTACCGGGGGCGGTTAAGATTTCTGCCGTAGCAGATTTAGCCGTACCCTTTAGTTCAGCGTGTACCTTGCTGACAATGTACTGTTCTTTGGATTGCATCCAGTCTTCAAATTCCCTATTAAGTGTATTGCTTATACCGGTGTTGACATCTGCGATCTTTTTGTCAATATTGACATTGGATATTTGCTGAGCAATGTCTTCAACTCCCTCGCCAACGTGGTTGACACCTTCTGTCAATTGGCTTACTGTCTTTGAAACATCACTGTAATGTTTCAAAGAGTCACTCGCAGTTGATTTACACACATCTATTTGGGCCTGCATATCTGTGAACTTGCTACCAATATTGGTCCCGGCGGATTCCACCATCGACAGAACACCATAAATTTTTGCGTGTACGCTTGCGTTTAGCTCCCTGCGTAAGCAGTGGTAATGGCTTTAATTTTTTCCTCCATGGTGTCATTAGAATTTTTGATTTGTGCTTGGATGTCGATAATAACAGAATTTATATTGTTCATTCGCACTTGAGTGTCCTCTATCTTTGATTCTAAATTGTTGAACCCGCTGTCACTTTGATTTGCTGACTGACTGATTTGCGTTCCAAGATTACCCATGTGAGCTTCAATGTTATCACTCTTGTTTGTAAGCTGTGCCATGTTTGCTTCAAAACTGGTTTTCATATTAGCAAACAATTTTAGCATATCTGACAGCGAGCATTCACGTGACTGCGACGCGGTCTGTGGCGCCGACAGCTCACGTGTCGCTTCGTCGTCTGTTGTTCCCTCACTACGAGATTCAGGTTTGTTTACACCCACGCGCGGTCTAAGTTGCCTTGGTTGCTCATCAGCCATCGTAAATTTAAAGTAGTTACACTGCACGAGCTAGAAAAGATAATTTTTTTTAATTATGACTTTCACTTGTCAGGTGCGCCAAGGATTTCGCGTCCTGATTTCTCAGATATTGCTTGCGCGTTATAAACAATTGAAACTCTGACACACGAAAATGCCAATATGGCAACGGGAGTGATAAAATAAATGAAAAACACTTATAGAGCACTGAAACTGACACAGATAGCGGCCATTGTGATTCACTAAAATGCACAACAATGGAAATTCTTGCTAACTATTTCTAACTGTTGTAAGCGAAATGATGTTATAGTGGCAGATCTAATAGCAAAAGGAAACAGAAATTTGGAAATAATTGCTTGAGGAAAAGGAAAAAAACGTAGAGAGTGAATGTCCCGAGTCGACTGAATGCTCGGTACGCAAAGCTTCAAACGTAATGAAAAATCGTACATTAGTTGTCTAGCGCGCTGCTATTTATTGCTGTTGTGGATTCTTACTGCGATTTTCTGCATATGCGTACTTTTTATTTTATCACTGGTTTTGGCTTCCAATTTTCTCCAGATGGTGGCATGAAAATAAAAAGAACAAATTAGTTTTTTAGTTAGGTCCCTGTTCGGGCGCCACATCTAGCGTTAAAAGGTTTTTGCTTTTCACATTTAACCAAATATAACATTGATGATAATTTATGGCAATGTTTGCCGACAAGATAAAGAATGCAACCTTTAACACTAGATTGCGTACTCACGGCAGTTCTCCTTGGCTGTTTTTTGGTACGACTTGGAAAGAGAGAAAAATTAATGAATGATCGCCGATGCGTCGGTTCTCGATTGTGTTCAGGAGACGTACAGATTGATTGCGCGAAAATAGTTTCTCAAATGAACTCTTAACCCGGATTGCTTTCACGCAATCAGACTCTTCAATGAAATTACCAAAGGGACCTATTTGAATAATAAAAAAAAGGAAATGAATGCAAAACAGTGAAATTTTGTAAAAAAAGAAGTTGTCAGATCGGAAATTGAACACATTAATGGTCTCCCAAATACAATCGAGACACCGCGATAAAGAGCGAACCTGTAACAAAGTTCATTTAAACATAAACATTATTTGTGGTTAATTTAAAGCAAAGAATAAGCATAGATTTTCTGTACAGTGAAGCATCTATATATTCTCAAAGAACAAAGGCGTTAAACTATAAACATCAACAAATTTACCATGAATACAAAACTTACATTTTTATGTTTTTCTCATACATGGAGCAGTCCAACAATCGCTGCTATTGTATGTGTGATATTTTGTAAAAATTAAATGTCCTGGCGTGCACGTAAGTATTTTTTATCGTCACAAGGTTTACAAAAGCGTTTTTTTTTCTTGGTGATAACGTGGTTTTTCACACTAAATGAAATATATCTTGTAGCGGTGCTACACAACACGTCTTAACAAGTCGGCGACGAAACATCAAAGGTAATGAAGTACATGTTAACATATCGGCGACCAGAAGTACAACTAACTATAAAGACTCTAGAATTTTCCTAACAAATGATAAATTGTTCTTTCTTCTGTTTCGCAGCTTCTTGCTATCAAGCGCTGCGGCAATGATTTTAAATATCTGCGTCCAGCGAGTCATAGTGTTTAAAAGTACCTTTTAAACGCTGGCCGCGCGTCTTGGTATAGGCGCACGTTATAAACAGATTTCGTTTCTTTACTCTCGCGTTGTCATGCTTAGTATCATTACAAACTACAGCTCGATGGCTGTCCTTTTCTCATATGCAAAATGTCTGAAATCCAATAATATCACAAAATGAAGCATTTAGCAACTGTTAGTACAGTAACAAAGTCCATCACTTTGCTCTTAGTAGCAAAAGACCTGACGATAAGTTGAATTTTTTAATACTTCTAATACTGAAACATGTGTATTTCATGAATAAAAGTCCGTCGATTGTCTGTATTTCGGAATTTAGGTTTTATCTGCGATAAGTATGGAAAATAAAACTGAAAAACAGATAGTCGACTGATAGTTATTCATAAAAAGTATACATATTTTACATTCTGTGTGACAGTGAAACTATCATCGATTCATTAAAAAATAAAAGAACCGCTTCATTTCTGGGTTCTTCATTGTTGTGCTCCTCGCACGTGTATCACACACATCTGAAGTCTGAAGTTCACCAAAAATTCTGTCAACAAAGTTTTGTCTGTCTCACACTCTGTCATGTTAATTATATCTGGACTGCGTTTAATCCCGCTCGCTGTGACTGAAAGCGAACTATTGTCGGGTGGTTGGCACGACAGCACTACACACACTGCATTATTTGTTGGGCGAACAGACCGAACCACAAGAAAAATGTTCCGTCCGTTGGGCGACGAGCCTACACACATAGAATTTGCCGATAGACGGCCAACAAGCCTACAAATGCGCAATTTGTCAGTCTGTCGATAAAAGTAATGCGCGCGCGCACGTGTATTTGTTCGTATGTGTTTGTGTAGTGAGCTAGAACACGACTGCCTCTTTATTTGGTTTGTTGAATATATAAGTCGTTCTACTTTTTTCATTTGCCCTTTGTATTTTCGTAATCCCTGTTATACAACTGCATCATGGCAACAGATACAAGTTTCTGTATTGACATCCTCAAAGAGGTTACATATTTTTGTCGCTATCACATGTAACACGTTTGCATCTTGAGTGAGGTTACGTTTTCATTATTCTGCTCATGACGTCACTGACAAGGGAACCTCCCCATCGCGCCCCCCTCAGATTTAGTTATAAGTTGGCACAGTGGATAGGCCTTGAAAAACTGAACACAGATCAATCGAGAAAACAGAAGTTGTGTGGAACTATGAAAAAAATAAGCAAAATATACAAACTGAGTAGTCCACGGGTAAGATATGCAACATTAATGAGAATGTAAGCACAGGAATGCCGTGGTCCCGTGGTTAGCGTGAGCAGCTGCGGAACAAGAGGTCCTTGGTTCAAGCCTTCCTTCGAGTGAAAATTATACTTTCTTTATTTTCGCATAGTTATGATTTGTCCGTTCGTTCATTGACGTCTCTTTTCACTGTAATAAGTTTAGTGTCTGTGTTTTGCGACCGCACCGCAAAACTGCGCGATTAGTAGACGAAAGGACGTGCCTCTCCAATGGGAACCGAAAACATTTGATCGCAAGGTCATAGGTCAACCGATTCCTCCACAGGAAAACATCTGATATATTCTATACGACACTGGCGACGGCATGTGCGTCACATGACAGGAATATGTTGTCGACCCACCTAACTTGTACACTTAGCGAATGGGTAAAAATATTCTTCTACCTTGCCCGATTTAGGTTTTCTTGTGGATGTGATAATCACTCCGAAAAAAGTGATGAAAACATAAGAGTTTGTCACATAAACTGAAAATAAGAATTTAAACTTTTCACTCGAGGGAAGACTTGAACCTAGGACCTCTTGTTTGGTAGCTGCTCTCGCTAACCACGGGACCACGGCGCTCCGTGACACCCATTGTCCTTGATGTTGCCTATCTTCGCAGGGACTACTCGGTTTGTATATTTTACTAATTTTTTTCATAGTTCCACACAACTTCTTCCGGTTTTCTCGATTGATCTGTGTTCAGTTTTTCAAGGCCTATCCACTGTGCCAACTTATAACTAAATCTGAGGGGCGTGCAATTTGGAGGTTCCCTTGTGAGAAACACCTGTCGCCCATATTTAGTGTTCTGGAGGTTGTGTGATTTCGCTAGTGTTGTCGCTTGCACTCTGTTGCTTTTGTGTAATATGTGATTTACAAGTGATTATGTTCTGAGTGTGTGCAAGCAAGTCAGGTTGTGCTGTTGTGGGCTGTAATGCTCATAATCGTAACACAAAAGGGACCGAGGTGCTGCTTAATGTTTTCCCTGGCCATTCCAATTTGCAAAAGATTTTGCTCTCGAAGTGCTGTACAAAAGACACTGTGAATGTTGCAAAGGCTAGAATATACTCTCGTCATTTCACAGAAATTCATTACTTTGCGTTCAGAACTTTACCGCGGAAACGCGTGCTTAAGAATGCTGCGTTTCCAACGTGCAGTTTGTCTGGTGATAGTAGCGCGAGAGACAGCACATGAGGCACAACAGCAGAAAGGAAGGAAGGTTATAACGTACATGAAATCTATAGAAGAAATACAGAAACATTAGAAAAGCTTTCACAACAGAATAAGTATGGTGGCAAATGTACGTTTACTGATGAAGTTGTTTGTCATGATTCAGGTAAAGTCAGTTTACAGAATTCGGTAATAGAATTAAAAATGAGAAAGGCTTGTCTCAAAAACATGAGCATGAAATTGCGAACACAGGATACAGATCTTTGTCCGTAGTCATCAATGAAAAGACGTCTGTAGGACGAAGAAATTAATAAAAATGTACTTACGTCTCGTGAAATTCATTGGATATTAGCAAAAATATTCTCACCCAGTCAAATCAGAGGTTCGTTACACGGCTCAAAACGGGTTCGATGGGGCGCAGAGGGCTTTTACATGTCGATTACTTTGTGCGCCATGTTGCAGAATACTTACAATTTTCCACCTTCAGTGTCGACCTTGAGTTCTCAGATAAACCGCAGTTTCTGTTGCCAACCAGGTATTTCGAAGGATGTTTCAGTGATGTTGAAGATGCAGTCGGAATGTTGAGTGTCGGGAAACAATGCATATAGGTGTTTGGTGACGTCCAGCATTTGCTCAAACTCTTGGGGGACCGTTTACTGGATAAAGGCGTTATTGTGGCGGACAAAGCAGTGACAAGAACTATGTTCGAGAAACTTCATTTTGGACAGTGGAAAGATGAAAATATGGTTGTCCTAGCGACACATTACAGTGAATATCAGCCCGACAGCGAGTTTGCTTAGCAGCTCATCTGTTGTCTCGAAAAGCTGTGAACGCTATTCGTTGTTTAATGCCTGAACATGGGCACGAAAGCAATTTCATACAGATGGTAGGTGACGTCTTCGATGTGGTCAGTTCAAAGGCTATTAGCCTGTGGACTAGGTATTCATTTTCAAGTTCAGGAACAATGGCGACTGAAATTTTTAAATGTTGCTTGAACATGTACGTTGGCACCTCAGTGTATGTTCTATTTCAAAAAGTATTCTTGAAAACTACTCAGTCAGTAACTCAGGGGGCTTATAATAATGAATACATTCTCACTGCAAGACTAAAAGAAAACTAACTGGAGAACGTTATTCCCAATACAATAGGCCTTGGACATTTATATTGTTGTCAATCGCTAGCCGTCCTCGATATTCCTCTTTCAATTGCATCGTATGCTGAAGGAGGGGGATTTGCGACTAGGAGGAGGAGGAGATTAGTGTTTAACGTCCCGTCGACAACGAGGTCATTAGAGACGGAGCGCAAGCTCAGGTGAGGGAAGGAAATCGGCCGTGCCCTTTCAAAGTAACCATCCCGGCATTTGCCTGTAGCGATTTAGGGAAATCACGGAAAACCTAAATCAGGATGGCCGGAGACGGGATTGAACCGTCGTCCTCCCGAATATTTGCGACTACAACGGTGTTTTGCAGCACCCTGCCAGGTATGCCTGAGGCGCTGGCAATATTTTAATGAGCGGAGAAGGTCGAAAATATAGATCTTGCAGCAGCAGATTACAATATCCCGTAATTTCGCTTACGTCAATCTGTTGTAGAATAATGGAACATGTTTTGTGTTCTCGTATTATGACGTTCTTAGATAATACAAATCTCCTTCATCATAACCAACATGGATTCCGCAAACAGAGATCATGTGAAACTCAGCTCGCCCTATTTGCCCAAGAAATTCACAGTGCCGTAGACACTGGCGAGCAGATTGATGCCGTATTCCTGGACTTCAGGAAGGCATTTGATACGGTTCCGCACTTACGTTTAGTGAAAAAAATACGAGCTTACGGAATATCGGACCAGGTTTGTGATTGGATTCAGGATTTCCTAGAAGAAAGAACACAACATGTCATTCTTAACGGTTCAAAATCTGCAGATGTAGAGGTAATTTCGGGAGTACCGCAAGGAAGCGTGATAGGACCTTTATTGTTTACAATATACATAAATGACTTAGTTGACAACATCGGTAGCTCCGTGAGGCTATTTGCAGATGACACGGTTGTCTACAAGAAAGTAGCAACATCAGAAGACTCGTACGTACTCCAGGAAGACCTGCAGAGGATTAATGCATGGTGCGACAGCTGGCAGCTTTCCCTAAACGTAGATAAATGTAATATAATGCGCATACATAGGGGCAGAAATCCATTCCAGTACGATTATGCCATAGGTGGTAAATCATTGGAAGCGGTAACGACCGTAAAATACTTAGGAGTTACTATCCGGAGCGATCTGAAGTGGAATGATCACATAAAACAAATAGTGGGAAAAGCAGGCGCCAGGTTGAGATTCATAGGAAGAATTCTAAGAAAATGTGACTCATCGACGTAAGAAGTAGCTTACAAAACGCTTGTTCGTCCGATTCTTGAGTATTGCTCATCAGTATGGGACCCTTACCAGGTTGGATTAATAGAAGAGATAGACATGATCCAGCGAAAAGCAGCGCGGTTCGTCATGGGGACATTTAGTCAGCGCGAGAGCGTTACGGAGATGCTGAACAAGCTCCAGTGGCGGACACTTCAAGAAAGGCGTTACGCAATACGGAGAGGTTTATTATCGAAATTACGAGAGAGCACATTCCGGGAAGAGATGGGCAACATATTACTACCGCCCACATATATCTCGCGTAATGATCACAACGAAAAGATCCGAGAAATTAGAGCAAATACGGAGACTTACAAGCAGTCGTTCTTCCCACGCACAATTCGTGAATGGAACAGGGAAGGGGGGATCAGATAGTGGTACAATAAGTACCCTCCGCCACACACCGTAAGGTGGCTCGCGGAGTATAGATGTAGATGTAGAACAGGCTTCTGACTGCAGCGTTGAAGGATTTACTGTACCTTGCCGAGTACGGAGATCACCGATGCTGGCTGGCACTACGACATATCACTGGCAAAATCCACTAGAGAGTTTGTGGCAATGCCTGAGGGATGTTTCAATAGGTGGTTGGGCATGATTTCTCGCGGAGGTTCGCTTCTGCCCTCAGAAATGTGACTCGAAACAGCTACGAAGTTCGAATTAATTTTTTTCCCAGTTCCAGGGATACCAAATTTGTTCACGGAAATTGGTGTCAATGAGTTCCATACTTAGCGAGAATGTCACCATATTCCATCCTGAAACAACTTGAGTCCCCCCCCCCCCCCATCCGCCCCTCCAATCAACTCAACAAATTTCGCGGTGTGTAGCATTGTCGTTTCCACAGCCCAATAAAAGTTGATCTTTTGTCACTGAGCACGGGATTAAATACTGTTTTTATATTCATTATAGGGTGCAAGACGGATGAAACTTCATGGACAGAGTTTCTGGAGAAATTTAAAAGACTGTATACATTTTTGGGACACATCGTGAGAGGAGTATAGCAATACAGGTGCAAGAAAGGAAGCACTTTTCCCGTTTCTTAATGAGTCCATAATGGCTTCATGTGGCACAGAGAGACAATGAATGTCCGTCGACGTTCTGTATTTTTATTTTTAGCTTTTATTTCTGATACTTACCGTAAACAAAATCTAAAAAGCGATATAAGTACACCAGTGGGCATAAATTCATAAAATACACTTGCTTCATTGTTATACGTGTTAAAAAAAATTCCAGCCAAGGCCGCCCATACCCAGGAGCAGCGCACTCGCCCCCCCCCCCCCCTGCGCCCCACCCGATCAGCGCTCAGGGAAAGCAAAAAATTGAGTATGATGAGTTGTTTTTCTTTTAAGAAAATGATTTAACAGTCGTCATTATTCAGGTTTTTAACACGGTCGGAAATATAAATGCTTCATGGCTACTTACAAGTCGCCATTCGTCTTTCAAAGTATTAAAAATACTCCATACCCCAGATACAGTTCGAATAGTTGCTAAATGCTTCATTTCTTACGTATCTGTTTATGCCCACTGGTGTACTTATATCGCTTTTTAGATTTTGTTTACGGTAAGTATCAGAAATAAAAGCTAAAAATAAAAATACAGAACGTCGACGGACATGATGTGAGCCATGTAGTTTTTCTTCTACGAATGTGAAATGACTTTCTCAGACTTACAGGTCATCTTCTATGCTACATAATAAATAAACAACATCTACACGAAACCGTTTAGTTGTATTCATTTTCGTTTAACATGATGTATTTCCTCAGACAGCTATCACTCACATTCCATGTTTCAGAAATCATGTTGGCTACTAATTGTGGGGATCAACTGCGCTGAATTTGAGGTTCTCTTAACTTCTGCCTGCGGCTAAAAACTCTGATATAGCTTACAGCCTCTCTCATAACAGCAATCTTTTCCGTTAAGAAAGGTTGGTGGTGTTCAGTAACTTCGAAATACATATTTCATCCATTCTTAGATAATTACGAAAATCATCGTTCCCAGCATCTTCAGTAACAGAGCATGGGTAAATATCTTCCTCTACATTAGCCATTTAAATTCCCACAGCTTCCGCTCACCTTTCTTAGATCTTCTTAACTCGAAAATAGCCAACGCCACTCCCAGTTTGTGTCTGTGTATTACAACCAGGATCTCATACAACATAATTTCAATCAACTTAAGGTAGGCAAATCGCAGCAACAGTGCGGCGCTGTGATCGCAAAGTGCAGTCGGTGGGGCGTGTGTAGCCTGCCGCGAAGTTGGTCGGTCGGTCGACCGATAAATTGGGTCGTATGTAGGGGGCTTAAAATTTGTGTCGTATCGAGAACACATATCCTACTGCTCTGGTGTTATCGAAAGACAAGGCAAAGAAAGTAGAGGCAGCTTACCGTCGCAAAGCTGGGAAGTTGCATTTGTCATCGCTTTAGGGTCTAAATGAACAATATTTGCGTAAAGTAAGTTATATGTGGTTAGACTCAGTGACTCGCCACCAGAGGCGCCGCTGCCGAGTCACGTGATCTGTCCAAATTCAACCGCAGACGAAACGAACATTCGTGATCATTCTTTATTAAACCGTTGTGCGCTTGTTGTTGATACTGTTATCGGTTGATTTGTGATACGGACCTACTTTCGGTTGTCATGTCGAGATCAGCTTAAGACGAATTTTGGCTAACTATCACACATATTGATTTATGTTGTTGGTGCTCCTGTGTATTTCGGCTGACAACCCGGCTTCTTCATGGACCAGTGCCACGACAGTACAGGTGCGGTGAGTGAACTCGCTTATGTTTCTTAAAGTCATATTTTGTATCACTGTCACTTTCTTGATTTAGCATCGTTTTATATTTGGAAGATTTAGCTCAACATTCTGTTCCCACCTTCATACTAAAAGATTAAAGATCAGTGGTGTGATTAAAATTTAAAAAAAAATATATGTACGCCAGTTAGATTAATTAATTGATCAGTTGCATCCTACAAAAAAAAAGGCAGTTGCATAACTTTCGTTGACAAATAACAAAAGCAAACAAACTATTTTGCGTTATTTTTGGTCATATTAGATAGCTTGTAGTTTTGTTTATTTTTACGTTAGGGATTTTATTTCTGTCATTAGACTCGAAAAGGTCTCTGTTGCACGCTGTGAGAAGGTATGTTTGGTAACCGACCGAACAAAGCATAATACGTTCCCAGAATTTTTCGGGGAAAGGACAGGAAATTGGAATCAATTCGTCGTCGGTAATAAGTAAGTTTACGAGCAGGGCATTGCCTATTGCAATAGGCGAAGTTATTGTCTACGATAAAGTTCCTACAAGAAATTATTTTGACTGATTGCTTTAGTTAACAATTATTTTTATGTAGTACTACTTGTTCCTATTATAGTACGTACAGTATGTGTTTGTCTATAGAAGTTCGTGTATATCGAAATTGGTGATGCAAATCTCTTATCTGGGTGGATTTCTAATTAGTGTTTGGTAACTGTGTTAAACAGTGGTTTATAGGTGTCGAGGATGTTTACCATCGTCGGTTAGGTTACATTGTGAGTTTGTTTATTGGACTGTAGCCTTCTTGTTAGATAGGGTAAGTGAAGGCTTGCATAACTGATCTGACTATTTGAATACGTTGGTTTTCGATACTGTGAGCTTCATTTTAGCTGTCGCATCCGTAGAATGTAATTTGCGGTGTCGGAGTTGCGTGTGGTTTCTGCTATCAAGGGCTTCGTTAGACGTATAGATACATCAAGCGAAATTTGAGATACCAGTGGTTATGGGTTTTGAATGCTGACAATTTTGTGTGGTTGATTTTTGTATTAATACTGTTTAGGTTATCATCCTTGTTGTAGTATATTTTGTCATCGCTCGAAACCGTTCACTTCTCGCTATTGTTCCGTTGATTTGATTCTATCGCTGGAGTTAAATATTTCACGTGTTACTTCTGTTCGTTCGCGGATGCAGTAAGTGGTGTCGTGTTGTTGTTGTGGTCTTCAGTCCTGAGACTGGTTTGATGCAGCTCTCCATGCTACTCTATCCTGTGCAAGCTTCATCTCCCAGTACTTACTGCAACCTACGTCCTTCTGAATCTGCTTAGTGCATTCATCTCTTTGTCTCCCTCTATGATTTTTACCCTCCACACTGCCCTCCAACGCTAAATTTGTGATCCCTTGATGCCTCAGAACATAGTAGCCATATTCTGTACGCTTCAAAACCGGCTGTCCGCTGACTTCATAACGTTGCGGGACAAAGTAGACAAGCGGAATAGCAACCGTATAGTCTACCCATTTTGCCCTCTACGAAGTTCTGTTACCCCAATAACATGAATTGACGTTTGCTCAAGAACAATCAAATTATGTAGGTACCTGACAGAACATGTTCATATATTGTTCCCTTAAGCATCAGAAGGGTCACATACCACCCGTCGGCTTTGACCCGTGACGTAAGTCTGTTGTGGTGTGGGACGTCACGACGGCGCGAAGTTTAGTTTGAGAGTGTCGCGTGTTTGTAGACGTCTTGTGTTGTCGGTGGTGCTCTGATGGCGTGTCTGTAGGTTGTGGGTAAGGTTTTATTGTTGGTTTTGGTGTTTGCTTGTGATGTTTGTAGGTGGCGCGTCGTTGCCGTTCAGTGGTGCTCTCTGGTGGGGTTTGTGGGTTGTGCAGTGTGTGTCGTATTGGGTTCATTTGAGTTGTTGACGTTGTCAGCTTTTGTTGTGGTTGTAAGTGAAGATTGGTGACGTATTGTGCAGTGAGTTGATGGTTTAATTTTTTTATATCAGTGTAGCGTTGTATGTGGTTTGTCGTGTTTGAATAAAAAACACGCAATCAAAACCAAATGAGAATTCGTTTTTGAGAGAATATATAAGTTTCTAGATTTCAGAAGTTGGTGATACATTCACACAATGGAAATTTTATATGCAGTGATTTTGCTCTTGAACTCATATAAGAAATGATTAAGTGCATTTGCGATCTGTTAGTCATAATTTACAGCCCTTCCAGTCATTGTAATAGTGATCTTTTGCTGTGGCTGGTTGTCCTCTTTTCACTATATACCATAATTCCATGTAGCCTGAAATCTGTCACAAGTATTGATTTCTGACATTATGTGCATGGTCTCTGATTCTTTAATAACCTTTATTAGTAATTTTGAGAATTTTTGTGTAAAACTTCCAGTAGATCTTTGTTCATACCAAAAGATAATTTTCCCTTTCACAAGATACTCCAATACCTCTGGTCATAGTTTTTCACATGGCTTATAACTGCTGTAACGTAATATTTGCGCCAGTTCCCAAAATATGTTGCTTGACGATATTTTGTCACCAATAACACATGCCACTTGGCCTGCTTAAGACTTCTTTATTGACTTTGATTAGCAGCTATCCCAGAGTCATCAAATCTTTCCTACCGAAGAATAAACAAAAAATAAAAATTTTAAAGATATTACATGTTATCAGTAATGAACTATAACTATTAACGGTCTTGGCAACTTCATAAAATATAAAAATTCCATTTAGGTTTCATCACTGTTACCTTTAAACTACCCCCCCCCCCCCCACCAGTAACATGGCTACTAATTAATACGTGGTGATGAAGCAATTTTCTAAAAAAGAATCAGCACATTAACATAAAACAATAAACATATTGGAATGACAAGATGATACAAAATAATTACAAAAACTTTTTCAATGTCTGGTATGATATTTGATTAATTCTTCAGAGACAACTGCTCTAAGAATCGATGTGGGAACCTTATAATCCGTCCTGACTTCGATACTGATATTTGGAGATAATTCCTCTGTGGGATGTTGTGGTTCAGTGTCCTTCGAAAAGCCTGGAAGTTCCTTCTCTGATTCCCATTTTTCTTGCAGGAGATAAGCTGGTTTAAGTTTGTCCACTGACACATTTGTTTCCATTGCCTCTTAATAGTGAAATATTTTTCATGTCTTGAAATTACAGGACAGGGACCATCAAATGTAGGTTCTAATGGTTTTCTAACCTTGTCACATCTCAGGAAGACACGGGAACAGATCTTCAGATCTTTTGGAACAAATACTGATTTTGATTTGTTTTGTGTAGATGAAGCCTTTATCCAACATGAATTTAAATTCTTGTTTTGCCATCGCCATGCGCTTTGGGTCTAATTGTCTTGCCCTAGAAAACACAGGCGGGTCTTCAGTGGTAAGTGTTTGACATGTTTAATTTCGCTAGGTACCAAATTAGGTTTTGCTATGTCTGGATACTGTAACAGTAGATATGTTTCGGCTCATGTTGCTCAGGACGTTTTCCTCTGAGATTGACATAACTTTACCCTCAGCATTGAGCTTGGTTACATCTATTAATCTTTTATTATGGACATCTACTAATAATTGAAATTTACTCAAAAATTCGGCACCCAATATAGCTCTATTGATCCTCGCAACTATAAATGGCCATTGAAATTGATGTCGCAGTCACAGATAAATAGTACGAAGTTAGATTCCGTATGTATTTAGAGTCCATTTGTAGCATACAATTTATATGGTGACTCACCATTAACATTTGCGTGAGCGGGAATGACAAACTTCCGCCCCACTGCCGACTAAAAATTGCAGTCCAGTTTTCTTTTTTGTCGGTTACAAAAAAGCGGGTTTTGGGGCCATGGACTTGGGCAGCAGAACTTGCCGGTAATTCAGCTGCTGGACCGCGCTTCCCTTTTCGGTCCAGCTACATGGAGGTGTGCATTTTTCAGGCTTGCAGTTCTGCCCAAAGCGAAAGTGGTAATAACAGTACTTGCCCTTGGGGTCGTATTTGTTTAGAGACTTACTAAGACTTCTTTTGCATTGACGCTCACAGCTTCTGTTAAGAGACCTGCCTCGATAACCAGTTTACAGCGCGGCCATTTGTTGCTCTAGCCCCGAAATTCTTGTCAACAAGTCACTTTATCGAAACATCCTGTTGGCTACAAGCACCACTTTTTGTGACGAACAATTCGTTACGGGGGTGTGTTTCTGTTATTCTATCAGCCATTATAGCCTTTTCCAGTCCCTCGTCACTGACAATTAAAATGTTCCTTATGGAATCCGGAAGTTTTTCTAGCCAAAGTGTCTTTAGGATTTTCTGACAAATCTACACCTGCCAAAGCTTGCATTTTGCGTAATAACTGACTAGGTTTTTGGTCTCCCAAATCAATTCCATTAACTAATCTCTTAATACGCTTATCTTCACTTTCTTTGAAAATATTCAGTAAACGTTCCTTAGCCAACGAATATTTATTCGCAACTGTGCCACAAATGTCCCAAATATTCTCGATGTATTTTGGTTCTAATTGTGACACTAGGTGGATAAATTTGGTTTCTTCTGTGAAGAGTTTGCAAATGCTGAACTGTGCTTCTACTTGATAGAACCAAAATTCGGGTTTTCACTCAAAAAGGTGGAATGTTGATCCTAACATTGTTTGCTTCCAGGCGATCTTCGGAAACGCTCCCGTTTGTCGTCATATGTTCTTATAATCACGTCGGGGTCACCAAATACAACTGCTGTAACGTAATATTTGCGGCAGTTGCCAAAAGATGTTGCTTGACGATATTTAGTCTTATTTTAAATCAGCAAGAACAGACGCCACTTGGCCTGCTTAAGACTTCTTTATTGACTTTGATTAGCAGCTATCCCAGAGTCATCACATCTTTCCTACCAAAGAATAAACAAAAAATAAAAATTTTAAAGATATTACATGTTATCAGTAATGAACTATAACTATTCCGGTCTTGGCAACTTCATAAAATATAAAAATTCTATTTAGATTTCATTACTGTTGCCTTTACAGGCTCTTCAGTGTCCTTTCTCATTAGCTTATGTGTAAAGCTATTTTCAAATGAGTTTATCATGGAATACATTAAATTTTGTTTGCAATTGGTTCACTAAATTACATCCCACGTCATCACCTTTAAATTATTCTTAAAAGCAGTTGCTCTGTATAGCCATGGATTCTCACTGGAGTATCCATACTGTAAGGTGCATCATGATCAGAGCATTTGTTACTGGGTTGAGTTATTTTCTTACTTTGAGCTTCATCAAAGAAATTCTCAATCACAATCATATTGTCTTTATCCACCCATGTTTGAAAGTTATTCAGACCAAATATATCCAGATAATTTTACTTGTATCATCCATTAGAATATCCACATTGAAATCGCTATGGACAATTAACTGTTCGCTGCTGGTTCAATATGTCAAATTGAGGATCTATATATAGTTAAAATTAAAAATGAACTATTTTTTCAGCATTAACAAGAGCACACATCTGTGCTGATCATTAAAAAATCTACTTGCCTCATTGTTTCAGAACTTACATAGTGTATTTAACTGGTTCATTCCCTATGTTTGTTCATGAGTAAGTTGGAATCCTATTTGTAACTTACCTAACGCTGTGGTTATGTGAAGGTCTCTAAATGTTCCAAACAAGACTATAAAGAAGCTACCTTGTTATTCAGGCCTCTAATATTTTGTTCAAATAAGCTAACCTTACTTTTCTGTGCATTTGTGCATTATTAAGCATTTTGTGGGCTCTTATTTTTCATGTATTTTGGAATAGGGTGCCTAAATCCTGATTTGAATCCAAGAAGGGTGCCACTCTGACACCAGTAACCATAGAGATCTCCCCATGTGTGATGGAGCCTTCCCCCCATGTATATTATGTGCTAGCAGCTCAGCCAGCCTATCATATCTTCTCCTAGTCAGATGTAGGCCACGTCTAGCGTGTTCCCATCTCCCGTTGTTGCAACTGGCGCTGCACTCAGATGAGATTTCGTTTGTCAGCAGCAGCCTGCTCAACATATTCGCGTGGCTCATAGCAGTGTTTACCCAGGGCTCATCTTGCTGCAGTCCAAAACAACTCATTTGTGTGTGTAGCTGCTACTCCTGTTCCGTCCAGGTCACATGTGATGCAGTAATTACTGCTCTTAGGCTGGCTGTTCCCTGCTCCCCCAAAATAATGACCTGATTGTCCTAGCTAGAACCTCTGCACAAATTACCAGAGGCCTTTGTCACCTGGCTAAGGCCAGCACTAGCCTTCAGAATACATTTAACCTGGTACCCTGTCCAATTTGTCTAGTACCATGTGACCTACATCCCTTCCATGGCTACTACCCAGCAGCAAGACACTCTTCATTCTACTCTTTCGGTACTGACCTACACTGAGTTTCTCTGCTAGCAGCTTGCTGCACCCTGCTGTGATCTAAACTGGAAGAGGCTTTTCTCCTCCTGCTTCAGGTAACAAGTTAAATTTATTGAATACTGCTAGCTGTTACCTTTACTCAGTTCCCAAGACCCTTTCCCATATTCAGTCTCAAGAGTTCAAATATCACTTGATGTGATTCAGCCTGAAGGGCACAAATCTTTGCCTTCCTGCTCAGATTCTCTTGTCTTCCTTGCAAAGCCTACAATTCCATGGGGAGTCTCGTTGTTTCCATACAGTTTACCGCTAGTAGCACCAGTGAAATTCCAACCCACATTCTACACATACCAGTCCCTCTTTGAGTATCCTACCGTGACACCCACAGTTTTTAGGTATTTCAAAACAGATTGTGAGCTTATAAAGAGAATTCAATTACTTCACACTACATATTAGCGCTTCAGGTGTGTGGTGTAACGTAAAGTTATTTCTGCGTACAACAAGAACTTAGCAGTCATTCAACTGCAGTATCCGTTAAATTATCTTTATCACAACACTATCCAACTTCATTGTATGAAAGCTGCACGTAACAAAACGGTTAGTGCGAAGGATTCTACATCAAACAAATTAAGATCTATGCTTCTTTGTGTAAATATTAATTCAACAGTGAACGAACACGTTCAAATAAAATTTTTGAAAAGAAAGCAGAAGAATTAAGCGGGATTCTCTAAGTTAATTATGCCAAAACATAATTATTACAAACCGAGCTTACTATCTTTTCACGTTTTATGGACTAATTCTTAAAGGAAAGTGAGATCTTAAATAGCAAGCTTAAAACATACTGACACACGTATTTAATAATTTGTACTAAATTAACTGTTATTACAAATCTAAACAATCTGTCTTCACGAGAGCGCAAAAACTTGTTCTCACCTGGCGCAGGGCTGCCAACGACCTGTGCAATCTTACGCAAAATCTGAAAATACTGTATACAAAAGCGTTAATAGTAATCTTCCACCTACATCAAGAAAAGAATCTTCAAAGAATTTTACGTTATCCCAAGTTAGCGCCGTAAAGGAGAACATGTATTAGTGGATTTTATGACAGCGAAGTTAACTTTGAACTATCCATTGATCAGTAGAACAAATGATTACTCCCAGTTTTGTTTGTGCGTGTGCTTTATAGTTCGCATTAACGGTAAATAATAAAAGCATATTGATATCGTTTTGGTCGTTCAGTGAATTGTCCATATCACTGAAAGTGAAAGTAGCAACATGGCAGAACGGCATAGCATCAGATTTCAGTCGGCAACAGACTTGCTAAACGAAATTAAGACTTCGACTTCGTCTCCGTCTTTAGCTATAGACGATAGTTTAAGGTATACAGAGAGCGAAGTAAAAACATTGTTTCATGGTAATGAAATGGAAGTAGGAAGAGAATAAATACGAAAATGAAAACTCAGTGGAAATGAATTCTTTTTATTCCTAGCAGTAGCACCAGCAGCATTGAACCGCGTGCTTGGGTTTGTGATACAGGTCCGAAACCTACTGATGAACCAAAACTTCTATTAATGCATTTTCCCTGTTGCTTGTTCGGAAAGAGACAAATTTCCAGCCGTCTTGATACAATGTTCATCCATTGCTGCAATATAGTCCCGGAAATGGTGCTGAATTTTATTCATCGATTTTGTCCCCAAACTCAAGGCACAGAAAGTTACTTGCGTAGTTGAGTTATTGACGGTCCGAGTAATTAGGAAAGAGCAACAGCCTAATCCGGCTTTTGCGTGAACAGCTACACACAAAAGTTGCTTGAGTCATTCAAAAATTTAAAAGCTACGTTTGGAGTGAATGAGTTGCTGCTCTACTAGATTAAACATACGTTCTAAAACGTCAAGGAACAGTGTAGATGGCCTACGGTCGTGCTCGAGAAAATCGTGACGCTGACCCAAATTCTCGAAAATTTCTCGGACGCTCCTAGTTTGTCGACGGTGCTGCGCTCTGATGGACTGTGCGAAACCACTGTAACCGTAGTCTTCCTTACTTGCAAAGAAAAATCTGAAATTGCACTTCCTACATTTGTATCAGTTGTACTAACGTCACAATTTACTGAAGCAATACGAAGTCTCTCAGAAGACAATCGTGGAACAGTTAATCAAAAACGCAGATCTCGTACGAAACAAACTTTATTCTTATAAAAGAGAGTTGAAACTAAATCTAAATTGGTTATTTTGTAATCTGCAGCCTTGTCTTCATCTCTTCGGGTTCAGCGGCCTCGACCTTCTTGTTCTCGTTGCTCCAATTCTTGATACAGCAGCAGCGACGAGGATTTGCAGCATGTGCGCAACCACAGTTGACACCATTTGGAGCAGCATCCCGAGGTTTCTTGCAGTAGCGTGTGTCGTGTACCTTTGCACGTTTCATGCACGCAACCATGGTGCCACATGTCTTTCTTACATGGCCAAGCTGTTGGCACTTGTACCACTGCTGCGTCTTCGTCTCGCTCCCCTCCTAGTCGAATTTCGGAGACCAAATATTAGCAGAGCTTCCCGATCTGCTACAGCAGAACGCCCTAGAAGTTTCGCTCAGGGCACTATCTGCTTTGCCTCCGTTATTGTCATTGCTACTACTGTCAGGCTGCTTGCCCAAATTCGTGCTCCCTTACGTAACGTCACTGAGTAGTGCTTCTCTGCACCGCCCAAGTCTTTACACAGTGCTGCACGGTACGCCAGCAATGGGAACAGTTGCCGTTGTTCATAAGGCTTTCACGACCGGATGACGTAGCTGCCTTGGGGATGTGAGGTCGTGGTGCAAGAAACTTATGTTCCTGACGTCTCGTCCAGGACTGCTTTGGACATCCTCAGAGCCGCTCCTCGGCTGTTACCGACTGATCTGTCGGACATCAGAGAGCGATATAAATACTGTAGGAAGGGGGGCGTGGTCGAAGTAATACTTGATGACAAGAGATAATCCTCGTCAGATAAAATTTTCGTCTTGTCAAAGATAAAACTAACATTCTGCAGATCTACTGACCATATGACGCCAAGTTTCATTCCCTCCTTGTTAAAATCGTCCTGATGCTTAGAAAATAGTCACGGATAATTTTGCGTTGTAGATAAAATTTCTTTCATGAAACTTCGTGGTTTCCAGACTGAAGAGCTGACTTCTCTATTTTTTCCTAGTCGGCTAAGACTTTCGTGCTCTTTTAACCGTGTATTTACGCTCCTCTCTTGGTAGTTCCAATATAAACATTACCACACGTACACGGAATTTGGTATACACCGCATATCGTTTATCCTTCACATATCGGACTAGTTGACTTGTTTTCTTTGTTGGTGTAAAGACCGGTCTGATGTCATCTGTAAAATCTTACCGATCAGATCCGTTACTATTTTAATTAAAGGGAGACAAACTGTATTTTTCCGTCGTTGTGGTTCACCCTTGTCCTTTGGTCTTCTGTTCTTTGGTCGCAAAATTGTCTGAGCCGATTTCCCTGAGTATCCATATTTCTTGAAAGCCTGCTTCAAATGTTTCATTTCAGCGTTCAGATGTGCATATTCGTTCGGCTGTTTCGACAACTTTTAATGATAGTTCTTTTGTTGTGGATGGTGACTGTAGTTTTTGTGCAAATATCTGTCCGTATGTGTTAATTTCCGAAAAATTTTGTTCAGGACTTCCATCGGACTGTCTCATAACTGAAACATACAAGAAAGATTGTTTTCCATTTCCACGGTGAACTGGATTTTTGGATTGTTATTTAGATGATTTTCAAAACTAGACACGATTGTCTTATTGAGATTGCCGCTATCGTTCTTCGAATAAAAATACGGCATGTCAGTCTTTGAGCGCAATTTTATTTTCAGTGACGGGTTTCAGGCTTGCTGCCCATCTTCAGATCATACAGGGTGGTCCATTGATCGTGACCGGGCCAAATATCTCACGAAGTAAGCGTCAAACGAAAAAAACTACAAAGAACGAAACTTACCTAGCTTGAAAAGGGAAACCAGATGGCGCTATAGTTGGCCTGTTAGATGGCTCTGCCATAGGTCAAACGGATATCAACTGCATTTTTTAAAAAAATAGGACCCCATTTTTATTACATATTCGTGTAGTACGTAAAGAAATATGAATGTTTTAGTTCGACCACTTTTATCTTTGTAATAGATGGCGCTGTAATAGTGAGCTATCGTGGATAGATGCAATTGTTGATGCAATGAGTTATCTTGCTCGAATGATAGTGTATATTTACTTGAATTTTTCCAGATGAGAATAGCAGTGACAGAGGCTTACGAGCTTGTTGGTGTGTTAACAATTATAAAAAGTTAACTCAGAAAAAGTTTGTGAATGGTATACATTTGAAGAAATTTAAAACGTTCTCTAAAATAACACATTTCTGCAATTTTTTAATATTCTTAATTATTAAAACAGTAATTTTGGTTTTTTCCTTAACTTTCAAGGGGAGGGCCCCTACGTCTTTCCCTTCTAGGCAATCTCCCTCAACCACAAAACATCAATCCGCTCCTGTTGGTGACCCACTTTCTTTCGCATAATGTTAGGATAAGTTATCCGGTTACTGGAACAGCTTTCGAGAGAGGTATAGTTTTCAATTCAGATTTCACTTACCTATTGGAATTGATAGTATGTAGGGAAACAGCCTACTCACGCCGTAGTAAATTCACATCAGTTTTTCCATTGTGTGCCAGCCCAGTACGCTGTAACTAGCTCTGACGTCATAAATGTTGCGGAATACTTTAAAAATCAAGTAAATAAACTAAAATGTTTCTAGCATGTCAGGAGTAATACCAAATTAATGTGTTGAATATCAGTTCGATAACTTTAACCATTTTCGAAATTTGGACGTTTTTCTGTAAAAATCATTGGCGCAACAGAAGAGCTAGAGACGTAAAAATTTATATTTAGATTCCTTTTTCATAATTATTTAATAGAAACGGTCTTCTGCATCTCACAAATTAAGATTTTAGTTGAAATTCATAATTTTCTGGTTTTTGTCTTAAATATAAACATCCTTGCCTTATTCATTAGCCTACTTTATCTTGCTTCCTTAAGTTTTAAGTAGAATGGAGATCCGCTATAACCATAAAGATCTGAGAAGTTTCATTTGTATAACTATAAAACTATAGTGATAGTGTATCTCCAAAGGGCAAGTTCAGAGCTCGTATACTGCGTGCAGTGTAATTAAATTAATTCTCTCGCCCAAAATAATTGACTTAGCCACGTCAGATTATTATGATTACGTACCTGTGTGCTGAATGCACATTTGAATTGAGAGCTTCATTGGCCTTCAGCAAAAGAAACTATGATTTATTCAATAACTTGAAGTGGTGCATTACTAGCCCAGCGGATAGTCGGCAGAGCCGATTTGATCAGGTGTTCCCATAGCCGTCCGCACCGCGGCTTTATATATAAGAACGCTGCGCGAGGAAAAAAGGCCCCAGTACTCTCTAGACGCTGAATAGCACACCATCTGTGTCAGGAGTCGCGTCGCGTCGGTATCATTGCTATAAACAGCCTCGGATGCCGTATTAAGTTACCCGGGATACGTGTAACCATGAAATCATTTTCTAGTGAAGTGTTAATTCTGGAATAACTTTAATTATCCATCTTCAGTTTGCGTATGTCGTATTTTCACGTGCCGTCGCGGGACATTCTACCATTATTTAGCGTGGCGTTTGATGAACATTATCATCAAATTATGGTGAGCATTCATTTAAACCTTTAATTTGGACAGTTAATAGTTGCATCAGCGCATTAGACTCTGAACTGCTCTGTTAGTCAGATTGTGTAGATTCCTTTTTTTCATCTGTGACTTTCAGAATATAACGAAGTTTTTTTCACGATCGTTTTTGATTATGAATCCCAGACAATCTCCTAATTCCTCAGAGCTATAAGCTGTAGCTATAAGTATATTTCTCAGATGAAGTGGGCACTAGGAATAATAATTACAGGCTTCACGTTTTGCTAATCACTTTCTGGTTGCCAATATTGTAGTTAGAGAGCCAGTGTTGAGAACGGCAAAAGACAGCGCAAATAATAGGAACATTCATATAACAATTCCACCTGCTGCCCCACATATGGTTAAACGGCCGGGAAATGCATTCTTTACTGCAGTAACAATTCTACAACATTTAAACAAAATAATTCCAACCGCCGCCCCACAAGTACACTTGAACATTAGTTCAAAATTCCTCACTAGTCAGCTGTGAGGCTGTGAACATCTGAATACAAAGATGATAAACAGGCTGCAATGAATTCCTTTTGCTCTAGTAGGCGTTACATCAATGCTCACACTTCAAGGGGCCATCGTGGAGTACCTCTGTGAAGCAGCACCGCTACATGTAAATTCCAGTGAGACGTAACACGCCATAAGTTTATGCAACAACAATGCATATGCAGCTGTGTTTGTTGGGAAACTGACAGGATTCAAATTGAATGCGGATTCGTTTAGCTTCAAGCAATAAATTGCAAAAACTGGTGATAATTAAGACTTTTGGATTGAGCATACGTTCAAATTCATTGCTCTCATAGTAAGAAGACCGAAATCTCGTGTACGTATAACACAGTAGACTGATTTCGTCGTTCTTCCAGTAAAGTAATTTACCAAATTCAGGAACACTTTTGCACTGGTTAGGTTACAGTTGTGCTGCTGCTGCTGCTGCTGCTCTCATCTCTTACTTTCCCCTCTTTGGGGAAGTGTGAGGGGAGTTTGTAGCCTTTCGGCTTTTAGTCCCCTGTGTGCGTGTGTGTGATTTTTTTCTTCTGTACTTTCTTGGTGTCTGTGATATGTGAAGACTGTTCTGTGTGTCTGGTATTTGCCTGAGATTGGCGAGATGTTTGGTGTTATATGGGCAAGGAGCAGGATTTGGGATCTGGTATTGGGATTTTCTCTTAGACTTAATCGTCGAAGATCGTTATGGGGCGCTTGTGCTTGTCGTGGGACATGTCATACCGACGTAGGGAGTGGATGAGGGCGTTTCCTGATCTGGAAGAACCCTCATAGAAGGCCCTTGCCAGATCTTGGAAACGCTCTCTCAGGAGTGGGATGTCAGCTCCAGCGTGCAGATCTGTGGGGAATCCCACAGGTAATTGCAGTGCCCTCCTGAGGGCGCGGCTCTGCAGCCTCTGGAGTTTGTCCAGGTGCTGCTTTCCCGCGTATCCCCACAGGGCACGCATATTCCATTACTGGCCAGATCAGGGCCTGGTACACATTTACTGCTACTGGGCAGGGAAGGGAGTTCAGGATAGGGTATAGGATGGACATTCTGGCGCAGACCTTCCTGTGGACCTCGTCTATGTGGGGTTTCCACGTAAGACGTAAGTCAAAGGTTACGCCAAGGTACTTGGCGGTTCTGGCCAGGGGAGTTGGGTTCAGTTTATGTGAAGGTGGAGGGGCGGATGTTGGAGGTTCGCGCCTTCCGAGCCTGCGGGTAATCGGCATAGCCTGCGTCTTTTCAGAGTTGATCGTGATGCGCCAGCGACGGGCCCAGGTTTGTGTCGTCCAAAGCCCTTTGTAGCCTACGAATGACCGGGTCCTTGTTAGCATTTCTCGTGTAGAAGGCTGTGTCGTCTGCATGCTGTGCAGTGTGCACCAGGGGGCCGTTGGAGTGTCCGCAGTGTACAAACTGTACAAAACGGGCCCCAGGACAGATCCCTGTGACATCCCAGCACGAATACGCCTTTTGGTGGAGGTGGCAGTTTCTACTTTGACGGAGAAAGTATTATTCGTGAGATAGCTTTTGATCAGCTGAACTATGCTTCCTGGAAACCATTATGTGTAAAACTTGTAGAGTAGCCCTCTATGCCATACTGAATCGAAGGCTTTGGCTGCGTCTAGTAGCACTATCCAGCAGTAGCCCAGTAGCCTCTGTGGTTGAAGCCCTCTGTGGCTGCTTCAACTATTCTCATGACCTGTTGTGGGGCAGAGTGGTTCTGCCTGAACCCGAATTGGAAATCTGGCAGAATTTGCTCTCTGGTAATATGTTCTTGTATTGTTGATGCAATGAGTTAACTTGCTCGAATGATAGTGTATATTTACTTGAATTTTTCCAGATGAGAATAAGTGACAGAGGCTTACGAGCTTGTTGGTGTGTTAACAATTATAAAAAGTTAACTCTTAGCAGGAGGCGCCCATAGATCTTGCTGAGAGTTGCGTAATTTATCAGATTTCTTCACAAGAATAACCATCTCCTCCCCATAGAGGTTCTTGATGTGATAACGTAGATTTTCCCGGCGTATCAAATACTGATCTTCACGGGTTTGCGGCCGGGTTCCATCGTCCTGACAACACGATATTTCGGCGGACCATCTGGCCGCCATCTTCAGTTGAGATAGAGTGCACAGTCACGCTGGAACTGAAGAGACCTCAGATTCGGCGGCTCCTTCATACCGAGGGTACTGGCCGTTGCGCGTGCGCGAGCAACGGAAGAGCTGCCCTCTGTGAGGCAAAGAATTTCAGCGGCGCCAGCGGTGAAAACTGTCAAAAGCGAGGAATTGCAATATTAAAATGCAGCCGCACAGAAACCAGACCGTTGTTTTGTCTGTGATAAAATAGGATTCCACGTCTTACTTAAAGGAAAACCTTTCTCTGTTAATGTCATCAGACAGACTTATTTCAATTGATTCTTTCAATACACAATCCCAGTAACGGGAAGCCAAGGCAATAATTTGCGTCTCTTTAATCGCTATATTGTGCCCTTCATTAAGACAGTGTTCAGCAAAGGCTGATTTTTCCGGCTGGAGCACACGTGTGTGCCGTTGATGTTCCACACAACGATGCTGAACTGTACGAATAGTCTGTCCAACGTAGGCCTTTTCCGCAGTGACAGGGAATCTTGTATACCCCAGGCTTCCTCAGTCCCAAATCATCTTTAACCTGTAGTGCTGCGGGAATAGAGGGTCTTTTTTTTTAAAAAAATCTTTATTTCCAGAACGCTTATTAATTTTACAATCTAGCCCACTGCCTTATGTGATTAGTGGGCCGAAAATAGTGATACATTGATATAAGTTGCAGCTATTCTAAGTTAAATTTTAGTAACTAGTTAGTGGGTAAACTATAAGGAAAATGCAATGGGCGAATTAGTGTGTTAATTAACTACTGAGTAGGTAACCTAACTATAGACTAGTCACTAAAGCTGCAGCGTTACATGTCAGTTGAAAAAGTATAAACCCACTATACAGCCTTGGTCATTGAGCAAACCCCAATGAGCGTGCCCCTGACACTGGGCAGGCCAAGATGTTGATCGCTGCAGGTTCCTAAAGATAGTATCTAAAAACTAAGTCCTACAACTAAACTTATCCTAAGGTCAAATCAGGTGCGTTGTCCAGATCGGTAAGATTGCACCCCACTCCCCCTAAATCCCGTGGCGCGGCGGATTCAAGACTGAGGAAGTCGGCCTTTCCGCGCCCAGGCGGTTTGGGAATAGGGTACCAGACTCTATCGGTATTTAAGTAGGTGTCTAATAGGTGCTAATTTATATCAGATATTCCTTTAAGACTTTCTGTGATACCGCGTTAGCCAGTTTATTAATAGTCTGAAAGGTGTCGTGTTGTCTAAGCAGTCTGTGTCATTGTGCGGTAGTTGGTCACAACACTGAGGCCACATCATTGAAAAGGGGGCACTCGTAGACTACATGGTCAGGAGTACCCTCTGGAACACCAGTCACACGCGGGTGTAGCCTTTTTCCCGAATCGACATAAGTATGTCGAATAGGGTCCATGTCCAGTGAGAAAGTGAATTAGTCCCCGGGTTGGTTCGAAATATGACATTCCCATCCTTTCCCTAACATCTGGTAAGAAATCAAAGGTTCTGCGCCCTGTTTCTTCGCCTTCCCACGAATGTTGCCATAGCTGATCCCCTCTTAGCCTAATCTCAACTTTGTTCTCAATCCTGCTTCCTAGAATTTCCTGTTTTCTCCAAATTCCCCTTTTTTGCCCAGTACCAAGCGGCCTGCTCCCGAATTTTGATATCTAAGAGGCAGAGCCCCATTACGACTAACAGGGCTCCTCCCGGTGTACTCCTGTATGCCCCCACTGATCTCATAATCATGTTTCTCTGCACTCTTCTGTCATGGCGGGCACCACCCTCGTGAGCCTGTGTGCCTAGATTCCCGAGCCATAACCCACTATAGAGGTGAGTATGCTATTGTGATAAAGTTTGATGAGATGTGGTGGGAGATGAAAGCGTTTGTGTCCAATGGAGATGAGGTTGTTGAGTACTTGTAGGGTTCTTTGAGTTACAGTTTCGATGTGCCTGCCGAATGACCACCTTTCATCAATGATGCCGAGATAGCGAGTCTCATGTCGCCTGAGAACTGGTGAGCCCTCTATCCTGACAGTTGGATTGCGAACTAGTTGTCCCTTTAGAAGAAGGTATGTGGACTTAGCTGGTGAAATCTTCATCTTTGTTTCGGCACCAAAGTTGTAGCATTTCTATTGCTCTTTCTATCTTGGGCTCTGTCTTCTCGGCTACGGCCGCCAACCAGTAGGAGGAGGTCATATGCATAGGCTATCACCTCTAGCACTTCGTCACTTTGCTGTAGTTCGTCTAATAAGGGTTCCATGTGGATGTCCCAAAACAGGGGACCTGGTACGGAGCCCTGGGGACATCCCTTGGTGATTGTTTTTCTTACTGTTGTGCCAGGGGATGATAGACCTCCCGATCCTCGCAATAGCTCCTCATACACCCATATAGCGGCCCTGGACACTCCTTCTCCCATAAACAGAAGAGTGAAGGCCACCACAGGTTGTCGAAGGCGTGACTTACGTCCACCATGATGCCGACAACGTACTTCTACGGGGTAGAGCCGCAGACCTCGGCCGCCAGGGCGATTGCATCAGATGCCGATCGCCCAGGCCTGAAGCCGAACTGCCTGCTGCTCATCCCGCACAGCACTCAGTGCGCTGCCAGTCTGTCAGCCAGTAGTCTCTCCAGAACCTTCCCAAGCAGATCAAGCAGGCAGATTGGTCGGTAAGATTTTGTTTCTGCTGGGTCTTTGTCAGCTCCTTTCTTTATGATTACATTTGCCCTCTTCCAAATTCGAGGGAACTTTTTCTGCCTGAGACATTCATTGTATAGGTGAGTTAAAGGGGCTACTATCTGGGGGGCCAGGAATTGCACCACCTCCGCCACAATGCCGTCTGGCCCGGGAGCTTTCCCTCTCTTCAGGGATTTTATATGGGCAGCTACCTCCTCTTCAGAGAATGGGTAGACTGCCGTATCATTTCCATATACATTGTTGTTGTAGTTCTCACGCAGCTGCCGTTGTTCGTCTCTCCATCCGCAGTGTCGTCAGGCAGCAGGGACTGGAGAAGGACCTCAGCAGTTTCCTGCCAAGACTGTCATCCCGTCTCCACGCCTGACGGTTGAGAGCTCCACCGGAGAGCGGATTTTCTCTCGAACAAGCTTATAGGGGACTCCCCATGGGTCTAAAGCAAGGTGGTTCAGAACAGTGTTCCCAACTTTCTGATCTTACTTCACGTAATTGTTTTTGGAAATTGTCTTTAGCTTCCCGGTATAGCTGCAACCATCTTTGTCTTTCTAGCCAGACGACACTGCGCTGGTATTGCCTCCTGAGCCTTCTAACAGACCGGCGCATCTCCTCTAGTTCAGCTGACCATGGTCACGGAGAGGCCGCCATGGCCTTCCTCCTAGTAGGTACAGCGGCTTTCACCGCTCGAGTTATTACTGTCACCAGTTCCTCGGCTGTGTTGTGTACGTCAATGTCCAGGTGTCAGTCACCTTCTGGTAGTGCACTCCCTAGCAAGTCTCTCCCAATCGGCTCTTTTGTAATTGTACCTCCCACCCCATGGCCCAGTGGCTCTCCTTGTCTCCCATACTGAAGGTGATGAGATAATGATCGCTAGTGGTGGCGTTCTCTACTGCTTTCCACTGCTGGATTAGATGCGCAGCATTAGGCATAGCCAAGGTCACATCAATGTTTGTGCCTTGGCCACCTCCCGCCACGTAGGTCGGAGGGTTGCCTGGCTTGTTTGCCACCACCAGCTGCAAGGCCATGATGGCCTCTTCTGCCTTCTCACCATTAGGGTTCCTGGTGCCGCTGTACCATAGAGGGATTTAGCGTTTATATCTACAGTTATAATTGCTTTCCGCCCCCGCAACGCCGTGATGACTGTGGTAAGGTGTGCCAAGTCTCTCAATGTCATCACCATACTGGAAATACATGTTGATGAAGATAGTTGTTCCAGATGGAGACTGCAGCTCCACGACGTTGCAGTGGCTGGTTGTAAACTGTTAGAACTGTGGCTCTTAGGAGTTTGTTGGTTATTATTATTGCCGATCTTGGGTCTTCCCCTCTGCTTACAACTTGCCAGGTCGCAGCTGTGAAAGCTAATTTCCCATTTATGGAGTACGGCTCTTGCAGACAGACCACATCTAGTCTCCTCTCCTCCACTTCCTTGCGTAGCTCCTGCATCACTAGTCTGCTGTTATGAGTGTTAAGTTGGCCAATGGTGATTTTCGTCATGTAGTTTTTTATGGGAAGTATGTGTGGATTCTGTCGTTAGGCCAAGTCTTGTTCCAGTCAAATATGATGCGTCCATTTGCCAAAACTGCTTGTTGGTAGATTTCGTCCAGGTCGAATTTTTCGCCACGTCTTTCGAAGACTTTCTTTAGTAGGTCCCGCAGGGCTCCGAAGTCGGTGGGGAGATTCACTGACTTGAGTCGAATTCTGTCTACAGCCTCCATTACCGAGAAGGTGACTCTCCTACCATATTCATGTCCCACCCGGACCACGTGTCTTAAGGCAGTGGTCAGGGTAATCGGCTGCTCTAATCTTGCCAGTTGCATTGTGAATTCGAGATTTGGATAGACTCTGACTGGGTCGACAGGTGGCAATCTCACGACAGGGTCTATTGTGGTAGCTCCTCCGTTGAGATTGCCACAGTCTGTTACAGGATGCCATTGCTGTTGATCTTTAGTCAGCCTTGTCTCCCGGCTTTGGGAGGAGGGGGACTTGACTGTAAGAGACTCAGTTTGAGTTCCTCTGTCAGTTGTGGTAGTCTGAGTACTTGTATCATTGGTTTTAATTGTGGCGTCAGTGAGCGACCTCAAGAACAACTTGAAGGCACTTGCCCTCAAGGCATCCCTCCTCCTTTTACTCGGGGATTTTCTTTTGGGCATCCTGTTTGCTAATAGAGGGTCTTTCCCTGGTTTGTGTATCGCGACCACTTCCGCGTGTTTCCAGCAAGCTGGGGACTCGCAGAAACGAATAATCTCGTTGAGGACGTTCGCGAGGTGTGTGATCGCTGTGGGTGAAAGTTTTTTGACTAACTTTAATGTGACACTGTCGTGCCCTGGCCCCTGTTTTTTGTAGGGAGGGACCTGATTACACTTGCCACATCCTTGGGGACAAAAAGCATGGGTTCGTCCTCTGGGTCCTCCTCGGCATTGAGGAAGACAGCCAGTTGACGACTGACTACCTCTTCATGCTCTTCATCCTGGGGTTCTGCCGCTTGAAACTGCTTCTCGGAGTCGGCGAGGGCGTTGGCCTTCCCAGCATGGCTGTAGACCAGTCCCCACTCGCTGTGCAGTGGCGGCATCCTAGCGCGTCTTTTTGTCTACTTTGAGAGCTGTGAGGCGGTTTTGCCATTGCTGGTTTCTGTGCTCATTGAGCGCTACCGTCAGTTCTCTCTGTAGACGATTGAGCAGCCTCCTGGTGATCTTCCACTCTTATGCCACTCTGTTATGTCAGATTTGAGCTAGCAAGTGTTCCGGAAGCTGTATTTGCGGCGGTGGGCCATCCCTTTGTGGAGGGGTGGCCTCTTCCGCTGCCTGCAAGATGGTGCCTGTTAAGTCTTGTAGCGCTTGTTCTACTGTTTCCGCAGTAGGTGATGGAGCGCGAGCGATATCAAAGGCGACAGTTTCTCGGTATTGCTCCCAGTTTGTACGTTTGTAAGACATATGGTACCGTGAGAGTGCTACCCATTCTCCCACATCGACCTCTAGAATCACTGGGTTGTGGTCGGAGGACATTCTGTTGATTGTCCTTGCTGCCACAAATCCTGCGCTCCTCCTAGTGAGAGCTATGTCTAACACGTCAGGCCTGCTTCTTTTTCGGAAAATGTGTGGGCTCGACTGGACTCCATGTTTCGAAGTGGTGGGTCTGCGCTAGTTGTTGCAGTTTGGCGCCTGCTCTGGAGGTTACTCTAGAATTCCAATCAGGGTGTTTGGCACTGAAGTCTCCCCCTATTACGAGTTTGCCTTCGATTTGCACTAGAGCAGCTATGTCTCCCTCATCTATCTGGTCATCTGGGGGTTGGTAGACTGCAACAATTGTTAGGGGTCCGGTGGCAGTGTTTACTTCCATAACCACTGCTTTGATTTTATTGGTAGCTGGTAAGAGTACCTGGTGGTGGGGATCCCTCTTTATATGGCCACTCCTCTGCCTTGGGTTGGCCTGTCTTAGCTATCGCAAACATAGTTGGGGACTGTCGCTTTTATTCCCAGTTTTAGGTGGGTTTCCCCCATCATGCATATGTCGATGGAGAACTCCTTTGAGTTCTCTGAACTCGACGTCTTGATTAACAATGCCGTCTGCGTTAAAGATGCACATTGTCAGGCCTTGGATGTTTGGTTGTCTATTCATGATGGGGTTTTTGAAACTGAGGAAGTTGCAGAGGGGAGCGACTGCTGGACTGCTGCCTGAAGGGCAACGAGGATCTGTGTGTTTTGCCTCTGGGCTCCCCTGAATTCATCATTTCCATGACGAGGTTCATGGTCTTCACCATAATGCCTAACACCTGATCCGAGGGTGTGGGCTGTGTGTGGGGTTCCCTAGAGCCTTCACTGTCATGGTGGACCTGGTCGTTGTTGCTGTTTCCTGGTGGTGGTCTTGTGATGGTGTCTGGTGTTGTGGTGATGGAGATACGTTTCCATGGCTTCTCGAAGGAGAAACCACTTCTGCGTAAGTTGCCCTTGGTGTGTCTGGCCTTGGTTTTACCCAGGCCTTGTCTGTGTGTTGTTATCTTGTGTGGCTGGATGGGATCGTGTGTGTGTGTGTGTGTGTGTGTGTGTGTGTGTGTGTGTGTGTGTGTGTGTGTGTGTGTGTGTGTTTTACGCCCTTTGCCTGCTGTGTGTGTGTCGTTTATGGGCCTCACAACCTTGGTAACCTGCTGTGTGGTTTTTGCCACCACAGCATGCACCTTATTTGTGGGTCTGTGTGTTTTATGGTGCATGTCCTTGTCATGGGCCTCGGCGCATTTTCTGCACCTTACTGCCATGGAGCAATGTGGTGCAATATGGTTAAGGCCCTGACACCTGAAGCACTGCACAGTCTTGTTTTTGCGGCGCAGTGGTTCAGTGGTCATAGGGACAGCCAGGATCATCTTTATTTCCCTTTTGTTTTGTGGGACACCTGGCAGTTGGACCTGATACACGGGACATGGCTCTCTGTTGCCCATCTGCTGGACTGCCTTAACAATGTACCCCTGGGTAGTCAAGTCTGTTTTGATCGCCTGGGGGGCCACTCATCTCGGTTGGTCTCTGATGACAATGTTTTTGTTTCGTGTGTTTGTTGTGGGGAATGTGTAGTGGGGTGTAGTGCTCAAGTGTGCGTACTGTTGTTTTGATTTTATCACCACCAGCAGGTTTTGCCTGGAAATTGCCTCCCCCGATTTGTTTTTAACATCTCGAAGAGTGCCTCATAATTCTGAGTAAACTATGCGACGATCGGAGGGAGGTGGTGGGTGACCTGATTTTGTGTTGTCATATGGTCTCTGGCTCATCGGCCACCGCCTGAAACCTGTTCGGGGTGGGTTCCTTTCCCTGAACAGCCGGAAGCCTCGGCTGGCGAAAGGTTTCCTTCGCCAGCACGAAACCATCAGTCTTGCCCAGTTACGTGCTTCCTTTCCAGTGCGGTTGTTTCCTGGTCCCCTCCCAGGGCGACGATAGGTGCTGTCGGGGGCGCAGGTTCCTCATAGGGTGATGGAGTGATTGGGGTGGGGGTGTTGGAGTGCTTTTCCCCTTGGAGTGCTTCTCCTTCCTGTCCTTCCTTGCACGCCGCTGTTTGGATGAGGTGGACTTAAGTGAGGGGATTTGAGGAACTGAGATCGGGTGGGGGATTGGGTAGCAGTTGCCTGTTTGGGAAGGATTTTGGTTGGTTGACTGGACTTCTGCTTGCCATTTACGTTGACGAAGTGTTCGGCGACGCGGTTACGGTCGTTGGCAAGCAGAAGAGGGCTGATGAGAGGGCAGGGAGGGGGGGGATCGCAAATACTGGCAATGCATTTGTTTGTGTATTGAGTTTATTTGCCATGTCAGGAGCGGAAAGTGGACTTGCTGCCAGGTGATTGTCAGTTGCAACTTTTGTTGTCACCGTTGGGTTTTCCGGTTGCATTGCTGACCCTAAGAGAACGATGGCAGACGCGGAATTCTGGACGGGGGCGCGGAAAACCTTTCTGTGGTTCCGCGGCCCGCTTCCAGGTCCTGGCCTACTTTTCCCTGTTTTTTTTTTTGGGGAGGGGGGGCGGGCAGAGACTAACTCTGCGGCAGCTGAAGTGCTCGAAACGGCCGGCCGCGCGGCCCGCGGCAGCAAGAAAACGCCCCTCGTGTCGTCAGCGGAAAGAGACCGCCGCGACCCCAAGGCACCACCCAAGCTCGACATACCACAACGACGAGAAGACACGAAAATTCTGCTGTCAGGCGACGCCATGCAAAATTTCCCAAGTGCCGTTTGTGCTAAGACATCGGTGCAAGTGCCCGTCAGTGTTTTAAGAAAAACAGAGCTGGAAAACATTTCTGTTCGTACTCCCGCGCAAGCGGGGTTATATGGCTGACAGTGCGCTAGTTAGAGGAGCGATGCTCTACCCTTGACTGCCACTCAGCGAGTGAGGTTACAGTTGTCAACTACCCCGGAATTCTTGATCACATTCCACCTCTTGTCTACAGCTTAAGAAAATTCGATCATGGTGTTTCTATTTCGATACCCATCTTAGTCGACCGTAAGTCTCGCGAATGGCGGATGGAACCTTAGTTGAATTCGAGTTATTGAAACAAAAGTTTTGTGGGTCTCATCTGATACAGAAATGTGCGGAACTATCCACTATAATTCAAAACAGTTTAACTTTCCGCTGCAAGCGCTTCTTTAATGTACAAATTATCTGTTGCAGTTCGAATTAGAATCAGCTTCTGTTCAACATTGAAGATTTCTCTTATTGCCCTCGAAGATCCCTGTAAGCGTTTTGAGATGGATGCACGTTCTAAAGTTATTACTTAGCAATTTGTGACTTAACTGTCCTGCATTTTATGGAACATTCCTGAATTTGGTGTGTGTACTTAAATTTTGAGGTTTGATGCGATTCCGGTCTCTCTGGATCAGTCGATCTCGGCGTCATTACGTTAGTTTCATACCTCTTCAAGCAGGAAGGCGAATGTATTATGTTAAAGTCTCGATGTTTTTGGTAGAGCACTTCCTTCATAAATGTACCTTCGAAGTATAGGAAACTGCTGCTCGGAATTAACTCGTCTTGATGCTGAATCGGTATTCGTATCTCAGTTATTGCCGAAGTAAACGGTTTTCGAGATGCTTATTCCTGACGAATAATTAGTTTGTAATATTACACTGGTGTTATTTCAAGCAACGCTATTGTGAGGTTTCACTTCAGTCTCTGAGAAGAACTTGCAACACTGACATGTTGTCTTCTCCTTCCACTGTAGAGTTGTGTACTGACAAGGGAAACTCTCCATCGCACCCTGCAGCCGCCCCTACCCCCACCAACACCCCCCTCCCCTAGATTAAGTGGTAACATGGACGACTGAATAGCCCGTCAGTAACTGAACATATACCAAGCATGTAAAGAGGAAGATGGTGCACTGAACTGCGGATAAAAGAAGCAAAATAGACAGGTCAAAGATCATTCTTTTACAAAATTATAAACTCTGTCCGGTAACTGGAGTGTCTGTTCACTGTATTCAAATTTGTCTTCATCGTGGTGCAACGTCCATTTGCAACAGCGACGTGTAACGAAGCGTCCTACAGACGTAAATTCCTCCTGTCCGTCCTACACAGGTACCAAATGTTACGCCTCTTGCGTTACGTATTGGAAGTTTCGACCCTAGAATTTCTTCGTTGTAACATAGTTCACGCGTTTCTTCGTTAGTTTCATTTCTGTGAGATCTAAGAGGCATTTCACCTGCTCTCATTGTTCATTACATTCACTTGCGAAGGATATATATAGCCATACCACGTGACTCATACTACACATTGGTTATAGAATGTTAGAATGTGACAGCTGCCACGGCTGCAGAACAGACACGTCAGTGACTGGACAGACAGTTCATAATATTGTGGAAAAGAAAGTAATGGGCAGGAGGGAGGTTTGAGCACGGATATCCTTTGTAGTCAAACACCGTGACAGCACAACTACGACGCTCTTGAGCCTGGACCGTTCACTGTTCTTATTTTGCTTTTTTCGCCGCTCGGTACACCTTGTTTTCATGCTTGATCTGTGTTCAATTTTTGAAGACTATCCCCTGGGCCACTTTACCACTAAATCTGACCGGGGGGAGGGAGGGTGGGGGTGTTCAGTGGGAGTTTCCCTTGTGAGTGATGCAGCACGATTTGCTGAAGCTGTGAAAAAATGATTCCCCATTCTCCGATACTGGTCAAATACATTGAGCTTCAGATGGCCTAATGGGGAGATGCATTGAGCTACTGGGAATCTGAGATGGTATCCTAGTCCCACTGTAGGAAAGAACCCACACAATGTGTCAACTGGGCACACGTGTGTGAATCCATAGCTGTATTACCCTCGACTTCAATTGTACTAACAGGTAAGAATCTACTGATAGATCCAATTTTCGCTGCATTCAGCCAAAACTCGGCTCCTTGGGAAAAGTATTGATCCTATGAACCGTCCTGGCTAGTCTATTGTACATTTTTTGTGTTTTCGTCTCGTAAACGTATTAACGCTCCCGCGTAAGTCAAATGTAAGTCAAATGTTTCACAAAGGGTTTGAGTTATATTCAGATGGTCAACGTCGTGTGAGCCAGGAGTCATCTACAAAACATTGTCACTTCAGAAGCGAAGCACGTTGTCAGTTCTCATGTATCGAATGCTTTTAAGTTTTAAATATGGCTGTTTCTCAGCAACTGTGTACAATTTTTGAACATAGCACACTACCAACCGGCAGCGAATAACTGTTCTGTACATTGAGCTAGGTTTCGACACCTCTAAGAATCCAACAGAATGAAATTTCGAGAAACCGTAAAATTATATTGCGAGAACGCAGTCTTTGGAGTTCAGAGCTGATATGCTAACGCTAAAATTAAACACATTCCACCATTTGGCACAAATGCCTAGCTAGGGGCATCATCAACAAAACTTTCCAGACATATAATTCACTCACGCTAAACCTGTTTCGTGGAAGTAATCTGCACTTGATAGCACATAGGAGTGCTCTTTTAGAGACAGTGTGTAAAACATGGTATCTCAGGTTCAAGTAATGTGGTGATGTGCATGCTGCTTGTTTTTATGCATTCATCAGGGGAAACATTAGACAGAAATGTATTATGAATGAATCAATCTTGATAGCGTCGGAAACTGTAGTACACCACTGTCGCTCAGCTATCAGTACAATCCTTCCAGCCCTTCAAGGGCTCAGCTTTCGTTGGTTCAGTGTGGGCTTGGCGACCTTTGGGTTACTGAGCTGGGGACCGGTTAGCGCCACCAGTCCTGTCACCGTAAACCCTGGTCGTATTTCAGCGACCACCATGCGGCGCAGCTGTGGAATGTGGTGGTTCAGAGAACGGGGGTTTTGGCTTCACCGCCTGGACCGCGAGAAAGTTACACATCTCTACAAAAACAACCTCAAGGCGTGCTCTGTGCTGAGGTGGATGGCTGTTGATGTAAAACAATCTTTAGTGGGAACCTCTGGGCACCTGCCGCCCCCCCTCCCCAGTTGTATAAGGCTTGCTCAGGCATGCAGGGCTCTGCCTGGGTCGACGGTTGTTTCCCTAGCATCTCGTGCATCCCTATGGAACTCATAATACTACTACTACTACTACTACTACTACTACTACTACTACTACTGGCGAGAAGGGTGTACTGTCAGGAAGCACCTACATCCACTCCTCAAAGAGCTCGAATGGTCAGGGCTCCCAAAGAGAAATATAAGAATCATAGTAACAGGGCATTTGTGTGCCACGCCACTTTGTTATCAATTGAACTGGGAAACCTTAAAGATATCCCTTTCTATATTCACAAGCCATTGGAATGTATTGCTGGGTCTTCGTAATGGGATACTTTCAGTTGAAACTGCTAAATTTAATCATATATCTAAGCTTCTGGGATGTAAGGCCTTAGGTGACTACCCCGTCAAGGCTGAGTTGCGTAACACCCTTAACTTCAGTAAGGGCGTGTTACCTGCTCCAATATAATGGAGATGAACCCCACGGAATTAGGTGAATTGGAAAAATATGGGCGTCACGGAACAGGATTATGATGAGAGTCAATGTCAAATTGGATAAAACAGCAACATTTATTCTGTTCAGTACTCCAGAATTATCTGAACATACTCTTGCAGGCTATATCCGTCTTACAGTTTGCTCATTCGTTCCTAACCCATGCGATGCTACCAATGTCAGATATTAGGCCATACCACTATTGTATGTAATGGGAAGGTTACGTGTGGGAATTCTGGTGACACAGCTCATGACTAAGGCACTTCTTGTACATATTCTCCAAAATGTGTGGACTGCTCTAGGGAACACCCAATGTGGAGCAGAAAGTGTGGAGTTGACAATGGGGAAAGAAAATCTTTTGGTAAACCTTCTGGGATGTAAGGTCGTGGTCCATGAAACTCTTCAGCTCCTAACGTTTCGTCCGGAGCTGCGCTGGACATCTTCAGAGGGGTGTTTCTCCTCCGGTGAGTCTTGCCGACTGACGGGTCGGACGTCTGAGAGCGACTTATATATAGTAGAAAGTGGGCGTGGCCAGTTACACGTGATATGCAGAGATTATCTTTGTCAGAGATAAAACTTAACTATCGATCGTAATCTTGTCACGGATAAAACTGTCTAGCAATTCTGTCGTGCTACTGTCCAAATATCACTGTTTCATGGTCTCTTCTTTCCGATTAAAAGTATCCCTATGTTTATATATTACAATTGCTTCTCTACAAAGCCATGGGTAATAGTTCGTCGTGGTAGATAAAATTTTTGTTTCGGAAAACTTCTCTTGATGATTTCCTGACAGAAAAGCGTGTTCTGCTATAGCCGATTTCTGTTTTCCTTAATCGGCAAAGACTTCTGTGTTCTTTTAACCGTGTATATACGCTTCTTTTTCTTCCAATATAAACTTTACCACATGTACACGGGATTTTCTATACGCCACTGGCTGATAGAGGAGCGCGTTTATCTTTTACAGACCGGAGAACATGACAAATTTTCTTCGTTGGTCTAAAAACAGGTCTAATATCGTTTACTTAAAATCTTTCCAATCTGATCAGTTACTTTCTTTATAAAAGGGGGAGAGACTGTATTCTTCCATCGTTTTTCGGGCTTGTCCTTAGTCTTTTTGTTGTTTGGGTGCAGAATTCTGCTTCTTTCTTTGAGTAGCAATTTTTCTCAAGCGTGCTTCAGATATTTTAATTCGGCGTCTAGATACTCCAGCGTGCAAATCCGTCTGGCTCTGTCAACGAGACATGTAATCACACCTCTCTTTTGTTGTGGATGGTGGTTAGTTTTTATGTAAGTATGTCTGTGTGCGTTATTTTTCTGAAAATCTGTTTTCAATCTTCCAACTGTCTTATAACTAAAACATCCAAAAACGGTATTTTGTTGTCATTTTCTCTCTCCATGGTAAACTGGATTCTTGGATTTATATTATTAAGGTAATCAAAAAATTCGTCTAAGGCTTCTCTACCATGTGGCCAGACCACAAATGTATCGTCTACATACCGATACCAGCGAGATGGTTTCTTATCTGCGTTTTCCAAGGCTGACTGTTCGAATTTCTCCATGTAGAAATTAGCTACTGCAGGACCTAATGGGTTACCCATTGCTACGCCATTAAGTTGCTCATAAAATTCACTATTCCACTGGAACTGACCGGAAGTAAGTCAATGTCTGAAAAGAGCAGTCAGATCTTCTGGAAAAATATGTTATAAAATCCATAACTTCGTTAACGGGAATCATAGTAAATAAAGATAAATCAAAACTTACTAAATATCTTCAGGAGTCAGAGTTAAACCTTCAATTTTTTCTATAAAATGACGTGAGTCCTTTATATATGTCAGTTTTTCCAATATATGGTTGTAGACGAGTTGCTAGATATCTTGCTATTTCATATGTAGAACTGATAGCACTAACAATCGGTCTCTGAGGAAGGTCCCTCTTACCTACCTTGGGTAGGCCATAGTCTAGGACACAGTTTGTCTTCAATAAAGCTCTTTTTTCTTCTTTTTGAATAGAAGTGGCCGATTTTATCAGATTATTTTTCAGTAGTACGCTGGCTGTAGGGTCTTTAAGATTTTTTGTATTGTCCTGACGTTAAAAGATTCAAAATTTTGTTTTGATAATCTTCTGTATTTAAAACGACAGCAGAATTCCCTTTATCAGTAGGAACAATCACTGTCTTCATCTGCATTTAAATCTCTGAGCCTTTCTTTCGCCATTGTTTAAATTACTTTCCAGAGGTTAACTGCGGCATATTACTCAGGTGGTTTCGATCCGGATTGAATTTGCAGTTTCTTTGGGGAGAGTACGTATACCTGCTTCTACATTTGCAATAATATCCTCAACAGGAACTTTCGGAGGTGTTATAGCGTAGTTTCCTCCTTTTGCAAGAACTGAAATTTTGTCTTGATCACTCTGACTTGTTAAGAACCGTTTCGGACATCACTGTATTACTTGTAGATTCTGCATAAGTTTGTAACTTTTCTAACTTCTTATGCCTTCTAGTAGTCGTTTCCATCATGGTTTCCATAGATCGAAATGTAAGGCAATCTATTTTATTCCATAAGTCTATCCATATCTTACTAACAAGGAATAAATGTAGCTGCAGTAACTTACAGTCAACAGAAGCCATCTCCCCCCCCCCCCCCCCCAGGGGATTCACAACCCTTTTGTGGATACGTGCATAGCGAGCACGGGACCCCGAGCTAATGTGGCCCTCCTTCCTTTCCGGGCTGCATACCTTCCCTTTCCGCATCCTTCCCTATACCCCATCTTCGCCCTCCCTCCCCTCACCTCCGGCTCTTTCCTTCCCTTTCTCTCCCTCTGGGAGTATGGTTTGTGCCTACGTCCGGAGACGGACGCTCGTAAATGTACCACATTCTTCGCCTTCTCTGCTTGTATGTCTACAATCCTTCCTTTGTCCTTCTCTTTTCCTTACCTCTTTTCCTTACCTCTTCTCTTTACCCTTTTCTCCGCTGCGGCGTTTGAGACCTTCTTTCCTCTCCCTTTCTTTGTTTTTCCCTTTCTTTTTCTTCCTCCCTGTGCGTGTCTGAAGGCCTACCCACGCATTTTGTGTGTAGCCGGTGACGGGGTAATGCGTAACTCCCCGCCCTGGGTAGACACGTAAGACACATACGTACCCCCTGGTAACGGCCAGGCCCAGGGAGGGGTGATAACCCGAGCTGATACCTTCCGAAAGTGCCTATTGGTCCCTCCATCCGTTTCTCGGGAGGTGTGACTTGAGGTGTGAACAATCACCTAAGATGGGAGTGCCCTCAGAGAGGGCCCCCACAAGAGGAGCGCGACATCGGAGACGCCGGTAATCATGAGGGATTCTCCAGCAATGGTTTCCTCACGTTCCACTGTCCGCTCACAAGTGTAGGTTCACTGAGTCTCAGCCACACAGTTCTTTCATCGTTGCCACAGTTTCTTGTTGTTTCTCGGTCTGACGAAGGTCACGACGTCTCCACAGTCAACCCTTTCATTATTCAGACAGGTGTCGACGCAATTGCAGGTCCTGTAAAGTCTTGTTCCAGATTACAGAATGGCACCTTGTTGTTAGAAACAGTCAGTGCCCTCCAGGCACAAAAATTGCTGCGTACTTCACTGCTCCACACCTTCCTTGTCCGGGTTGAAGCGCACCGCACTTTAAATTCCTCGCGTGGAGTCGTATATACATGCTCCCTCGATGGATTGTCTGAAGAAATTCAGCACTACCTGTCTGACCAGGGCGTAACGGCTGTTCATAGAGTTATGAAAAGGGTTGGCACGAACATCATTCCAACCCGCAATGTCTTCTTGAGATTTGACAAAGTTCAACTCCCATCGAAAATCAAAGCAGGCTATGAGAATTTCCGTTTGCCCTTACGTCCCAAACCCTACGCGTTGCTATCGGTGTCAGCGGTTCAATCACACCAGCCAGTCCATTTTGACCCAATCCCCTTAAACACTTCCTTCCAAGCTGTCGCTGTCCGTCTTTCCCTTTCCGGATACACGTTCTCTCTTTGTACTGTATACATTCCATCGTCCACACAAATGGCACGAGCTGATCTCCATCTTCTTGGTCAGCTTCCACCCCCTTATTTGCTGGTTGGGGACTTCAATGCCCACCACCCGCTTTAGGTATCTCGACATCCTTGTCCACGTGGCTCACTATTGCTAGACGTCTTCCACCAAGCGGATCTAGTTTGCCTCAACACTTGGGTCCCTACATTTTTGTCTGCCTCCACGACAAATTTATCTCGTTTGGACCTTGCGGTCGGTACTGTTCCGCTAGCTCGGCGCTTCGAATTGTTCGCCCTTGATACACACTCGAGTGACCACTTTCCATGTGTCCTTAGACTGCAGCCTCAACTGCCATATATGCGCCCGCGACGTTGGAAGTTTGCCCAAGCCGATTGGACACTTTTTTCGTCTCTAGCGACATTCGCTGACCGTCACTTTCCTAGCGTCGACAATGTCACACATATTACCGACGTTATTCTTACAGCTGCGGAACGTTCAATACCACGCACCTCCGAATTGCCCCGGCGCCCCCCAGTTCCTTGGTGGAACGAGGCGTGCCGTGACGCAATACGTGAGCGGCGACGTGCTCTTCGCATTTTCCGTCACCATCCTACTTTGGCCAACTGTATCCGCTATAAGCAGTTCCATGCGCGATGCCGTCGTGTCATCCACGATAGCAAGAAGGCAAGCTGCAAATTCTTTATTAGCTCATTTAACACCTTCACTCCCTCCTCGGAAGTTTGGAGTCGGCTTCGACGGTTCTCAGGCGCGCCTAGTTTCTCCCCGGTCTCTGAGCTCACTGTCGCGCATAATACATTAGTGGACCCCGTCGCAATTTCTAACTCATTGGGTCAGCACTTTGCTGAGATTTCGAGCTCTTCCAATTACCCGCCAGCGTTTCTCCCGAAGAAACGTGCAGCGGAAGTGCAACGTCTTGCTTTCTCCTCTAAAAATCGCGAAAGCTATAATACTGTTTCCTCCATGCGGGAACTCCAACATGCACTCTCCTTCTCGCTCCTCCTCCCCAGGACCGGATGGTATCAACGTCCAAATGTTGCTGCATTTATCAACCCATAGTCTGCGTTACCTCCTTCGCCTTTATAATCGAATTTGGACCGACAGTGCTTTACCCAGACGATGGCGGGAAGCTATAGTCATTCCTGTTCCGAAACCTGGAAAGGACAAACATCTCCCCTCTAGCTATCGCCCCCATTTCTCTCACGAGTAGTGTCTGTAAGGTCTTGGAGCGTGTGGTGAATTACCGTTTAGCTTGGTGGCTGGAATCCCGCAGTCTTTCAACACCTGCCTAATGCGGTTTCCGAAAGCATCATTCTGCAGTTGACCATCTTGTTGCTCTCTCCACTTACATCATGAACAATTTTCTCCGGAAACGCCAAACAGTAGCAATATTTTTTGATCTGGAGAGAGCATACGATACCTTTTGGAGGGCCGGCATCCTCCGCACACTATTCTCTTGGGGCTTTCGAGGTCGGCTGCCCCTTTTTCTTCGCGAATTTATGGCAGAGCGCATATTTAGGGTGCGGGTGAAAACTACTCTCCCGTACTTTCTCCCAAGAAAACGAGGTACCCCAGGGCTCCGTGCTGAGTGTTGTACTGTTTGCTATTGCCATAAATCCCATTATGGATTCTCCCCTTCCCGATGTCTCGGGCTCCCTCTTTGTGGACGATTTTGTGATCTTCTACAGCTCTCAACGGACCAGCCTTCTTGAACGACGTCTTCAAGGATGTCTCGATCGCCTCCACTCTTGGATCGTCGAAACCGGCTTCCGTTTCTCACCCAGTAAGACCGTTTGTGTTAATTTTTGGCGACGTAAGGAGTTTCTTCCGCCCTCCTTACATCTAGGACCTGTCAACCTTCCGTTTTCGGACGTCGCTAGATTCTTAGGTCTTATTTTTGACAGGAAACTGTGCTGGCCCTCCCACGTTTCCTATCTTTCGGCTCGCTGTCTGCAATCCCTCAACACCCTCCGTGTCCTCAATGGTACCTCCTGGGGAGCAGACCGAGTGGTCCTTCTCCGCCTCTATCGCGCCTTAGTGCGCTCGAAATTGGACTAGGGAAGCATAATCTACTCCTCTGCTCGGCCGTCTATTCTTTCGTGTCCCGACTCTATCCACCACTGTGGATCACGTTTAGTGTCTGGAGCTTTTTACACCAGCCCTGTGGAAAGCCTTTATGCTGAGACTGCTGAACCTCCGCTGTCCAATCGGCGAGCAGTCCTTCTGAGTCGTTATGCCAGCCATCTGTCTTCCATGCCTGCTAATCCAGCCCATGACATTTTTTCGACGCCTCCTTTGATGTAGGGTATGCAGGCCGCCCCTCCTCCCTACTACCACCGGGAGTCCGCTTCCGTCAACTGCTCCATTCTCTTTCCTTCCGCTTTCCTAAAACCTTCTTGACAACTTAGGGTACAGCACCGCCTTGGCTCCGTCCCCGGATCTGCCTGCTCCGTGACCTTTGTCGATTTCCCAAGGATGGTACCCCTTCACTTGTTAATCGTCGGGCATTTGCTGCTCTATGTGCACAAATGACGGACGCCACATTTATTTACACCGACGGCTCGAAAACATCATTAGGTGTAGGGAGTGCCTATGTTGTTGGCGACACCCCAAATCACTTTCGGCTTCCCGACCAGTGTTCAGTTTATACTGCGGAGCTTTACGCTGTTCTCCAGGCTGTCCACTACATCCGCCGCCATCAGCGGATACAGTACGTTATCTGCTCAGATTCTCTCAGCTCTCCCCTGTCTTCAAGCTCTTTACCCTGTGCACTCTCTGGTCCACCGGATCCGGGACTTTCTGTGCTTGCTCCACCTGGGGGGCGTCTCGGTGGCGTTCCTCTGGCTCCCGGGACACGTTGGTATCTGTGGAAATGAGGCGGCCGATATAGCAGCCAAGGCTGCAGTCTCTCTCCTCCGGCCAGCTATTCAATCGATTCCCTTCGCCGATCTACGGAGCGTTTTATGTCGTCGTGTTCTTTTATGGCACGCACATTGGTCGACACTTCCCAGTAATAAATTGCGGGAAGTGAAAGCTCTTCCCTGTGCTTGGACCTCTTCCTCCCGAACGCGTCGTCGGGAGGAGGTAATTTTAACTAGACTCCGGATAGGGCATTGTCTTTTTAGCCATAGACATCTTTTAAGCGGCGATCCTCCCCCTCTCTGTCCCCACTGCTCTTAGCTGTGGACGGTAAGACACGTTTTAATTAAGTGCCCCTATTATAATCCGTGACGCTCCCGTCTACAGCTGTCGCCTAATATATCGTCAATTTTAGCAGATGACACGCGCTCAGCCGATCGCGTTCTTACGTTTATTAGTGCCAGTGAAATGACGTCAGTCATTTGAAGCCTTTTTTGGGGACAAACAAGCCCTTCTGTAGAGGATTTTTAAGCCTTCCTTCTGTTTTTAGTTACTCCAATTTTATGACTTTGGTTCCCATTGCTGCTGGTTTCCATTTTCGGTTTTTTAGTGTTTAAGTCCCGGACCGGGCGCTTATGACCATAGCAGTTTTGCGCCCTAAAACCAAAACAAAAAAAAGTTGTATCTATGACATTTGGAGCCCAACGGCGCCGTATGTGATACACACGTCAAATAATCGGTTCGCATGCGATAGCGCGCACTAACCAGTGTCTTCCAAATGGCTGCTAATAAAAGTGCGATTTTTCCGGGGTCTTACCTTGGGTTCCAGTGGTGGTAGACTATAGGTAAAATGTTTCGGATAGCCCTTGAGCTGGCGACTATTTGAATACCCAGTAGAACGAACGATCGTCTTACTGTCACTATCCTACAGTACAAGGTCAAAATTTGAATATTACACCATTCCTCCAGCTCAGGGAAATGGAGCAAATAGGTTGGTTCTTTTTCCATTAGTTGCGGTCTACGACGAGTCTCAAGAGGCGTATAGAGGCATCGTTCAGTTAAAGGACAGTATCTCATAAAACAGGAAAAAATTCTTTTTCACCATTTTTTTCGCAGTCAGCACCGGATATTTAAATACCTAACCGCAGAAGATTGCTCGAATTTACCAGTACATTATCTAGGTACTTATGTAGAAGTGCCATCTCCTCGTTTTCAGAAATCTTTATAAGTATTACAAAGAGATTTGGCACTTTAGTAATGTTAAACATCAAAAACAAACTTAAGCGTATTTTAAAGCATAGCTAGTAAAAAGCTCTAGAGGGAACATACCACGAATTCATACTGCGCACCGCGAATTCATACTGTGCACCAAGTAAATTAGTCACTAAAAGTTAATTATTGCCTGGCGCAATTCGAGGATTTAATTATAAGTGAAATTTTGTTACAGCAACTGTTAGGTAGCAAATTTCAAAGCAGCGCTCATGCCATAAAATTTTAAAAACACACCTTACGATTGACGTTAAATTCAGTCAGGACAAAAAAGGAACCAACTTAATCCCTAACGAATTAAAACCTGACAAGGTTACATACATATTTTGATGCAACAAATTTTTTTCAGTAATTCTTAAAAGGAAACCAAATAATCGAAAGCAGAATTAGCGTCTCTGTAATTGATTGAAAGATGCTTCTTGCCGATAACACATAAACCGCCGTGTCTCTGTTATAGAGAATAGCAGCTTGACAATGAAAAAGAATGACATTAACGGTTCTTGGTACAACGCACCATCATTCCAGTCATACACATAAAGCGGATTCAGCGTCCGCCCCTGGTAGTTGAGTGGTGAGCGCGATGGAATGTCATACCTAGCGGTCCGGGTTTGATTCCCGAATGGCTCGGAGATTCTTTTCCGTCAGGTACTGAGTGTTACGTCGTCCGTATCATTATAACTTCACCCTCATCGACACGCAAATCGCCGAAGTGGCGTCAAGTCTAAAGACTAGCACTAGGCAAGACCCTATCATTTCCTGCGGATACAGCGAGCAGACTTTTCAAAAGATTGAAACCCGTTTCCAAACAAATGAGTTTCTGGATATAAACACATTAACTTTCCTTGAAATGAACCAATAACCCGAAATGCTCAGACGCACGAAGCAGATGAGCCAACACTAACGTGACTAGTGATGTCACGATAATGCGAGCTCGAGCAGGTGTTCAATAGGAATTATCGAGCAACACCGTTAGGAGTTTGAACAGCACCGGTGGAACTGCATCACTGCCATTACCTCTGGTGAGGATTTCTGTTTAAAGCCTCTCGTTGGACACCGCAAATACACAAGCAAATGAATCTATTCTAACCCTCATGGGCGTCTTCAGTAGAAAATTTCCTTCGCAGAACTCAACAGCTAACGAATTTTCTCACACTGAGCTATCACTGGTCATGTGTGCATCGCCGTGTCGATCCACTCGTGATCTGACTAAAGAGCACAACGCTGGAAGGTCGCACAGTCTGGTGAAGTCGCGGCAGGCGGTTCAGTTTCTCCCGACCACCCTGCTTCCCTCACGCGGTGAGCGAGAAATAGTCTATCCAGTCCGATGCATTTTATCTTCCAGATTAGAGGATAGATTCGAGCTAGTCCTGGCTCACTTAGTCCGTTGCCGACAAAATCCCCAAAAACATGGAATTCTTGTCCTGTTTTGGTACACAAAAACCAAGATGGCTAGGACCAGGAAATCGGTGTAATTTTTACGGTACGTTCCAAAGATCCTGTTTCCTAACAACGGCGAAAATTCTTTATATCTTTGTCCAATTCCCAGGTACACAGGTTCAAATTTACACTGCTCGTACCCGTTAGTGGCGTTCAACAAGTAATTCAACCTATTTTGTTCCCTGCAAGCAAGTGGATTTCATTAATGCTTTTGATATAGTATATTATTTCGCACTCCCTTGCCTACAAAACCCTGTTCTTCAGAGTAATCTCCGCTCAATGTGACGGCATTAAGCCACTTTACTGGGAGGCCTGTATGTCTGCATGGTATCACTCTATTGGTAGGCGTCTAAGCGAACGTCTTGCTGCATCAGTAACATCTCGATCATCCGCGTACTGCTTGCCGCGGAGTGCATCCTTCACTACGCCAGAAATGGAAGTGGGGAAGGTGCGAGACCCGGGCTGTGGGGTGAGTGAGGAAGAACAGCTGTGGATTCGAAGACGGCTGTGCCCAGTAAATGGCTGCAATTTTTACGATATTCCTATAATTTTGCCTGAGAGGCCTAGAAAATTTTCTGGATATCATCCGTTCCCGAGATACAGAGGTATTAACTACCAAACTTCGGCACGTAAAATGTGGTGTGAGGCGGAAACGTTGTTCATAGAGAGACTTAGCAAGCCGAAATATGTTGTAAATTCTGTTATCATCGGAAGGGTTCTGGGAATCACGCTTCGTAGTAATGAAGCACATGCAAATTTTTTGTACGCCAAAATTGGGGTCTGAGGTGTAAAATTAGTTTAGTGTTGGTTCAGTTTTCCATGAGTAAACTATCGGAATTTCACTGACCAATAAATTTCTTTCCATGAGTGACATGCCCGTTGTGGCAGGCAAAGTAACGGAACCAGCGGGTAAATGTTCGTCTCGGAGTGCGAAATAGGCCATTACGCACCTGTTTAAAAAACTCAAATTTTTGGCATGTGAACGTATTCCCACTGTTTTATGCCGAGTAAGGCGACAGTGACAATATGACATATGCAAGTCACTGACTGGCCTGTCACAACTGTCTCCTTTTGTATCTCGTGTCCTACGTCTGAGATATGGGTTGCTTGTTAAAACGGTCTTTCACATTTACACATTATCCTGAGTCTCAATATCGGAATGATCAGTACCTAACTTGACATGTCACTTTCTGGTTGTTATTTTACTGAAAGAATAGGGGTACTGTTTGACGAGCAACTATCAATGATGAATAGAACAAAATTACACTCCACCTGTGGAACACCGGTGCCCATGGATTCAAGCTGGACGTGGGATAAAGGTCCACAGGATGTCCATCTGTCTCGCTGAGTGCACTGTAAAGGCATAAAAGTTGCTCATACGAATTTGAGACAATTTATCAACAGAAAATTCTATTTGGCAGTTGACACACTACAATTAGATTTGAAGACTAGCGCAGCATCAAGTATGTGTACTAGGTGGACAAGAAGAGATTTAATTATATCGAACATCAGCATACCATACCGTACCTCACGAAAATTGCCGCCTCTGGATTCAGGACATGTTTTTTTGTCTCTCTTGCACTGAAATTGAAATATTTGTGCTACATTAGAAAGTGAAATGAACTTCTTTTAACATACAATCAAGGAAATACTTACATCTGTAATTGGGATACAGACAGCACAGTCAACAAATACAATACTAATTCACAACATTCTCACATGCCATAGGATTTCAATAGTTGAACAGATACAGGTAGTTATAAAAATAGATACTTGTTCGATGCGTGGATATAGACAAATACAACTTCAGATTGTATGTAGACACTCCCTGCACCATTCATTATGCTGATAAGATAGCCGTAATCGTTTGTAAGCATACAGCAGCGTCATTAGTTCCTGGACTTCAATAAGCAATACTTGAACAGAGAACCATGAATTCAATTATTACCTTTGATATGAGACCTTGGGGAACAGCTGCAATGAAATGCCTTTTTGCCATACCCATATTTTGTGGTATCCATCACGTGTAAAATCATTCACTCAAGCTAACAGCATCTAAAAATTACTTTTATCGAACATCGGCTGATAATTTGTCTACACAAGCAATTCCAGGATTTGGAAAAATATCTTTGCCCAAGCGCCACAGAAACTGGAACAATTACATACGTGGGATCATTCCTTGTTAACACCCTCAACTGTGCAGACCACGAAGTTAGATTATGCTGAAACATATGCCATTAATGTACACCTTTGTGTGGATGGAGTCCTATACCAACAAACGATCATCATATCATCAGAATCTCTCCATCAAAACCAGCCTTTCTAGCCTTGCACGTTCTGTACCAGTGTTATTGTACTGAAACATGTGCCACCTTTTGCCTCAGAAAACAAGCAATATTCACAAAACTCCGACCAGCACAATGAACGATGTACTGCTGGAAATCGTCCAAGTCAGTTCTTCATTACTATCTTTCTGAAGACAGAAACAACTTATTGACCTCAGCATTCCATTGCCTGTAGTTCTGCAAAGCTTCTCAGTACAATTTGTAATGGAACACCACATGGTCTGGGTGACGCAGTCTGTTGTTCCAATACTATTTCTCCCCTTCTGTCATTATCTTTAAGCCTGTGAAAAAATTCATATCCCTCATATATGACTATCTCTCAAACGAAATAGCAACACCAACAAACGCAGATCACTGCTCTCTGTGCAGACACTTCCACACAATGACACAATCAAATGCTGGTTACTGTGTAGCACTAAAATTGCAAAATCATGCCAGAAACAGCACAAATTAAGCACAGTATTGCCACATGAATAGCCTGAAGGACAGGTGTAGGTTTGAATGTCATTACTTCAACCAATGTTACCCGAACAGCACTAGTAGCAGAAATAAAACGGTGCTATCGGTGTGAGCTTAGAATCACAGACAATGTCAGGCTACCACAATAGCTTCCCTCTGCTTTTTAGAACTTAAGGGAAGATGAGGGGGTGAGAGAACTGACCTGCACCACACCACCCAGGTGCCACGCAAGCTTATACCTAGTATATCAACAAATGCCAACGAAAAGTGAAGAAAAATCATTTCAAATTCATTTAAACATGGACGTACCATACATGTTCAACATCAGATCTGGGTGCCCAACTGTATGTTCATATTTGAAAACTAACAAATTGAAACATCTGAAAGGATTATTACACCTTAACAACAAATGTATACTCACATTAACTGAGCATGTAAAACAAAAGATAAGTAGCTTAGTACAGCCAACTTCAATAGTTCTCAGTGCCCTTCACACATGGCAATTGCACCAATTACAAATCCTCTTCCGAAAGACAGTCCCATCTACAGGAATATCCAACATCAAATCTACCACAAGATTATAAAAATGTAAACCCTTAAGCACATCTCACTGGTACTACACAAAGCTACAATTTTCTCAATATAAAACAGACTAATCACAATAGATAATTCTGTTACCTTCATTGTACCAATCTTCATTTTTTCATACCACTGATGAAAGTTAATTATCAGGACCTGGAGCTAAAATGTCTTCTTTGACGAGAGAAGCTAGTGTTGAATGTTCCCTGCCTTATTATCAAAACAGCCTAACCAGCATTTGATGACGGTTCTCTTAATGTAATATCGTTGATACATAGATAAAGTAGACCACTAGGAGATGCCAACTTCCCAGAATCCAGTGCAAGTAGAAAACAGTGAACAATGCCTTCCTGACAGTACAGCACTTGTGGGAAGTACCAGAATATCTGCAGGTCATAACTGGCAAATTAACAGTGGGACAATGAAGCACATGTTTTGGAACTGAAGAGTTCTGAGAGTATACTCCGCAGCTGAGAGCTCAGTTTCACGAGTCACTGAACAATACAGAAACACTAAAAATTACCTCCATTAGTAGAAACAGGTTTTCTTATCTAAGTATACATAGCACTCACTATAGCCATAGCAATAAAATTACCCATAATAAGAAACCTTCTATTTCTCAATTTCAGTGTTCCATTAAGAGTGAATGAAAATAACTTGATATTGCCACATAACATAATTAGCACTGCAATCAGGCAAACGTGAAACAAAGCATCAGAAATAAGCTTAATAAACCAGTGTATTACACAAACCATTCCTGACTTCCACCAAGCCCTCGGCAGTAAATTCTGGACGTATGGCTTCCAGCCTGCTCTGCAAAATGGAAGGTGTTGTCTGCACATTGCAAAAAAGTGAACTGTCAAAGCAGGTTTCTTCAGCGCAGCAACGGAAAGAAATTTTGTTGTAAAAACCGACAACTCAGTTTAAGGATATCCCAGTTTACGAAGTGGTACAATGCAGCTGCATTTCTTAAGATTTAATGAACAATTAAAAAAAACTACTAGAGTTAAACTGAAGTGTCACGAATATACATGAAAGTTCTGCTGGCAAGTCAGAAATATCTCATTACATATTAAAGCTTTATTTAATTTTCTAGAGCACTACATCAGCTACGGGAAGGTAGCTCTAATGAAGTGTAAAAATAGAAGGAAAATTTTCTAAAGTTTGTGTGGACCCTGCAGATTTGAGGGATGGCACAGCAGGAGTAAGCACTGCTAGTAAAGCTCTAGAGAGAAAACATGCCTCAAATTCATACGCCTTTCTTAAGTGATTTGTTTTGCATAGTCTTGATAACATACAATAAGCATTTCCAAACATGTTACGTAAACAATTCGAGCACTCAGGATCTCGTTCAGCCTGAAATACGCATTCACGACCATCGAATCCTCTGGCGCATATATAACTGGGAGCCTAAGGGCTTGGAACATCTTGTATATACGGTGGACCCGCAATCCACACAGTAAGTTTGGGACGTTGTTCCGGGAATCTGGAGTAATAGGGTATGAAATTAACGAAAATCCATTGCTCTGTAACGAACTACCACAGGCCAAGGGTCTGTTATACCCAAACTTATGTGAACAAACAATGCAGATGTCAATGTTACGTATTGTGTACCTTGTTTCGAAACGGTTGTTCCACAAAATCTCGTGTTTTATAATTCTGTGGAGCACAACATATGCCTCACCATGACACAGCTGCTAAAATACTTATTATTACCCAACTTGTATCCATAGTGCACATATTTCAAAACTTTAAAATCAGAAGGACGAAACCATACCGGTTGCAGAAGAATAACAATTTTGCAGGCATGTGGCGGCTGTAAATCGAAACTTGCTCCGTTTACGCACAACTTGTTGATAACTGTAACGCCTGTTTATTCTTAGCCATCAAGATAACACTCCGCAGTCGGTGCTGTTTTGTTTTCCTTTTTTTAGCAGTGTTTGGAAAGCTTTACATAAGCCTGGGAATATAGAGTATTTTTGTTTTGTAAGATTAATGGCAACTAGTAAGTAGCCGCAAAAAGACTACTTCGTCCCTGATAAATACATGCCTACATTTGTCTTTTCCTTAAAAGAAAAACATCTGACCACACTTTTCCTTTCCCTAAGGATTAGGAGGGGTACACGTCCCCTCTTATTGCTCCCGCGTACGGGCCCCCCTGGACGTATGATGCTTACACTCCTGCGGGGACCGTGTTCTGCACGCTCGGCAGTGAAGATCAGTGAAGTAAATAATGAAGGAATGCTAATGGCCTCATCACGATCCTCGAGGATTTCCCTTCTATTTGTACCTCCACAATACTCCGATATAGCATTACATCATTTCATAGAAACAGTCAGCACTATCTCTGAATAATTCCACATTCAATATGCAACCAACGAAACAATAAGCTTAGCTGGATTACGTCTCTTCCCTATAACAATTACAAGCCTTGTGTAGTAGGTTTTATTCCTCGATGTTAGAATGCGAATCTCGCCACAGGAAGAGGGTATGTGTAAACATAACACAAAGTGAAAAACATTCTGATAACACAGTGCTTTTAAGAAACGAAAACGTCTACAAATTAAATTCGAAATACGCTGCTGTACAGACCAAACTAAAGTTGAATTTTTTAAATTCATAAGCGTCCAAAATGAGATCTAGGTCTGTCTTGATCACAACAGCATCCTATGCCCACTCACTGAAGTTAGTCGCTTGTGACAAGCTGGGGATGTTTTTTCATCATGCCCCACAAGAGCTTAAATGTGGTCCAAGGTGTCATATCCCACAGGGACCTTCTTTTGTAGTATGACGATGTGCTGCGCGCCAATTTAGAGTGGCGAGGTGTACATTCGTCCGTCGTGCCCACTGGGTTCCGAAGGATAATCAGGTTGCCACTGGTGCCTTCACCTTGGCCTTTGAGGGTGATACATTGCCCAACGAGGTCCAGGTATGGTCTACAGGGCCGATGTCAAGCCCTATAGCCCTCCCCCCAACACTAAAAATTGCTGTGCAGATTTCTCACTGTACTCTGAGACCGCAAGCTATTAAACAGAAATAAATTTCCCTACTGAAGTTGATCTATTTACAGATACCTATTATGAGAGAGCCTGTTTACCGCACGAGATAAATATTCAAACTAGCATGCGACGAAGTTTCGGCGACGGGAAAATTTAAGCTACGAAGCCTCCCTACACAAAGATATTCACAAGACTTAAGCATGAACAAAAACTGCGCTTAATTTTCTAACCACTAGTGTAAAAGTAAAATACCCACGTATCGTTCACTTCTTTGCAGGAACACCTGAAAAAAAACCACTTATTTCATCATATTTATCAGACAACTGATGCTGCTGGCGGCACTGATGCGCCTCCTCTCGGCTTGGCAGCTGCCGCTACCGAATTTCAACCAAATATTTCCTAAATTTTCGTTCTTGAGACAATTTCTTGGGAACAGATGGTGTTTGTGTCAGTATCGCTGGACCGTATCTTGGCTGTGAGATACTTGGGTCTCTCTTATTTCAGTTTTCAGAACAATATTCGTATTTCTCTAACAGCATATCAAATGCTACCATAGTCCTGAGATTTGCAAGGGCTACTTTCAGAACCTCTACAGAATTTTTCACTCCGGCTGCGTTAAAATTTGGATTATTTTGGCATCTGGACAGTTGCTCAAACAGTCCAAACACTTCAGCAGTAGTAGTAGTTGTTGTTGTTCTTCTTGTGTTCAGTCCTGAGACTGGTTTGATGCAGCTCTCCATGCTACTCCATCGTGTGAAAGCTTAATCATCTTCCAGTACCTACCACAACCTACATCCTTCTGAATCTACTTCGTGTATTCATCTCCTGGTCTCCCTCTACGATTTCTAACCTCCACACACCCCTCCAATTCTAAATTTGTGATCCCTTGATTCCTCAGAACATGTCCTACCAACCCATCCCTTCTTCTAGTCAAGTTGACACAACTATTCTCCCCAATCCTATTAAATACCCCTCAATAGTTATGTGACCTACCCATCTAATCTTCAGCATTCTTCTGTAGCACCACATTTCGAAAACTTGTATTCTCTTCTTGTCCAAACTATTTATAGTCCACGTTTCACTTCCATACCTGGCTACAGTCCACACAAATACTCTCCTGGAAATTGAAATAAGAACACCGTGAATTCATTGTCCCAGGAAGGGGAAAATTTATTGACACATTCCTGGGGTCAGATACATCACATGATCACACTGACAGAACCACAGGCACATACACAGGCAACAGAGCGTGCACAATGTCGGCACTAGTACAGTGTATATCCACCTTTCGCAGCAATGCAGGCTGCTATTCTCCCATGGAGACGATCGTAGAGATGCTGGATGTAGTCCTGTGGAACGGCTTGCCATGCCATTTCCACCTGGCGCCTCAGTTGGACCAGCGTTCGTGCTGGACGTGCAGACCGCGTGAGACGACGCTTCATCCAGTCCCAAACATGCTCAATGGGGGACAGATCCGGAGATCTTGCTGGCCAGGGTAGTTGACTTACACCTTCTAGAGCACGTTGGGTGGCACGGGATACATGCGGACGTGCATTGTCCTGTTGGAACAGCAAGTTCCCTTGCCGGTCTAGGAATGGTAGAACGATGGGTTCGATGACGGTTTGGATGTACCGTGCACTATTCAGTGTCCCCTCGACGATCACCAGTGGTGTACGGCCAGTGTAGGAGATCGCTCCCCACACCATGATGCCGGGTGTTGGCCCTGTGTGCCTCGGTCGTATGCAGTCCTGATTGGTGCGCTCACCTGCACGGCGCCAAACACGCATACGACCATCATTGGCACCAAGGCAGAAGCGACTCTCATCGCTGAAGACGACACGTCTCCATTCGTCCCTCCATTCACGCCTGTCGCGACACCACTGGAGGCGGGCTGCACGATGTTGGGGCGTGAGCGGAAGACGGCCTAACGGTGTGCGGGACCGTAGCCCAGCTTCATGGAGACGGTTGCGAATGGTCCTCGCCGATACCCCAGGAGCAACAGTGTCCCTAATTTACTGGGAAGTGGCGGTGCGGTCCCCTACGGCACTGCGTAGGATCCTACGGTCTTGGCGTGCATCCGTGCGTCGCTGCGGTCCGGTCCCAGGTCGACGGGCACGTGCACCTTCCGTCGACCACTGGCGACATCGATGTACTGTGGAGACCTCACGCCCCACGTGTTGAGCAATTCGGCGGTACGTCCACCCGGCCTCCCGCATGCCCACTATACGCCCTCGTTCAAAGTCCGTCAACTGCACATACGGTTCACGTCCACGCTGTCGCGGCATGCTACCAGTGTTAGACTGCGATGGAGCTCCGTATGCCACGGCAAACTGGCTGACACTGACGGCGGCGGTGCACAAATGCTGCGCAGCTAGAGCGATTCGACGGCCAACACCGCGGTTCCTGGTGTGTCCGCTTGCCGTGCGTGTGATCATTGCTTGTACAGCCCTCTCGCAGTGTCCGGAGCAAGTATGGTGGGTCTGACACACCGGTGTCAATGTGTTCTTTTTTCCATTTCCAGGAGTGTACTTTCAGAAACGCGATCCTGACATTTAAATCTATACTCGATGTTAACAAATTTCTCTTCTCCAGAAACGCTTTCCTTGCCATTGCCAGTCTAAATTTTATATCCTCACTATTTCGACAATCAGTTATTTTGCTCCCCAAATAGCAAAACTCCTTTACTGCTTTGTCTCATTTCCTAATCTAATACCCTCAGCATCATTCGACTTAATTCGACTATATTCCATTATCCTAGTTTTGCTTATGTTGATGTTCATCTCATACCCTCCCTTCAAGACACTATCCATTCCATTCAACTGCTCTTCCAAGTCCTTTGCTATCTGACAGAATTACAATGTCATTCATTGGCGACCCTCAAAGTTTTAATTTCTTCTCCATGGATTTTAATACCTACTCCGAATTTTTCTTTTGTTTCCTTTACTGCTTGCTCAATATACAGATTGAACATTATCGGGGAGAGGCTACAACCCTGTCTCACTCTCCCCAACCACTGCTTTCCTTTCATGCCCCTCGACTCTTATAATGGCTATATGGTTTCTGTATAAATTGTAAATAGCGTTTCGCTCCCTGTATTTTACCCCTGACACCATTAGACTTTGAACGAGAGTATTCCAGTCAACGTTGTCTACAAATGCTTGAAACGTAGGTTTTCCTTTCCTTAATCTTTCTTCTAAGATAAGTCGTAAGGTCAGCATTGCCTCAGGAGTTCCAGTATTCCTGCGGAATCATCCCTGAGATGGGCTTCTACCAGTTTTTCCATTCGTCTATAAAGAATTCGCGTTAGTGTTTTTGCAGCTGTGACTTATTAAACTGATAGTTCGGTAATGTTTACATCTGTCAACACCTGCTTTTTTGGGATTGGAATTATTACATTATTCTTGAAGAGTTGCTATTGTTACATAAAAACAAGGTTTCTAGCCGTTTCGCATAGCCTCGCAGCACTGACCTCCTTTCGACTCTGAGCTCGGCACATTCAATATTTCGTTCACCGTTTTCTTGGACACGCTGGTAGATTCCCTTGAAACGTGTCAAAGATTTTAATCTTTCAGCCCATTTGGTGGCATACATTGGATTCAGCCAAGCTTTTGGGTTTGGATTCGTCTCATCGACATCAGATGGTAGCACAACCCTCTCTGCTGATTCTAGAATTACATTCCACTCGTCTTCCACAGTTAGCAGTACATCGCACAGCTTCTTGAAGCTTCCTGTTGTGCCAGATTCAAACAGATTTTTTGAGTGAATGTAACAATTGCCAGGTTTTGAAGATAATTTCCTTCACACCTTTGTTACGCCCACGCATACGGTACAGATAGTGTAGAAACTAAATTTCTAGTGACAGTCTGACAAGGATGTCTTTAAGTAGTTGCAGCGTTCATTCCTTTGAGCCTGGCGGACTATACAAACCCAGGAGGTGGTCTGTTTCGAGCGTCTCGGGGTCAAGAGATTGAACTGCCCCTGAGCAGCCACGTCCAGCGTTGCGTCTGCCATAATCGCGTAAAGTGGGGAATTTCTTCACTTGCTGCACAGATTCTCGTTGGATCATCCGAGTCAAAATTTTCAATACTTAGTAATTCGTTTTTAATAGTTCGTGCCAACGGCGTTTCAGCCATGTTTTCAGTTATGACACATCATTCTTCCTCCCATCGAGAAATGTCACGTGGTTCCAAGAGACAGTTTCATGATCTCTCAGTGCGTTTGCTGCTTAACCCAGGAACCTGAGTGACCTGATAATTATTAGTAAAGTGGTTCTAGCTTTCTCCTGATCGGTCAGCAGGCGTTGCGCGTCTTGTGCAACCACAGGTATACTATTTACTCGTTGATGAATAATTGTGACACACGAGTAGTCTATCATTGAGAGTGTATCTTGAACTTCTCCGTAGCTTAGTTCCAGTTGCAGAAGCTTTCTTTAAAAAAAGGGACAGTTTCTGTGGTCTTCAATTTTTCACTAATTGTATGTGTCGCAAGTGAGGGGAATCACTGTGAAATTTATTGAACATCTATATAGTTAAATACAAAAGAGTGTGCAAATCAGACCTTGAAGCAATACTGCAATGTAAATGTAAAAAAAATATCGAACATAACAAACAACCAATTTGCACAATTCATACCAAGTAAGTTGAAACTGATGGTTTATTAGAAGATTTTCATTTGTAAAGACGTGTAAAACCATATTTGTTCAATGATGAAAAGCACTGTTTTCGTGTTCGATATTAAACTGTCAGGTGTTAAATCAATTTGATGCAATTCATTTGTAATGAAACTGCTATGAAATACAAAGAACTACAACCTCATTTTTGGTACGAATGCTTTCCTCGAAGGTTTAAAACCTGGCAATAATGAAGTCACTCTCGCAGTGTACTGAAACGTCTTAACAGAAGCGACTGTGTATTTTGTACTTGCTGATGTATTCGCGACAAGTTTTATTGTAAACATTGACCTGCATTATAGCTCTGTACTTCTCGTTTCATAAGCTAACGAATGGCATTAATATACTTCCACGTTACGGTACGTAAAACATACCAGTATTTCACAAATACATTTCTTGGGTTTGCCTGTTCGCGTCTGTGGTTAAAGGGTGAATTAAATCTCGGTCGCGTGATGAATCTTTCTTGTTTTCCCTATTTCGATGTAATGGCAGCCAGTGCTGGGTTCCAGTCTGCGCTTAATTGAAAACTAGCATCCCTGTTCAGATTGTCCGGCGTACAGAAATGTATGGCCTCCTTAAGAACACAGTCCCAGAACGGCGACACTGGGGACAAAATTTCACTCTTCTCGTAAAACATACGATGTCCCGTGTCCATGCAACGCTGCAGATTTATCAGATTGACCCAGGCGTGTATGGCGGTGTTCCGACGGAACGCTCTTGCACGGTTCGACATGGCTGCCCAATGCGATTTTCCACATTGCCAAGGGACATGATACACGCCACGTTTCCTAAGCCCAAGGTTGTCTTTGACCGCTTACAATAAATTCCTCAATTTTGCTGACGGCCGAGAAAGCACTTGAAATCTTACCTTTCGAGGATTCTTCCTATTCTTGAAGAAATAGCACCAAAATAGGGCAAGAACGCTGTTGCAGTGGGTGCCTCATCATTTACATCCATGCTCCGAGTTTGCCTAGAAGAAATGCATGGCGTATCTGCGTATCGGAATAGCCATTTAATTGGAATATCGTTGTTAGGTGCTGTAGCTCACCAGGTAGACTAACGGCATCTGAGACCACATGTGCTCTGTGCACCAAAGAGCGTGAGACACAACCACGTTGCGCAGGGTGGCAAGGTGATAACTTGTGGCCCTTCCGTAAGAGTTGCGATAGACGCTATGTCCCAGTGCACCATCAGCTTTTCTCCTGTCTATGACGTCCAGGAATGGTAAAATGCCATCCTTTCCCACTTCGATTCTAAACTGTATATTAAGATGGAGCGACTTCAGATACGGAGAAAAACAGGGGTTGTATTCCGTGGGCCCACACCGCAAAAGTATCGTCCACACCACCAGAAGCAGGAAGGTTTGAGGCTTGCCGACTGCAGTGCTTTTTCCTCAACCTTCCACAAATAGTTGGCCACCATTGGAGACAGAGGACTTCCCTTCACTTGTTCAAAATACTGGTTATTGAATAAGAAGTTGAGATAAATAAATGTTCAAATAATGCCACAATGTTTCTCTCAAACTGTCTGCTGATAAACCCTAACGAGTCTTGTCGTGAAGAAAGATACGTCGAAGCTATGCTTGGTGCATAAGTGTCATCAGGCGTCCTGAACTACGTCCTCCACTTACGAGCGTCTTTCCGCGCACGCGTCTCGCCTGCTCGAGGCATGATAAATTGCGACGCCGCTGCGCGATCATCAGTCGCGCCTTGCAGCAGTGACAGCAGCACAACCACCATCTGATGATGCTGAGCAGCTGCATGGATGAAATATTGTGCGAGTTACACAACACGACTGGCGGCAAACCTGAGAAGTGTATTTGCAACATACACGCCCGGAAAGCATGAAACCTCACATCTCAGTACGCAAAGAGATGAGTAGTTACTTGTAAAACAAGTACTATGTTTTGCCGGAAACATTGTTTCATTACGTTGAACTGTTCGTGTAGTGACTTGTAACGCTGTACTCTCCGTGGCGTGCAGAAACATCGGTGCGACGTATCAACAATACATACAATCTGGAAAGGTACAACTTCCTTACCACTATAAAAATTTACTTAGGTAAGCTAGCTTCAGTTGGTACGCTGCAATAAATAACCTAAAGCGCATAAAACTTGAAATACAGTGAGGTTTATAACGATATGTTTACGTAATGTATATACATAAACATAGTTATAAATGGCCCCGTTCGTAGTCGCTAATTATAACAAAATGTTACTTTTGTGCTGTAACATATAGCTATAATCAGCGGTGGAAACATATTTGCGAACGCAGACTGTGTGCGGCTGTTTCTTGTTGGATCGTCTGATCAGTCGGAAGTTGCATTGCAGAGGAGAGTAAATGCCTATTCAAAATATTATTTTGGATAGCTCAACATGAATTTCCTAAGGGACCGTAGTTTATCATGCATTTACCAGTAGAATATGGCGCGGAGAATATATTTCGCCGCATGCAACTTCCGTCCGAACTCGACGAAAGAATTCGTGACTGTGAACTCTCTATTTGGCAGAAACATATAGAAAATTAAATAATTTCATGAAGTGAGACATACAGTCTATAGTAAATGAATAGTTCATACACCAGTTTCATTTAACTCTGAATTTATGGCAATTAATAGACGAACTTACACTGCAATGGAGGATTTAACATGGATGCCGTTTTGAGTGGCATTTCTCTTAATGAAAAAAATTCCTTTGACGTTTTCACTTACACGTCGCACAATAAATCTACTGCTAGGCACTTTTACTATTACACATTTACTTTACACTAGAATAATATTACTTTTAACAATAATAATACGGCGGCAAGACATGCGCGTCCGACACAAGTTACAGGAGACAAGAGAAGAATGAGTAACTGTTCATCGAGAATATCTCGTACCTCAAAAAAAATGTGTAAAAGTGTTCTTCTTCAGTCCGTTTTTCGCGCCGCGGTTTTCAAAGTCAATAATTCACTGCATCTCTGACGGCGCTTCGACAATAAACAAGTTACGTCACAGGTCGTTCACCTTTTACATTCTCTCCAACATTATTTGCTAACTGTAGCTGTTGCCGAGCGACTGCTCGATTAGTGAATGATTTAAAATGATAAGGCAATAACATAATGTTACAGGTTACAGTTCACTGCAAATTATTAAAATTACGTTCAATGACCTATGGTATTTCATTTACAAACACGGTAAAAACTAAGACTAATAACGAAAAGGTAGGCGCTTCACTGTCAATCTTTGGCAATAATACATCAAATATTTCATGAAGTGACATGAGACCTTGATAGCGGAAAGAGAAACCCCACGTAAATTAAGAAAATAAAGTTTCTGAATTTTCGTATGCAAATAGTTCACCGAAAAAATTAATTTCAGAAAATGATGTAGATTTGGCTCATTTATATAAATAGAATGATGCATGTGCCTGTCCGCCCCGGGTAGCTGAGTGGTCAGCGCGACAGAACGTCTTACCTAACGGCCTGGGTTCGATTCCCGGCTGGGTAGGAGATTTTCTCCGCCCAGGGACTGGGTGTTGCGTGTCGATGGGGATAAAATGATTAGGACAACACAAGTCGCCGAAATGTCGTCAACTCGAAAGACTAGCAACAGCCGAACGATCTACCCTACGGGATCCTCTAGCCACACGGCATTTCCATCCATATGCCTGAAAATTAAGTTTCTGCTTCGGTAATTTTGTGGTGCAAATCGAGAAATTGTTTTCCAGAAACGGTAAGTAACAATAATAGTGTGGATATCAGCCTCGGATAACGAATTGCGATGATGAGTCTGGATAAAAAATCATAGTTTACTAAATTACAAGACATAATTTTATCTTGTGCACTAAGGGGTGTTTCTTGCAAGAAAGAAAACATCTAATCAATAATTGACACAAGTGATGTACATTTACATGGTTACTCTGCCAGGCACTTTAGTGTGAATTGCTGTGTGTTCCTTGAACCATTTTCATACTACTTCTCTACCATTCCACACTCAAATGGCGCGTGGGAAAAAGGAACACCTAAATCTTTCCCTTCGAGCTCTGATTTCTTGTATTTTATTATGATCATTTCTCCCGACGTAGGTGGGTGTCAACAAAATATTTTCTCTTTCTGAAAAGAAAGTTAGTGATCGAAACTTTGTAAATAGATATGGCCGCAAAGAAAACCGCCTTTATTTCAGTGACTGCCACCCCAACTCGCGTATCATATCAGTGACACTCACACCTATTGCGTGATAAGACGCAACGAGCTGTCCTTCTTTGCACTTTCGATTTCCGCCGTCAATGCTACCTGGTAAGAATCCCACACCGCGCAGCAACATTCCAGCAGATGACGGACAAGTGTAATGTAGGCTGTCTCTTTTTTGGGTTTGTCGCACCTTCTAAGAGCTCTGCCAACAAAGCACAGCCTTAGTTTCGCTTTCCCCACGACATTATCAATGTGGTCTTTCCAATTTACGTTTGCTCGTAATTGTTAATCCAAGGTATTTAGTCGAATTGACAGCCCTTAGATTTTTGCGGTTTATCGTATAGCCAAAATTTATCTTCTGGATGACATCGCACTTCTTTGTTTCGTGCCAGTTGCCATCTGCAAACAATCTAACGGTCAGAGTATCACCTAGATCATTTACGTAAATCAGGGACAGCAAAGGGCCTATGACACAACCTTACGGAACGCCAGAGATCACATCACATCTCATCTATTAGATGATTTACCATCTATCACTACGTACTGTGACCTCTGAGGGGGAAATCACGAATCCATACACACAACTGAGATGATACTGCATATGCAAGCAATTTTATTAATAGTCGCTTATGAGGAACGGTATCAAAAGCCTTATGGAAATCCATGGAATCGATCTGAGACGCCGTGTCGACAGCACTCACTACTTCATGGGAATAATGAACTAGCTATGTTGCACAATAACGATATTCTCTGAATCCGTGTTGGTTATGTGTCAATTCATTTTCTTCAAGGTGATTCCTACTGTTCGAGTGCAGTACATGATCCAAGATCATATTGCAAATTGAGGTCAATGGTATGGGTCTGTAATTCAATGGGTCACTCCTATTTCCTTTCTTGAATATTGGTGTGACCTGTGCTACTTTCCAGTCCTTAGGAGCAGACCTTACGTCAAGTTAGCGGTTGTATATGATTGCGAAGAAAGGCACTATAGTGTCTGCATACTGTAAAAGCAACCTGATTGGTGAACGATCTCGACCGGAAGACTTGCCTTTAAGTGATTTCGCAACACCTACGATATCTACTTCTGTCACTCACGCCAACAGCTGTTCTGGTTTAGAATTCTGCAATATTTACTTCGTCTTCTTTCGTGAAGGAATTACTCCGCTTAAGTGGCACCATTATCGGTAGCATTTCCATTTTCATCGCTATCGTGCAGTGACGGTATTCACTGTTTTTTGCCACTCGTGTATTTCACATACGACTACAATCTCTTTGGGTTTTCTACCACATTTTGAGACAGTATTACATTGTGGAAACTATTAAAAGCGTCTCTCATTGACATCCGCACTAAATTTCGAGCTTCCGTGAAACTTGGATTTTGTGGATTTTGCGTTCTTATGAATTTGGTATGCTTTTTTCGTTCCTTCTGCAACAGTGTTCGACGTGTTTTGTGTACCACGCGGTATCCGTCTCGTCTCTAACTCACGCGGTATGAATCTATTTCTGTTGGTAGTGTATCTTTGAATTTGAGCCATATCTGGTCTACACTTACACAATTAGCTTAGAAGGAATGGTGACTCTCAAGAAGGCATCAAGCCGAATTTTTATCTGTTTTTTTGAATAGATACATATTGCTTATTTCTAGTGGTGTTGGTTGATACGGTTTTGAGCCTCGCTACAATGACCTTATGTTCATTAATCCAAGTATCCGTCATGACACGCTCTATTAGATAAGGATATTTGCAACTAAGAGGTCAAGTGTGTTTTCGCAAACATTTAAAATTCGTGTGGGCTCATGAATTAATTGTTCTAACTAATTACCAGAGAAAGCATTTATACTATTTCGGAAGCTGTTTTCTGTCTACCAACGGCTTCGAAAATGTATTTCGCCAACAAATCGAGGGTAGATTGAAGTCTCCACTAATTATAACTGTATTAGTGGGGTACTTACCTGTAATGAGATTGAAATTCTCTTTGAACCTTTCAGTTGTTAAATCATTTGGCCAGGCGGCCAGGCGGTCGGTCGGAGGAGCCAATTATTATTTTGGTGCGGCTGTTGAGTATAACCTCTACCCATAGTAATTCGAAGGAACTATCTATTTCAACTTCACTACAAGATAAACTACTACCAACAGACACGCACACCACCACCTACTTTATTTAATCTATCCTTTCTGATCACGGTTTGCGCCTCTGTAAAAATTTCGGCAGAATTTATCTCTGGCTTTAGCCACCTTTCTGTTCCTACAACCATTACAGATTGTGCTTCCTATCAGCGCTCCAAGCTCTGGTACTTTTCCGGCACACCTACGACAATTTACAACTACAATACCGACTGTTGCTTGGTCCATTCTCGTCGTTTCTTTGCCCTGTACCCTTTGAGACGGGAGCCCTTTTTGATCTTTCCCTCGACTAACCTAAAATAACGCCCAGTCCACGCCACACAGCCCCTGCTACCCGTGTAGCCGTCTCCAGTGTGTAGTGGACAGCTGACCTATTTAGCGGAACCCGACCACCCTATGAAGCAAGTCGAGGAATCTGCAGCCTACAAGGTCGCAGAACCGCCAAAGCCTCTGGTACAGAGCCGAGTGGAGGGTTCGAATCAAAGATCCGCAATCGGTCCTGTCGTCGATGCTTGAGCTCTGCCTTCATCTCGCTAGCAAGACTGTCAGTCTTTACCAACTTAGATAGCCGCCGGAAACAAGAGAGAATCTCTTCCGATCCGTAGGGACACAAGTCATTAATGCCGACATGAGCCACCACCTGCAGTTGGCTGCACCCTGTACCCTTCATGGCATTCGGAAGGACTCTTTCCACACCTTGGATGACTCCCCCCGGTATGCACACGGAGTGCGCATTGGCTTTCTTCCGGTCCTTAGCTGCCATATCCGTAAGGGGCTCAATCACCCGCCTGACACACCTAACATTGAAGCTCCCAATGACAAGCAATCCCATCCTTTGCGCTTGTGCGGACCTCTCTGGAAGACCGGCCACTGCCGCAACAGGCGAGGTCGCCCTTGCTGGCTCAGATGTACTTTGACCAGTGGGCAGTACATCAGACGTGTTACGGTCCCGTAACAGTACAGCCTTGCGGCCAGCACGAACTTCCGCCTTCCGCCCAGGGATTCGCGACCCTACCACTGTTAGCCAATCACCGTCAGGCAAGTGTCGACCGGCAGGGACATCCGAATCAGAGGGCGCAGTGGCATCGGAGATCCCAGGCGATGCTAAGGGTTCCGGAGGCGCCAAAGCGCTCGCATCTCGTGTCACCGCGTCCCAGGGCAACAGCCTGGAGCCTGTCGACCACGGCCAACACAGCTTCCAGCTCTTTACGGACGGTGGACAATTCCCCTTAAATCCGTACACAACATGCTCAGTCCCTATCCATCCCTAAAAATTTTTTCCTCTTTCAACGCACAATCCGTTCAAAACAAATGACTGAAGACTACGCGAATTTACACTATACGGGTACTAAAACGCGATGTTACAACTCTCAAATGCTATAATACGCTCTAAATTTGTGAATTAAAGATTGCAAATGCCCAAAACCCGCAAAGAAATTATAAATTAAACTATAAAACAAACAAGTGAGCTAGAGTGCTACTTGCTGCTGGCTGCTGCTTATCCAACGGCAGCAGGCGGCAGGGGCATTGCTTAACTACTGTCGCGGGACTGACTTTGAGAAACAAAGTAACGTCTGTCAAGTAATGAATGTATTCCTATGAGATACCAATGTATATTTGTAACTAGTCAAATTAAAATTTTCATGCTAAAACATGAATGTAGTGCATATCATAAGCTGCATAATAACTTGCTACATAGTAATGTTTCGGAACATAAATCTCAATTTTCTTATCCTGCTGTGGAATAGGAAGATAAGAGTACCCTGTCACGATGCCTAATTTCGGGACAAGCTGCAATGGGTTTGGAGGGATTTTCTTGCAATACTACAGCTAGCTCTAAAGCATGGGTCCAAATGTTAGTTTCCTTGCAACTTATAGAAAGCGCAAATTACGTACATACATCATGTCGATAACTAAGGTGGAACAATTTGTTACTTAGTGATTACCGACACAAACGTTGATTGAACCTCTACTTGCTTTGTTGTAGTGGTAGTGAATGCTTATTCAACGATCGTTGTTAATTATTTCTGAAAATTTATTCGCTTTTCCCTTCTTGAATCCTTGGTGCGGGCCTGTTTCCCACTGATACGGATAGTCAAACGAGTCCTGAGATTTCCTGTGTAGACCCAGGCGTTGTTTTGTTGCTTTTGCATGGAGAGTTTGAGCCCACTTTAACCCCAAGCATTTCCACTGTACTTCAAATAACTCAGATTTTTTCAATATGTGTACTTAAAGTTACGGCATAGCTCCCCCCCTCCCCCCCCCTTTCCGTCTTCAATGAACTGTGAACTGCCGAGAACTATCAATCCTGAGCTAGGATATATGACAAATAACATCAAATCACATACCTTTCACTCATATCACCTGGAAACTGCAAATTAAATGCGTGTGTCCTTACATCTGGTAACGAAGGTGAAACTTGTAGCGTAGCCAGTGATTTTTCTCCTGTTCTCTGTACTGAGCAACAATGCATAGCAATGTAGGTACGGCGTCAGTACACGGTGGTCGTGAAGGGACGGAGAGAGGCGAGCGTTAGAATACTCTCTCCCCTCACTTCCAGGTTCTCACGTTGTTTTTATTTTCTTAAATGTTGGATTGGTCGTACAGCGCAGCGGACATTGTCGTAGCTGTGAGCCATGTCGGCCGTACCGACTGCTGTTTGGGCATTGGTCGCCGGTGTCAATTTTTGAGAGGACGTAACGTGGCTTGTCTCTGCGTGATTGGCGCGAGACTAAGCTGACAAAAAAAATTTTCTTGGATCTGCGAACGTGTGTATTGACTTAAAGGGGAACCGAACAAGAAGTAGCGAATGTGGTGGCTATACTTGTTTTGAACAGTACGTTGTTAACAGGTATCCTCTGCACCTGCGCAACCATATAAAAAGAATTAAACAATGTTCCTCAGTCACGATTTCTGCCTGACGTCTTGCTCTCCTCCCCCAAATTCAGTGCACTGGCAACCCTCCAATTCGCCTATGGGTCTGATCACTGTCAACTACTGTTCGAAAGTGCTATACAGAATTTGTTGGATATGCATACAGAAGCTGTCCCCCCTTTGGGAGTTACACTACAAAATGGGACGAAGGGAGGGGGTAGAATCTAGTAGGTGTTAAAAATTGCTTCAGTCAAAAGCAAAAATAGCTGCCAACAAAAGTACTAATTACATATGTCTTCATGCCAGCGTAATTCATTCACCAGCTCTTCCTCTAGATCAAATAAAATTCAAAATGAAATTAGTGGGGGGGGGGGGGGGGGCGGCAGAAACAGCTTCTCGGACCTCCCACCGCCCCGTTCCCTATTGATCCACCGTTGCCCAGGAACTTGATACTACAGTCCTTTCATCCGTTAGTTACTGAGTGTAGGAGCACTACTCTGGCCATCTGTTTGCTCGACCTCTTGTGTTCCTTTTAGTGTATGTTGCCTTTCCTTCGTTCTTGTGGTCTTCCCTTTCTTTCCGTTTTGTGTTATGGCTCGTCAGTTTTATGCGCACACTTGTGGCATTGATTTATTAGGAACAAGGGACCGATGACTCGTTTGGTCCCTTTCCCCACTTTTATACCAACCAGCCAACTACTCTGGCTTTTTACGACTTCATCTAACCACCATGAATTTTATCTTCCTTAGGACGGCAGAAGAGGAGCTAAAAACAAGTTACTTTCCGGAAAATGTTTTGAACAATGATGTCGTTAAAATATTGGTGTCATGTGCAGCCATGGCAAATTTTCACTGTAAATTATTAGCAGCAATAGGCAGCACTTAAGCGTAATTCAGAAAAGATGGACACATGACGGAAGGTATTTTTTCCCCTAACACTATTGCATTGATATTATTATACCAGCGGCAGGTTTATCAGACGGCTTCCAGGGGCAACAAATTTGATTTTCATTGTTGCATTAACATCCTACGTTCAGTCAACAATTAAATTCCTGTCATGTATTTTTTACACCTATAACCCTAAGTCAAATATTTAACACAGATAAATATAATAGCCACAGAAGGTACATTTCATAAGGCAGCATAGCTCAGAATGCATGAATTACGCCGACTCTGTTCATGCAGTGTTTCATAACGAGACTACTTCGCGACTTCCAGCGAACTTCAAACGGAATTTCAAACCATTTTTAAATTTGTTTCTCGCTTATGCGCTTAACGTCAAATACCGCACTAACAAATTCGTAAAGCAATTAGAAATCTGAAGCAGTTGTAAACCTGAAAGTTCGATTCTTCAAGGAATCTGATTTAATGGCTAGTTTCTAATTACTGTTACTGCTTCTGAAGACCAAGGTTTCTTCCCATGGAGCCCAAGTACATGTTGAAAATATTGGGAAACTAGGCCAAAAAGTAATTTTGCCTAGTTTCCTATTTTCAACATGTACTTGTGCTCCAATAAGTTGGTGATTCAGCTCTCATAGGCAGTGTGAGATTTTAGCACACACTCTGCTACTATAGTTCCTTTTATTTAATCGTGTGCAGCTGAAGTTACCAACAGGACCTAACAAAAATGCAGGGATGTAACATTTGCGTCTCCTTACTGCTACCGTTATCCATGGTTTTTATAGTATACTGTGTATGCTTTGTTTTGTTATTACGTAATTGAAATGTGATTGTATCACTCCTTTCGTCATATTAAGTTTCCTGTTAATAAACTCTGAGGTAATCTGAAATTTGTATAAGTGAACCATAATACATGATTACTTGTGTTATTTTCAATCCCCTCCACATTTTGAACTCGGAGTGCTTACATAACAAATATATGCAGTAAATTTAGTTTTGTTCACACTACTTTGCTTTAGTTGTGAGTAGCTTTCACTATAGCAAAAGAATCAAAAGCACTCTCAGTATTCAGTACTGGTTGCCTGTTCATATCCACTTCAAACATCTTGTATTTAGTAGACCAGTAATCAGATGGTTGTATAACTACATTAGGAAGCACCTCCTGTTACTTTTAATGAAATTAAGTGTGATGGTACATTAACGTCTGGATGGTTTATTTGACATAAGTATTGACTAATCTGTTGTAATCTCGTCATAATGCTATCTACCCAAAAAATATTGTACACAAATGTGTTTGTTCTCGAACATTATTTCGTTGTATTAGACTTACTTGGGTTTCCAAACTGAACTGCTTATGACATTGGAGGCTTATGCCTTTCACTTAATATACAAAACTGCGCACGAACCAAAAATTATGTTTAGACAGTACTTATACACTGAAGCGCCAACGAAACTGATACGGGCATGCGTATTGAAAAGCAAATATGTAAACAGGCAGATACGATGCTGCGACTGGCAACGTCTACATAAGACAAGAAGTGTCTGGCGCAGTTGTTACATTAGTCTTAGCTGCTACAATGGGAAGTTCTCAAGATTTAAGTGAGTCTGAAAGAGGTGTCGCAGTCGGCGGACCAGCGTTGGGACACAGCATCTCCGGGGTAGCGATGAAGTGCGGATTTTCCAGTGCGACCATTTCACGAGAGTACCATGAATATCAGCAATCCGGTAAAGCATCAAATCTGACATCGCTGCGACCAGAAAAAGGTCCTGCAAGAACGGGACCGACGACGACTGAAGAGAATCGTTCAACGTAACATAAGTGTACCCTTTCTGCAAATTGCTGCAGATTTCAGTGCTTGGCCACCAACAAGTGTCTGCGTGCGAACCATTCAACGAAACACTATCGATATGGGCTTTCGGAGCATTGGTAAAGTCTTGTACCCTAGATGACTGCACAACACAGCTTTATGCCTCACCTGGCACCCATCAACACAGACATTGACTGGAAACATGATGCCTCGTTCCAAATTGTATCGAGGGGATGGACGTGTAAGGGTATGGAGGAGTAAGCCTTAGGAATCCATGGACCCTGCCTGTGAGGCTCTGTAATGGAGTGGGACTGTGCAGTTGGTATGACGTGGGAACTCTGATACGTCTACACACGACACTTCACAGGTGACACGAACGTAAGCTTTCTGTCTGATCACATGCATTCATTCATGTCCATTGTGCATTCCGATGGACCTGGACAATTCCAGCAGGATAACGTGACACCCCGGACGTCCGGAATTGATACAGCGTGGCTCAAGGAGAACTCTGGTTGCAGCGGAAGTGTATCTCAAAACCACCCGGACATGAACATTACTGAGCATAATTGGGATGCCTTGCAATGTGCTGTTCAGAAGAAATCTTCAACCCTTCGTACTTCTATGGATTTATGGAAAGCTCTGCAGGATTCATGGTGTCAGTTCCCTTCAAAACTACTTCGGTCATTAGTCAAGGCTATGCCACGTCGTGTTGTGCTAATTCTGCTAGCTCGAATGGGCGCTACACAATTTTAGGCAGGTGAAAAGGTTTCTTTGGCTCTTCGGTATAAACACGAAAAACCCTTACTGAAAAACTGTTATACTTTCATATAACTTAAGATATTTTAGGTAAAAATAGTCCGGTGGTAATATGAACAAGATTTAAATACTTGAGTGGTGTTAGGCCTGTTACCTTGTTGATTTCTTAAATCATATCATTCTACATGATATTAAATGTATTGTTTGTAATTGATGGAGCCAAGTTGCTTTAGTACTAAAAAGCCATGTTCACTCTTTTATACATTTTGAGTATGATAGAGTAATTTATATGAAGAAATGTGACTTGATATAACTGTAAGCTATTTGTAAGTATTTAAATTTGACGGTACACTTTCCCTGGACTTGTATTAGATTTTGATGTTACCTAGCGATTCTTTCTGTTGCGTGTTCAGTACCATGAGGAGGAACAGTGATAGAGATGGGTCGTAATAAATAAGTATTAAAAACGGCACTATCATTTATCTTTAAAGACAGTAATTTCAGGCTGTAAGACATACCAGTGTGCCTTACTATATGTTGCATTTGTAGGAGTAGCAAATATTTGCTATTGCCAGTGCACACATAGAAGTACCTCTATCTGGACTTCGATCTTCATGTACCCTCGTCACCAAAAACGTTCCCCTCATCTTGAGGTATGAGCGACTTTCCCTTCTTTGTTAACGTGCCCTAGCTTACCACCCTCTCATGCCTGAGGAAGTTACTGTTACCTCACTTCAATTTTGCAATGACCTCTTTGTCTTCATATTTCTTTGTGTTCTCATACTTGCTCTGAACTTTTGTCATGATGCATATGGAACGGTTACTGTACAAATATTCGTGTTTACTTTTTTACAACTTCCATTGGTATTCATTTATATTTTTCAAAGTTGTTAATGAAATCACTATTTGTGGTGTACACGGGGCATTCATCTTGATTTAAAAAAGACTGGTTAAAACAATTTTCTTCGTATATCTTTAGTTCTGTAAGAAAGAAAAATCGACAATGAACGTACTTACTGAGGTATAACCTGCATGTAGCATTAATTCTGTAAAAATATTCTAGCTGACATTGGAATTTGTTTATAACATCTAAAAAATCTCTGTAATGTTTGTATGTTCTAATATTACATTTGTTGAATAATAGTTTTGTTATTGATAACTTCATTACTTTTTATTCACTGATAGAAATATTGTCGGGCTAAAATTATTACTTCGCAAATATGACAGTCTATGTAGGCAAAATCTAAAGCCCAAAACAGCAGTATTGCTTGTAGTTATGCCACGTGGTGTTTGGTAAGACGGTAAAGGACCACTATGTGTCTGACTGCTACTAAACTCTTCAGCTAAGACCGTCATTGCTTCACATACGTTTCAGGCTACTGTCCTCTTTCCTGTCGGCCTCTCTTGGCCAACTCTTGTTTATTTCGACCCCGACGGTATTAGGTTGCGAGGCCAGAGGGTGTCTTTCATTACCATTATCTGTTATCTTTCCTGGGGGAGGGGGTCTCTTCGGATGTGGTGAAACCTGCCTTATTAGAGGAGCCAATCCGTGAGATAACTGGTCCTCAAAGCCAGTGATTGGGCTTGTAGCCTATGTAAAAGATTTTACACTTGGCCTGAATATTTTCAGATGTGAGGCCAGAACAGGCTGTACTGGAGGTGTAGATCAGTGTTGGTACGATCATACAGTCTCAAAAGAAACTTGGCTTTGGAAAAGTGACCCACAGTTGCAGGTGTTTCTCTGCATCAAAAGCGAAGGTGAGACAGTAAAAGCTTTCTGCATAAGGAAATACCCTATTTAAAAGACGGTAAACCATCCAGTTGTTGCTGCGCTTGGTGTCATCGCAAAAAGAAGTAATGGGAAATATTGGAAACGTGTAATCCCACGTTGCTTCCATTACTACAGAGACAATCCCAGAGAGCAGCATACGTGCAGAAGTGACCTCGATGACTAGTGAACGCATGCAAGTGAGAACAGCAGGCTGCTGTTTCAGAATTCCAGTGACATTGTGTAACAGGCTGGAGATGTTTGATGAACAGCGTAATATTGCGGAGGCATATGTGAAGATCAAAGCGAAAGCGATGAAAGGATGCTGGTGTGCAGCACTGTTGATAGTATCAGATGTATCAGTGCACTTCGTCCCACAACAAACTCAATACACAGCGTCCCAGATGGTGGCTTGCCCCAAGGTCTTATTAGTCCCAGACCTTACAGACATCTACACTAACCTTCGTTTGCATTTTGGTGACGAATGTTACTGGGAGAATGATTATTAGGTCACAGTAAAAGATAAATCTGTACTTCTGACACGAAAAATCTGAGAAGACGTTCAGCCAGATCTTCACCTGCAGTCCTTCACGAGGCCTACAGACAGCTGATGGCCCCTTCCCAAAAAACCTTCCATAAATAAGCGTTAGAGCTGTGGTGCATCAGAAGCTCTACCTGGCAAGCAACGGCATCAGACTACAGACCGTGGAATCTGGAGTCCATTTCCAGATAGTTACTTGCGGCACCTCATGCTATACAGAAGTTGCCGGCTGAACGCAGTGTTGAGTGGAAATGGACAATTACTTTTGCCTGACCTGAAAGAAGCCAGCGCATAACAAATACAGGGCAAGATACCAGCAGTAGGCCGACACCACGAATGTGTAAATCAGTTCCCGAAGTTCAAAGAGCCAATCGGCAAGACATGATGGAGTTGACGTTTTAAGGACAGTAACAGTTTAAAGGCTGGTGGTCCCTTTTAGTCCAGGAAGACCCTCCCCCCCTCATCACCACCACAACCGCCACCACCACTCTCTTACGTATATCACTGATGTTTACTTCAGCTAATCGTAAGTCAGTCTATATGTAAACAAGCACGTAACATTTCATGTTAAATATGTAAGCATGAAAAACAAATTGTTAATCGAAGTAATTTCTTAATTTCTGATTGTATTTAGTTAATTACGTATATGAAAATATCACCTCTTTGTAACACAGGTTGAATATGCACAATTTTAGTCATGTAGTGCTGTCATAAACATTTAAAATAGCCTGATGCAGGTCTTAGTGTTACGAATTGCGCATTGACGTTAAATCAAATGCAGAAAGCCTGCAGCTAGTCTATTCTAGTACATTATTTGGTTACTCTGTCAACTTTAACGTGCATTTGTATGCCTTTATTTACATAAATTGGACTGAGCAACTTTTAGACGTAGGATACTGTCGTATCTCTTGAAGGTTTGTTTTTATAAATTTAAAGTTCTTCCATTCCACATAATAGGCATGTATCACTTAATATTTTATGTCATAATCGACTGTTGAATCATTCACCCTGTGACATGTCTAATGAAGAGCTTTCAGCAATCACTGGGATTTTCTCTTCTGTCGTTAACGACAGCAGCAACTGTAACGGGGCTAGGTTTTGTCAACAAACCACTTGCATTACCTAGTTTAGTTATTTTAACCTTCCACATGTTCAGCGATAAGACGACGTTGTAAACTGCCTTTACTCATTAGTCATGGTGACTTTGTGCAAGGAAATTTACTGTTTCTTTGTTGCATGAAATTACTTCATAATTTGTGTAATCGGTTACTTACTATTTGATATGGTTAACGTTGCTACAACCTTAGGCTTTGGCGTATGGTCTTCAGTTGCATAAAATATGTAGCACATTCAACACAGCTCGCTGGTAATTTGTTGGCAAAACACTAGAACTACCCAGTTCAGTTAATGATAAATCTTTTGTAAGCCCAGTGACACTATGTTTCAGTGACAAGGCGTATTTTGTAACAATTTTCATGACTTGAGATTGTTTTTGACATCGTAATTACAGAATACAGTAGCAAAGTAATTGTGTAAAAACTGAGGAAGAGTAATAATTCGCTTACTGTAATATTTGTTGAATGAGTAAGCATTTCGGTGCAAGCACTGTCACCTGTCACCTGTTGCCGTGTTGCTGGGTATAATGGCTTCTTTGTTCGTATCTGTTTTAAAGTGATTTGATTGTATAATGGCTTTTTACACTTTAATAGGCCTATTAGTTACGTACTTAGGATTCTGCCATTGCTTGTAACGACTGTGATGGCGCAGTCGCCTGCCTCACTCGACGAAGACCAGAGAGCACGCAGTACGTTCTCATGTTCCTCTCACGGAGGAGCCCTCACTGTACGCACGGTGCTGCGCCTGCTCGCCGTACTTCCGCCAGGTGGTCAGCAGACTGCTTGCCACTGTTCCTGCATTTGTGTCCAACATTACGTACGATAACCAGACTTCTTATGTCATGACTTGAGTACAAAGTGAGAATGTAGTAAGAGTCGGTCGTCAGTGTAAGTTGCTTATATTCATTAAGGTGCTGTTGCTTTAGCCTAAGTTCATGTTTTACTTAGCAGCAGGCAAGTTAAAGATGTTGCACAATAAATGATTCCACAGCTGAGGTAATTTTCGTTATTCAACAAGTAAACTGTTGTATTGAACATGGTGAACATATCCAAAGATGTTGGATTTAATCTTGATGTATAATTCAATGCACAGCAAAAGCGTAGTAAGCGATAAACTCTCTTCCCTGCATAATTTTGTGGAGTGATAAAGTTTTCAAAGTTACAAAGTTTGAAAGTCGCTAAGGGCTGTGTCTCAAACACTGAATGAATAAAGTTACGGATATTTGCGTCCTGAGAGTTATGCTGTCTCCTGATAAACACAAACTATAATACCTGTTTGTTGTTGCTGTCTCTTACTTTCAACGTAAGATTATACTTCCTAACGAGTAGATTGTGACGCATTTTCAATTTTTTAATTAAATCAGTAACTGATTTTCCTTGCCACTTGCAGCCATTAACTATTTAAATCCAGTTACACATTCTTTTCAGCATTTTTACTACAGTCCCAGTGAAACGATTGATTGTTAAACAACCATCTCTATTTGTATTCTCCACAATACAATGTCAGGTGCGTAGTGCCTGCACTTTGCTAAAGAGCGATCTCGTACATATAGGGTACGACCCGGTACTGGCCCTTGCACCGCAAACACTAAGACGCATGCTGGGAAACTATTGTTTACAGTTGGATGTATGACATTTGGAGCCCAACGGCGCCGTATGTGATACACACGTCAAATAATCGGTTCGCATGCGATAGCGCGCACTAACCAGTGTGTTCCAAATGGCTGCGAATAAGAGATTTTTCCGCGGCTCTTATCCAGGGTTCCAGTGGTGGTAGAAATTTAAGGTAAAATGTTTCGGATAGCCCTTGTGCTGGGGACTATTGAATACCCAGTATAACGGACGATCGTCTGTCACTATCCTACAGTACAGGGTCAAAATTTGAACATTACATTTAAATAACGAACCGCAGAAGATTGCTCAAATTTACCAGTATATTATCTAGGTACTTACCTTGAAATGCCATGTTCTCGTTCTCAGACGTCTTTACAAGCACTTTTAGTTCATTATTTAGGACAAGTAAAAACTCCTGCTGACAACGTTCCTAAAAGTACAATCACTCCCTGACGGCAACAACAGGTGTATGTCTTGAGAAGAATCTCACCCAAACATGGCATAACCGAACACTGCTATCCACCCCCTGTAGTGAGAGATTGGGTTTTTCTGTCCAGGCAACTAGCATACGTCAATCCAGGGTCACATCTCAACACTCCTGTATTCACTCGAGATCGTTATCCAAATGTTGTCAGTTCAACATGGGAACTTTTAGGGCTGAGGACACCTAAGTGGTGGTAGGAACGTAAGGTAAAATGTTTAGGATAGCCTTGAGCTGGGGACTATTGAATAGCCAGTAGAACGAACTATCTTGCATTAGTTGCGGTCTACGGCGCGTCTTAAAAGGCGTATTGAGGCATCGTTCAGTTCGCGGATAGTTTCTCATAGAATAAGAATCTTTTTCACCATTTTTTCGCAGTCAGCAGTGGGTATTTAAATAACTAACCGCAGAAGATTGCTCAAATTTACCAGTATATTATCTAGGTACTTACCTTGAAATGCCATGTTCTCGTTCTCAGACGTCTTTACAAGCACTTTTAGTTCATTATTTAGGACAAGTAAAGCAAAAACAAAAGATTAAGCTTCCTTGGAAGTGGTAAGGTCTGGTTACGCGGAATAAAATCCTTAATGTTTACAAAACATTCATTTTAACCCAGAGACATATTACAGAGAGATTTGGCAGTTTAGTAATGCTAAACTTCAAAAACAAAGTTACGCATATGTTAAACAAGACATTCTTTAAAACTAAACACACTGCTAGTAAAAAAGCTCTAGAGAGCAAACATACCTCAAATTCATACTGCATACCCCAAACTTAAAATTCAGTGCAAGTAAATTAGTCACCAAAGTTCAGGATCGCCTGGCTCAATGCGAGGATTTAATTTTCAGTGAAATTTTGTTACTGCAACTGTTAGGTAGCAAATTCCAAAGCAGCATCAACTCTGTTAAATTCAGTCAGGACAAAAAAGGAACGAACTTAATCCCAAACGAATTAAAACCTGACAAAGTTACATGCAGTAAAATATGTAACAAGTTTTTTTCAGTAATTCTTAAAAGGAAACCAAATAACCGAAGGCAGAATTAGCCTCCATGGAATTGATTGCAAGATGCTTCTTGCCGATAACGCATCAATCGCCGTGTCTGTTACAGAGAATAGCAGCTTGACAATGACAAAGAATTCCGCTAACGGTTCTTGGTACAACGCACCATCATTCCAGTCAAACACATACAGCGGATTCAGCGTCCGCCCCTGGTAGCTGAGTGGTCACAGTTCGGCGCTAGCGGCCGCGCGAAGCGGAGGTCCGCTACTTCCGCCTGTGCGGCGTGTGCGAGTGTTTGTTTACTTGTGGACTTAGTCTGCGCGCGGGCTAGTAACAACGATCATGGCGAACAAGTACAGGAAAACTACATTACGATTCACTTTCTGCAAAGACTACGAACGACCAAAGGTTTTAGCAGTGGAACGATTCATTCGAGAGGACGTCAAGATACCGCCAAACGATATTGTCGGAATTCATCTGTCCATCGTTAGTCCCACGGTGTATGTTAAGATGGTAAATGACGCGGCGTGTGAGAGAATTCTACAGGCGACAAAAGCAGGTCTCCGATTTTGCCATAGTGACGGGAATGTCGGCACGGAAACTGTAGAACATGCTGGTCTGGGTGTACGGACAATACGTGTTTTTGAGCTGCCTTATGAGCTCCCGGCTGACGAAGTTATCGAGGCTTTTAAGCCATACGGCACGGTTCATGGTCACACAGCAGAACGCTGGACACAATTCGCCACGTACCCAGTTCTTAACGGAGTGCGACAGATCACTATTGATCTTCAGAAGCATGTACCGTCCTATCTGACAATTGGTGGTTGTCGGGCGGTGGTGATTTACGATGGTCAACCACGTACATGTTCTGGCTGTGGCCAGGAGGGACACCTCAGGTCGAACTGTATGCAACGGCGGATTACGCAACTGCCTTCAGACGTGCGGGAGCCGTCGCCGGCGATGACAGTACTTCCGATCACCTATTCCAAAGCCCTCACTGCGTCCGCTGATGACCGAAAAGACACAGCCCTGGTGGAAGATGGCACTCTCCGAAACCTTGTAGCAGACGTCGGGATGACAGAGGTTGCTGCTCCATCGAGCATACAATCTACAGCGACAACATCCGATGAGATCGAACTCCCACCAAGCACACCGATAGTACATGAAGCAGTTCCAGCCACTACGGATGCACTCTGTGACATCAGTTTCGACCGAACTCCCGCCAAGTACAACGATGGGACTCGAAACACTTCCTGTTCCTACGGATGCTTTTCTGTCTGGCAGCCGTGATTCCCTACAATCTGAGGACACAGAAGGAAGATCACGCAAACAACGTTCCCCGAAAAGGAGGAAACGGCGTCGTCGCACGACATCTCCTAGGGATGACTCCCCTTGCCCCGACGACGATGTGCCTGTGGACCAAGACGACACAACAGCCTCTACGAAACAGGATGAGGCAATGGAAACTGTTCGATCAGACCCGCAGCGGTTTGTCACATTGACTGTACCGGGACGTGGTGATGCTGAAGACCAATCACAACCAATTGGCTCTCCAGAAGCAGATGCTGTGGCAATGGACACGAATATATTACCGCCTGCAAAGATGTGGTATGACGAAATTGTATGACGTCCGGCGCCTCCTCAGAGGCAGCCGGCACTCACGAAGACGGCCTAATAATTGCTGAAGGTGAAGGGAGAGGGGCGAGAGAACGTCTTATAACTCAGTCCCCAGCGCCGATGCAGGGAGATGGTGTTGAGCATCGACAGAGTGGGATTCAACGCCATGCGAACCGTATTGCGACATTAAATATCAATGACGTGCGTTCACCGGCCGAAATACACCTACTGAAGGAAACGATTTGGGCATCTGATGTGGATATTGCTTTGCTGTAGGAAGTCCACATAGCTGCACTCCCATACATCGCAGGCTACCAATCCTATTTGTCACATGGAGATCACAATGGGAGTGGGGTGGCAGTTTACGTGCGAGATGGCTTCCCAGTGGAAAACGTGTTACCTTCCCTCGGCTAGGGAATGGCTTTCACGACGTTTGGGACACGCATCATCAATCTTTATGCACCGTCGGGAAACAATCGGCGGCGGGAAAGGGCGCGATTTTATGCAGAAGACATTGCCCCACTTTTCCATGGACGTTATGAATGTGTAATAATTGGTGGAGATTTCAACTGTGTTCTCAGCCCGAAAGACCAATGGCCTCAAGCAAACATCAGCCAAGAGTTGCGAATCGTTGTCAACGACCTTGTACTTAGTGACACGTGGGAATTACGACATGGAGATGCACCGGGATACACCTATGTGACAAGTCATTCGGCGAGCAGGTTAGATCGCATTTATCTCACGCGCTCATGCAAATGATGTCCAGGACGCGGAACGCTGGCCATTGGCATTTTCCGATCACAGCGCTCATATCTGTACGGTGCTTCTTCCCCGTAGAGAGGTGTGGAACAGTAAGGCCCCGTGGAAATTAAACATTCAACATCTACATGATCCTGAATGCCGTCACCGGATCCTTGAGACATGGACGATGTGCGAGCGAAAGGTTGGAAGGTATGCGACGAAGCTTGATTGGTGGCTGACTTGTGCTAAACCGGCGCTTCGCCGTACGTTCATCTCATATAGCAGGGAGATGGCAGAATGGCGCCGCCGTACGACCGACTTTTATTTTGCAGCGCTGCGCGACCTGGACGATGGTCCGCCGGGACAGGACGTCTGGATCGAACGCAAAAGGATAAAAGCTAAACTAGTGGCTTTAGCTCGGAAACATCTTCAGGGAACCATGGTGCGCGCCAGATGTCACGATACGATAATGCACGAGATTCCTTCCATGCACCACGTCGTGAATGAACGAAAGCACCGACGACGCGTTTTGGTACGGGAATTAATTACCCGCGAAGACCGGAGAGTGTCGCGTCAAGCGGACATTGTCTCTGCAGTCGTCGACCATTACCAAGACATCTATCGGGAAGAAGCAGCCCCTGTCGATGACCTCGAACGTATAGCCACGTACGTCTCCCGTACACTGACGGTGGAAGCCGCGGGAATCTTACTGGAAGCCATGAGCTGTGAGGAAGTACGTGATGCGATCGCAAAGGTTGCGTTGAACCGGTCCCCAGGCATTGATGGACTTCCTGCTGAATTTTATCGAGAATTTCGCAACGAAATGGCACCGCGATGGACGGAAATGTACAACGAGATGTTAAATTCCGATGCGCCTATTCCACCGGCTTTTATGGAAGGCCTCTTGGTGCCAGTACATAAACCGAAGCCAGGAATTACGGTCAGACATTATCGCCCCCATCACCCTGCTTAATGCCGACTATAAGATCTTTGCACGGTTGCTAGCGTCACGATGTCGTATGTTAATTCGTAGCGTTCTCTCTCCAGAACAGACGACACCGGGTGGATCGGTGAATGTGCAAACAGCTACTGGCGAATGCCGTGATGTGATAGCGCTGGCGGAGGAGTGCCGGCTTAAAGCGGCGATGGTGGCGGTTGATTTTGACAGTGCTTTTGATAAGGTGCGCCACAACTATCTGTACGCTGTACTGGAACAAATGGGATTTCCAGACCGTTTTATTGGTCTCATTAGAAGGATTTATGGGGGCGCACAATCCTTGGTACAGGTTAATGGGCGTATAGCAGGACCCATTCAAATTCGACGATCCATTCGCCAGGGCTGCCCTCTTTCGATGCTGTTGTTCGCGATAGCGTTGGAACCGTTAATTGGGAGGCTAACAAATTCTCTTTCTGGGATGGAACTGCGGGGCTACACCTTCAAATGTCGTGCCCATGCGGACGACCTCCTGCTGCTCGTTCGTTCTGAAGTAGTGAAGACGGTCCTTGAACTGTTGTTGGACCATAGTGTGACGGCGGGTAGTGCAGTGAACATGAACAAATCGGCAGCAATGCCGGTTGGAAGGGGCCTTACGCCAGAAGAAATCAGTCCGTTTCCTTGTGTGCAACGATTCCGCTATCTCGGCATAGACTTTACCTCATCTGTAAAACATACTGCGGCAGTTAACTACCGACGTATTTTACAGACAACACGTACCATGGTCCGACAACATCTCCTACGGCGCCTCGATTCTTTGCAGCGAGTCGAATATCTGAACACTTATGTGGTTTCTCGAATGGTGCATATTTCGCAGATCCTGCCCCTACCACTCACGCTCGGACGTCGACTTCAATCAGCATTAGGCTATTTTGTGATGATTGGATCGCCCCTCAATGTGCGGTACACAACGCTCACGCTCCCTACGGACAAGAGGGGACTCGGACTTACGAATGTTCACTGCCGAGCGACGGCGCTCCTTCTAGCCACGATGTACAAGCAATGGCGTAGCGGGCGTGATTCCCTTACATCCCGCCTACTGGATCTCCTAGTTCCAGCGTCCCTCACACCTCCGGTAGCGGTGGGCAACATTACGCCACATTTTGCGCATGTATCAACATTTATCGTGGAACTTAGTTATGTCAAAGACGAGCTTCCGCGCACGAGACCACCATGCGCGAAGGATTTTTATGTTTGGCTGCAACGACGGATAAGTCGTAATGTCATTGAACTCAAACACCCCAAGTTGCATTAGCCGAAGATTTGGAGACATGTGCACCAAAAATTCCTTCCTACCTTCGTTCGGGCACTGTGGTTCTGTCACCTGTGGAAAGTTCAACACCAACGAACGACTCTATGCAATTGGACTAGTGGACACTCCACTATGCCCGAAATGTCGCCAAGTGGATGACGACCATCACCGCTTAACTTGTATCGCGGTGGAGGACGTATGGCTCCTAGGAAGACAGATGGTGGCTTGCTACCTCCGTGTGACCCCGCAACATATTACACCTGCTTCCTTCTTATATCCGGAGAGTGACTACTTTCCGGCGACTAAATCACACTCGATCATCTGGGTCAAAGGTTGGACGATCGCGTACCTCTATGGGGATGCTGCCAAGTCGCGACTCGACTTTTGGTATTTCTTGCAGCAAGCCCACAATGAGGTTCATAGATGGTCACGCTATGGGAAAACCTTTGCCAGCTATCTTCACGCAGTCTTCCTCGACCCCCCCACGCAGTTGGGATGTGCCGGGTGCAGTCGGTGTGCACATTTGACGCTTCTCTCACCGCTCCATATGTAATGCACATACTATACCATGAAATGATCTACATGTTCCTTTTAACAGAGTGATCTTTATGGAAAATAAATAAATAAAAACATTCCTGTATCCCTGTTCCTTTACATTTGTGATTTGAAAAAAAGTTGGTAGAGCAAAAAAAGTGGTCAGTGCGATGGAATGTCATACCTAGCGGTCCGGGTTCGATTCCCGGCTGGGTCGGAGATTTTTCCGTCAGGGACTACGTGTTATGTCGTCCGTATCATCATTTCATCCCCATCGACACGCAAGTCGCCGAAGTGGCGTAAACTTTAAAGACAAGCACTAGGCGAACGGTCTACCTGACGGGAGACCCTAGCCACACGGCATTTCCATTTCCAGCGGATACAGCGAGCAGACGTTTCAAAAGATTGAAACCCGTTTCCAAACAAATGAGTTTCTGGATATAAACACATTAACTTTTCTTAAATGAACCAATACCCCGAAATGCTCAGACGCACGAAGCAGATTAGCCAACGCTAACGTGAGTAGTGATGTCACGATAATGCGAGCTCGAGCAGGTGTTACATAGGAATTACCGACCAACACCGTTATGAGTTTGAACAGCACCGATGGAACTGCATCACTGCCATTACCTCAGGTGAGGATTTCTGTTTAAAGCCTCTCGTTGGACACCGCAAATACACAAGCAAATGAATCTATTCTAACCCTCATGGGCGTCTTCAGTAGAAAATTTCCTTTGCAGAACTAAACAGCTAACCAATTTTCTCGCACTGAGCGATCACTGGTCATGTGTGCATCGCCCTGTCGATCCACTCGTGATCCGACTAACGAGCACAACGCTGGAAGGTCGCGCAGTCTGGTGAAGTCGCGGCAGGCGGTTCAGTTTCTCCCGACCACCTTGCTTCCCTCACGCGGTGAGCGAGAAATAGTCTATCCAGTCCGATGCATTTTATCTTCCAGATTAGAGGATAGATTCGAGCTAATCCTGGCTCACTTTGTCCGTTGCCGACAAAATCCCCAAAAACATGGAATTCTTGTCTTGTTTTGGTACACAAAAACCAAGATGGCTAGGACCAGGAAATCGGTGTAATTTTTACGGTACGTTCCAAAGATCCTGTTTCCTAACAACGGCGAAAATTCTCTATATCTTTGTCCAATTCCCAGGTACACAGGTTCAAATTTACACTGCTCGTACCCGTTAGTGGCGTTCAACAAGTAATTCAACCTATTTTTTTCTGAAAACAGGTCGATTTCATTAATGCTTTTGATATAGTATATTATTTCGCACTCCCTTGCCTACAAAACCCTGTTCTTCAGAGTAATCTCCGTTCAATGTGACGGCATTAAGCCACTTTACTGGGAGGCCTGTATGTCTGCATGGTATCACTCTATTGGTAGGCGTCTAAGCGAACGTCTTGCTGCATCAGTAACATCTCGATCATCCGCGTACTGCTTGCCGCGGAGTACATCCTTCACTACGCCAGAAATGGAAGTCCCCCCAGGGGGTCCACAACTCTTTTGTGGATACGTGCGTAGCGAGCACGGGACCCCGAGCTAATGTGGCCTTCCTTCCTTTCCGGGCTGCATACCTTCCCATTCCGCATCCTTCCCCATCCCTATCTTCGCCCCTCCTCCCCTCACCTCTGGCTCTTTCCTTCTCTTTCTCCCCATCTGGGAGTATGGTTTGTGCCTACGTCCGGAGACGGACGCTCGTAAATGTACTGCATTTCTTGCCTTCCTTGCTTTTATGTCTTCTTCCTTCCTTTGTCCTTCTCTGTCTTTTTCCTTCCTTTGTCCTTCTCTTTTCCTTACCTCTTCTCTTTCTCTTTTCTCCGCTGCGGCGTTTGAGACCTCTCTTCCTTCCCTTCCCTTTCTCTTTCTTCCTCCCTGTGCGTGTCTGAAGGCCGACCCACGCCCTTCGTGCGTAGCCGGTGACGGGGTAACGCGTAATTCCCCGCCCCGGGTAGACAGGTAGGACACGTGCGTACCCCCTGGTAACGGCCAGGCCCAGGGAGGGGTGATTACCCGAGCTGATACCTTCCGAAAATGCCGATTGGTCCCTCCGTCCGTTTGTCGGGAGGTGTGACCTGAGGTGTGAACAATCACCTAAGGCGGGAGTGCCCTCAGAGAGGGCCCCCACAAGGGAGGAGCGCGCCATCGGAGACGCCGGTAATCATGGGGATTCTTCCGCAATGGTTTCCTCACCTTCCACTAAGTCTAGTCACAAACGTAAGCATACTGAGTCTCAGCCACAGACGATTCTTCCATCTTTGCCACAGTTCCTTGTTGTTTCTCGGTCTGATGAAGGTCACGACTTCTCCACGGTCAACCCTTTCATTATTCAGAAAGGAGTCGACGCAATAGCAGGTCCTGTAAAGTCTTGTTCCAGATTACGGAATGGCACCCTGTTGTTAGAAACACACAGTGCCCTCCAGTCACAAAAATTGCTGCGTACTTCTCTGCTCCACACCTTCCCTGTCCGGGTGGAACCGCACCGTACCTTGAATTCCTCGCGTGGAGTCGTTTATACACGCTCCCTCGATGGATTGTCTGACGAAGAAATTCAGCACTATCTGTCTGACCAGGGCGTCACGACAGTTCATAGAGTAATGAAACGGGTTGACACGAACATCATTCCAACCCGCACTGTCTTCTTGACATTTGACACAGTTCAACTCCCATCGAAAATCAAAGCAGGCTATGAGATAATTTCCGTTCGCCCTTACGTCCCAAACCCTACGCGTTGCTATCGATGTCAGCGGTTCAATCACACCAGCCAGTCCTGTTCCAATCCAGCCAAATGTGTTACGTGTGGCACGGATGCCCATGAGGGTGCTTGTCCACCTCCATCCCCTCGCTGCATCAACTGTATGGGTGACCACGCTGCTTCCTCTCGAGATTGCCCCGTTTTTAAGGATGAGAAGCTCATCCAGGAAATAAGGGTGAAGGAAAAGGTGTCGACCTTTGCTGCTCGCAAATTATTCGCCAGTCGCAAGCCCACCGTGCCTCAGACAGGAAAATACAGCACTGTCCTTGCTTCTCCTCGGCCAACAAAGGAGGCGGCCACGCAGACTTGCGACCTCACCTTTAGTACCACGGTCGTCAGATCGGCCAGCGCAAAGATCGCTCGTTCAACCTCACCACTTTCGCCTGCCCACTCTATGGGTCACCCTTCGTCGGGTTCTGCTACATCTCGAGCCCACAAGTCGGACGCCAAGTCTTCGAAAAAAGAGCATACTCGTGACGAGTTTTTACGAACTGCAGCTTCACAACCATCGGTTCCTCCTTCCTCTAAACAACATTCCTCCAAGAAGGCTACAAAGAAACCCAGTTCCTCTCCTTCTCCGCCACGGCGTGCCCCCTCTACAGCACCACCTGGCGGAAATCGCCCTCGGCCATCTTCTGTGTCGCCGAGGCGCACTGCTGGTGGCCGGTCAACCGGCCGATCGCTGGTGGCAGGGACTGCTCCTGACCAACTTATGGATCAGGATCTTCTGCCTTCGGCTGAATGCCATTCCATGCTGTCGGTTGCTAGCTCCGAGCAGTCTTTGAGTTGACAGCAACTTTGGTCCCATTCCTCCATTCTCTTTTCACCCCATGTCCATTATCCACTGGAATATCCGCGGCATTCGAGCCAATCGGGATGAATTGTCGGTCCTCTCACGCTCCTACTCGCCGGTCATCTTCTGTCTTCAGGAAACAAAGCTGCGTCCCCATGACCGCTTTGTTTTCCCTCATTTTCAGTCTGTCCGATATGATCTCCCCTCTGTTGAAGGCTCTCCAGCCCATGGAGGACTCATGATTCTTCTCCGTGATACTCTCCATTATCACCCAATCCCCTTAAACACTTCCTTCCAAGCTGTCGCCGTCCGTCTTTCACTTTCCGGATACACGTTCTCTCTTTGTACTGTATACATTCCATCGTCCACACCAATGGCACGAGCTGATCTCCTTCATCTTCTTGGTCAGCTTCCACCCCCCTATTTGCTGGTTGGGGACTTCAATGCCCACCACCCGCTTTGGGGATCTCCACACCCTTGTCCACGTGGCTCTGTATTGCTAGACGTCTTCCACCAAGCGGATCTAGTTTGCCTCAACACTGGGGTCCCCACATTTTTGTCTGCCTCCACGACAACCTTATCTCATTTGGACCTTGCGGTCGGTACTGTTCCGCTAGCTCGGCGCTTCGAATGGTTCGCCCTTGATGATACACACTCGAGTGACCACTTTCCATGTGTCCTCAGACTGCAGCCTCAACTGCCATATATGCGCCCGCGACGCTGGAAGTTTGCCCAAGCCGATTGGACACTTTTTTCGTCTCTCGCGACATTCGATGACCGTCGCTTTCCCAGCGTCGACGATGAGGTCACACACATTACCAACGTTATCCTTACAGCTGCGGAACGTTCAATACCACGCACCTCCGAATTGCCCCGGCGCCCCCCAGTTCCTTGGTGGAACGAGGCATGCCGTGACGCAATACGTGAGCGGCGACGTGCTCTTCGCATTTTCCGTCACCATCCTACTTTGGCCAACTGTATCCGCTATAAGCAGCTCCGTGCGCGATGCCGTCGCGTCATCCGCGATAGCAAGAAGGCAAGCTGGAAATTCTTTATTAGCTCATTTAACACCTTCACTCCCTCCTCGGAAGTTTGGAGTCGGCTTCGACGGTTCTCAGGCGCGCCTAGTTTCTCCCCGGTTTCTGGGCTCACTGTCGCGCATGATACCTTAGTGGACCCCGTCGCAATTTCTAACTCGTTGGGTCAGCACTTTGCTGAGATTTCGAGCTCTTCAAATTACCCGCCAGCGTTTCTCCCGAAGAAACGTGCAGCGGAAGTGCGACCTCTTGCTTTCTCCTCCCAAAATCACGAAAGCTACAATACTGTTTTCTCCATGCGGGAACTCCAACATGCCCTCTCATCTTCTCGCTCCTCCGCCCCAGGACCGGATGGTACCCATGTCCAAATGTTGCTGCATTTATCCACCCATAGTTTGCGTTACCTCCTTCGCCTTTATAATCGAATTTGGACCGGCAGCACCTTTCCCAGACGGTGGCGGGAAGCTATTGTCGTTCCCGTTCCGAAACCTGGAAAGGACAAACATCTCCCCTCTAGCTATCGCCCCATTTCTCTCACGAGTAGTGTCTGTAAGGTTTTGGAGCGTATGGTGAATTACCGTTTAGCTTGGTGGCTGGAATCCCGCAGCCTTTTAACACCAGCCCAATGCGGATTTCGGAAGCATCGTTCTGCAGTTGACCATCTTGTCGCTCTCTCCACTTACATCATGAACAATTTTCTCCGGCAACGCCAAACGGTAGCAATATTTTTTGATCTGGAGAGAGCATATGATACCTGTTGGAGGACAGGCATCCTCCGCACACTGTTCTCTTGGGGCTTTCGAGGCCGGCTGCCCTTTTTTCTTCGCGAATTTATGGCAGAGCGCACTTTTCGGGTGCGGGTGAACACTACTCTCTCCCGTACTTTCTCCCAAGAAAACGGGGTACCCCAGGGATCCGTGCTGAGTGTTGTACTGTTTGCCATCGCCATAAATCCAATTATGGATTGTCTCCCTCCTGATGTCTCGGGCTCCCTCTTTGTGGACGATTTTGCGATCTACTACAGCTCTCAACGGACCAGCCTTCTTGAACGACGTCTTCAAGGATGTCTCGATCGCCTCCACTCGTGGAGCATCGAAACTGGCTTCCGTTTTTCACCCAGTAAGACCGTTTGTGTCAATTTTTGGCGACGTACGGAGTTTCTTCCGCCCTCCTTACATCTAGGTCCTGTCAACCTTCCGTTTTCAGACGTCGCTAAATTCTTGGGTCTTATGTTTGACAGAAAACTATGCTGGTCCTCCCACGTTTCCTATCTTTCGGCTCGCTGTCTGCGATCACTTAACACCCTCCGTGTCCTGAATGGTACCTCCTGGGGAGCGGACCGAGTGGTCCTTCTCCGCCTCTATCGCGCCTTAGTGCGCTCGAAATTGGATTATGGAAGCATAGTCTACTCCTCTGCTCGGCCGTCTATTCTTCGGCGTCTCGACTCTATCCACCACCGTGGATTACGTTTAGTGTCTGGAGCTTTTTACACTAGCCCTGTGGAAAGCCTTTATGCTGAGACTGCTGAACCTCCGCTGTCCAATCGGCGAGCAGTCCTCCTGAGTCGTTATGCTAGCCGTCTGTCTTCCATGCCTGCTAATCCAGCCCACGACCTTTTTTTCGACGCCTCCTTTGATGTAGGGTATGCAGGCCGCCCCTCCTCCCTACTACCCCCGGGAGTCCGCTTCCGTCAACTGCTCCATTCTCTTTCCTTCCGCTTTCCTAAAACCTTCCCGACAACTTGGGGTACAGCACCGCCTTGGCTCCGTCCCCGGATCTGCCTGCTCCGTGACCTTTGTCAATTTCCCAAAGATGGTACCCCTACACTTGTTTATCGTCGGGCATTTGCTGCTCTATGTGCAGAAATGACGGACGCCACATTTATTTACACCGACGGCTCGAAAACATCGTTAGGTGTAGGGAGTGCCTATATTGTTGGCGACACCCCAAATCGCTTTCGGCTTCCCGACCAGTGTTCGGTTTATACTGCGGAGCTTTACGCTGTTCTCCAGGCTGTCCACTACATCCGCCGCCATCAGCGGATACAGTACGTTATCTGCTCAGATTCTCTCAGCTCTCTCCTCAGTCTCCAAGCTCTTTACCCTGTGCACCCTCTGGTCCACCGGATTCAGGACTGTCTGCGCTTGCTTCACCTGAGGGGCGTCTCGGTGGCGTTCCTCTGGCTCCCGGGACACGCTGGTATCTGTGGGAATGAGGCGGCCGATATAGCGGCCAAGGCCGCAGTCTCTCTTCTTCGACCAGCTATTCAGTCGCTTCCTTTCACCGATCTTCGGAACGATTTATGTCGCCATGTTGCTCAATTATGGCATGCCCATTGGTCGGCACTTCCCTGTAATAAATTGCGGGAAGTGAAAGCCCTTCCTTGCGCTTGGACCTCTTCCTCCCGAACGCGTCGTCGGGAGGAGGTAATTTTAGCTAGACTCCGGATAGGGCATTGTCGTTTTAGCCATCGACATCTTTTAAGCGGCGATCCTCCCCCACTCTGTCCCCACTGCTTTCAGCTGTGGACGGTAAGACACCTTTTAATTGAATGCCCCTATTTTAATCCGTTACGCTCCCGTCTACAGCTATCGCCTCATCTATCGTCGATTTTAGCAGATGACACGCGCTCCGCCGACCGCGTTCTACAGTTTATTAGTGACAGTGAAATGACGTCAGTCATTTGAAGCTTTTTTTGGGGACAATCACCCCCTTTCTGTAGTGGATTTTTTAGCAGTCTTCTATTTTTAGTTTCTCCAATTTTCTGACTTTGTTCCCATTGCTGCTGGTTTTAAATTTCGGTTTTTTACTGTCTTAAGTCACGGGCTGGGCGCTAATGACCATAGAAGTTTTGCGCCCTAAAACCACAACAAAAAAAAAAAAAAAAAAAAAAAGAAATGGAAGTGGGGAAGGTGCGAGATCCGGGCTGTGGGGTGAGTGAGGAGGAACAGCTGTGGATTCTGAGACGGCTATGCCCAGTAAATGGCTGCAATTTTTACGATATTCCTATAATTTTGCCTGAGAGGCCTAGAAAATTTTCTGGATATCATCCGTTCCCGAGATACAGAGGTATCAACTACCAAACTTCGGCACGTAAAATGTGGTGTGAGTCGAAAACGTACTTCATAGAGCGACTTAGCAAGCCGAAATATGTTGTAAATTCTCTGTTATCATCGGAAGGGTTCTGGGAATCACGCTTCGTAGTAATGAAGCACATGCAAATTTTTTGTACGCCAAAATTGGGGTCTGAGGTGTAAAATTAGTTTAGTGTTGGTTCAGTTTTCCATGAGTAAACTATCGGAATTTCACTGACCAATAAATTTCTTTCCATGAGTGACATGCCCGTTGTGGCAGGCAAAGTAACGGAACCAGCGGGTAAATGTTCGTCTCGGAGTGCGAAATAGGCCATTACGCACCTGTTTAAAAAACTCAAATTTTTGGCATGTGAACGTATTCCCACTGTTTTACGCCGAGTAAGGCGACAGTGACAATATGACATATGCAAGTCACTGACTGGCCTGTCACAACTATCTCCTTTTGTATCTCGTGTCCTACGTCTGAGATATGGGTTGCTTGTTAAAATGGTCTTTCACATTTACACATTATCCTGAGTCTCAATATCTGAATGATCAGTACCTAACTTGACATGTCACTTTCTGGTTGTTATTTTACTGAAAGAATAGGGGTACTGTTTGACGAGCAACTATCAATGATGAATAGAACAAAATTACACTCCACCTGTGGAACACCGGTGCCCATGGATTCAAGCTGGACGTGGGATAAAGGTCCACAGGATGTCCATCTGTCTCGCTGAGTGCACTGTAAAGACATAAAAGTTGCTGATATTAATTTGAGACAGTTTATCAACAGAAAATTCTATTTGGCAGTTGACACACTACAATTAGATTTGAAGACTAGCGCAGCATCAAGTATGTGTACTAGGTGGACAAGAAGAGATTTGATTATATCGAACATCAGCATAGCATACCATACCTCACGAAAATTGGCACCTCTGGATTCAGGACATGTTTTTTTTGTCTCTCTTGCACTGAAATCGAAATATTTGTGCTACATTAGGAAGTGAAATGAACATATTTTAACATACAATCAAGGAAATACTTACATCTGTAATTGGGAGACGGACAGCACAGTCAACAAATACAATACTAATTCACAACATTCTCACATGCCATAGGATTTCAATAGTTGAATAGATACAGGTAGTTAGAAAAATAGATACGTGTTCGATGCGTGGATATAGACAAATACAACTCCACATTGTATGCAGACACTCCGTGCACCATTCATTATGCTGATCAGATTGCAGCATGCTCACAAACGAATACAGCTGTGTCATTAGTTCCTGGACTTTAATAAGCAATACTTGAACAGAGAAGCATGAATTCAATTATTACCTTTGATATGAGACCTTGGGGAACAGCTGCAATGAAATGCGTTTTTGCCATACCCATATTTTGTGGTATACATCACTTGTAAAATCATTCACTCAAGCTAACAGCATCTAAAAATTACTTTTATCGAACATCGGCTGATAATTTGTCTACACAAGCAATTCCAGGATTTGGAAAAATATCTTTGCCCAAGGGCCACAGAAACTGGACACAATTACATACGTTGGGATCATTCCTTGTTAACACCCTCAATTGTGCAAACCACGAAGTTAGATTATGCTGAAACATATGCCATTAATGTACGCCTTTGTGTGGATGGAGTCCTATACCAACAGAAACGATCATCATATCATATTAGCAAATGTTACAATAGGAATGAAACTAAATTAAGGGTGGGCAGACAGCATCTCTCTAGGCTCAGTACGTGGCACACTGTGGATTTGTGTAATTTCATATTAGACAGTGTCCATTCTTTGACATGTTGAAAAGAACACACACCACACACCACACACCCAACTAAATGTGGTGCTCTATTGCCCATTGAGGCGAATCAGTGTCCGATCTCCTTCGGGAATCAGAAAGTAGTGAGCATGGAGGAAATGAACAGGGACTTCAGGCGGGTGGCACAAGGTAGGAAGAGGCGTGCCAAGATAGCTGCGATAATCACTGTGTCGGGGTGGCGCTGTGGTTCCCAACTTCGAATCCCAGGCCAGCACTCATATTCACTCATCGCCATTTATGCCGCCCAGAGTCCTGATGCAGCACATGTCAATAATCCTTTCCCTCCCTTTCTCCCCTCTTTTTCAATCTACATAATAAACATAAAAGACACGGAATGACTCCATAAAATGAAGTTCGGGCTCTTAATCCTCGTGCTTATATCGGAAAACAGCCACAAAACTGGCTATTTGTTCAGGGAAAACAGTTTACCTTAATACTGCAATACGAAACAAATGACCAGTTGAGGGCTGTTTTGTACTCAGAAACACCACTATTGCACTATTTGGGTCCCATTTTCTCCAAAAGCAGCGTATGCATACATCATAAAGTCTACCGGTAAGTAGGTTGCACAAGTGAAAGCAGTGTATTCGTACATTTATACTGCAAATAATACTTAATTCATGAAGTGTGCCCAATCTACATTTCATAAAATTAGGTATTTTCGAATGGTGTGAAAGCAGCGATGCTGCAAATGTCACGTGAGTGATGTATGATTTTCTTCTTTCCCTGGTAAAGTGGTGGTGACACATTGGTTGAATATACTGTGCTTCCCTTCTAATTTTATTTTCCGTGATGTAGGTACTTGGTAAAGGACGAATACCAGAAATCCTTTTCATAGTTTTCCACAAGAGTAGGTTTTATCCAATCACGATTCCAACTGCCTTTGTTTTGCAGTTTGAATGTGCTCATAGCTGCTTTCAAGTTTCACAAAAGTGACCCCAGATTAAAGGTGAGAATAAAAGTAGGAACTGCGTGCATTCTTTACCATTTTCTCACTACACCAGGATTTTAGTAAGCCGACCTGGCAACAGAAATGCTTGTTCACATTGCATACATTTACTATACTACGGCAATCTCCTGTGACGGTGCACCTAAGGTTGAAAAAAAAATTTTGGAAGTACGCTGTGAAATACACTAAGTGTGGAAAAAATCATGAACGGGTGTATTTCGTGCAGCATTAGATTTTCTGCTTTACGGTTTTGGGAGGCACACTACAAACACTACATTTTATCACTACTAATCTGTTAAATTATAAAGTAAATCAGCTTTATGTGAATGTGTAGCATTCTTTAGATTTGCACATCAGTATTAACCTCGGTACAAAACCAGGGTCTTCAACAAACGTGACAGCAACACAAGCTGCGTTTGTACAATGGTCAGTCTGCCAGATATTTATCTATTTTTGGGGAAGAGAGGAAAGGAAAGACAACAGGAAAGTCTTTTAAGAGAGGAATGAACAATGTTTAACCCTTCTGTGGCAATTGCGCCGCTACCAGTCGGAACCCGATGAAACTTAAGGGGCTGCAGTAGGGATATTCCGTGATGCACCATAACAAAGTCCCCATTTTTAACCGAAATCGGCCAAGAAAAATGTTACATTATGCTCATCGTAAAAGACGCACGTAAAAACGAAATTAAAGGATATACCCATGATAAACCCATGATAAATAGAATACCAATGAACGACTGATGCGTTGGCATAAATCCAAGGGTGGTTACTGAAGAAGAACAAGAAAGTGTTTTTCACAATTATTTTGCCATCAGCAGCGGACAGGTCCCCAGCCGTGAATTCGAAGACGACTGTGCCCAATAAATGGCTGCAATTTTTACGATATTCCAAAAATTTTGCCCTAGAAAAGCCTAGAAAATTTTCTGGATATCATTGTCCGTTCCCGAGATACAGAGGTGTAAATTACCAAACTTCGGCACGTAAAATGTGGTGTGAGGCGAAAACGTAGTACATAAAGTGACTTAGCACGAAGAAATATGTTGTAAATTCTCTGTTATCATCGGAAGGGTTCTGGGATTCACGCTTTGTCGTAATAAAGCACATGCAATTTTTTGTACCCCTAAATTGGGGTCTGAGGTGTAAAATTAGTTTTGTTTCAGTTTTACATGAGTAAACTACCGGAATTTCACTGACCCATAAAGTTCTTTCCATGAATGACATGCCCGCTGTGGCAGGCAAAGTAACGGAACCAGCAGGAAAATATTTGTCTCAGAGTGCAAAATAGACCATTACGCTCCTGTTTAAAAACTCACTCGCAAAAATTTGTGGCATGTGACTGTATTCCCACTGTTTTATGTAGGAGACAGTGACAGTATAATCAGATCTGAAAGTCTGACTAGGCTGTCACAGCTGTCTCTTTTCGTAATTCGTGTCCCACTTACGAAATATGGGTTGCTTGTTAGAATGGTCTTTCACATTTACACATTATCCTGAGTCTCAATATCTGAATGATCAGTACCTAACTTGACATGCCACTTTCTGGTTCAGTTATTTTACTGAAAGAATAGGGGTAATATTCGACGAGCAACTATCAATGACGCATTGAACACAAATATACTCTACCAGTGGAACATGGGTGCCCATGGATTCAAGCTGGACGTGGGATAAAGGTCCACAGGATGTGCATCTGTATCGCTGAGTGCACTGTAAAGACATAAAAGTTGCTGATATTAATTTGAGACAGTTTATCAACAGAAAATTCTATTTCATAGTTGACACACTACAATTAGATTTGAAGACTAGCACTGCACCAAGTATGAGTAAATCTGTTCTTGTCCACATAGTAATTATATCAAACATGAGCATACCACACCATACTTCACGAAAATTGGCGCCTCTGGATTCAGGACATGTTTTTTTCTCTCTTGCACTGAAATTGAAATATTTGTGCTACATTAGAAAGTGAACATATTTTAACATACAATCAATCTAATACTTACACCTGTAAAGGGAAACAAAGATAGCAAAGTCAACATAAATATCATAGCAAATCACACCATTGTTTCACATGCCATAGGATTTCAATAGTTAAACAGATACAGGTAGTTAGAAAAATATACATGATCGATGCATGGATATAGACAAATACAACTTCAGATTCTATGCAGACATTTCCTGCACCATTCATTATGCTGATAAGATAGATGTTATCACTTGTGAGCATGCAGCTGTGTCATGAGTTCCTGGACTTCAATAAGCAATACTTGAACAGAGAAGCATGAATTCAATTATTACCTTTGATAAGGAACCTTGAGGAACAGCTGCAATGAAATGCCTTTTTGCCATACCCATATTTTGTGGTATTTATCACGTGTAAAATAATTCACTCAAGCTGACCAGCGTCTAACAATTCCTTCTATCCAAAATCAGCTGATAATCTGTCTACACAAGCAATTCCAGTATTTGGAAATACCTATGCTGAGGGCCACACAAAACTGGACACAATCAAACCATTACATACGTGGGATCATTCCTTGCTAACACCCTCAATTTAGCAGTCCACAAAGTTCGATTATGCTGAAGCATATGCCATTAATGTATGTCTTTGTGTGGATCGTCCAAATAAGTGACAGTTCTTAATTAGTATCTTTCTGAAGACGGAAACTACTTATTGACCACACCATTCCATTGCCTGTACTTCTGCAAAGCTTCTCAGTACGTTTGTAGTGGAAGACGACATGGTTTGGGTGACTCAGTTTGTTGGTCCAATACTATTTCACCCCGTCTGTCATTATCTTTAAGCCTGTGAAAAAATTCATATCCCTCACATATGACGATCTCTCGAACGAAATAGCAATACTAAGCAACGCAAATCACTACTCTCTTTGCAGACACTTCCACGTAATATTGACACAAGCAAATGTTGGTTACTGTGTAGCACTAAAATTGCAAAACCATGCCAGAAACAGCACAAATTAAGCACAGTATTGCCACATGAATACACTGAAGGACAGTTGTAGGTTTGAATGTCATTACTTCATCCGATGTTACCCGAACAGCACTTGTAGCAGAAATAAAACTGTGCCAATGGTGTGAGCTTAGAATCACAGACCAGGTCACGCTACCCCAATAGCTTCCCTCTGCTTTTTAGAACCTAAGGGAAGATGAGGGGGTGAGAGAACTGACGTGCACCACACCACCCAGGTGCCACCCTAGCTTATACCTAGTATATCAACAAATGCCAACGAAAAGTGAATAAAAACCATTTTAAATTCATTTAAACATGGACATATCATCCATCATAAATATCAGATCATGTGGGTGCCCAACTGTATGCTCATTTTTGAAAACTAACCAATTGAGAAATATCAGAAAGGATTATTACCCATTAACAACAAATGTATACTCACATTAACTGAGCATGTAAAACAAAAGATAAGTAGCTTAGTACAGCGAACTTCAATAGTTTTCAGTGCACTTGACACATGGCAAATGCACCAATTACAAATCCTCTTCCGAAAGACAGTCCCATCTACTGGAATATCGAACATCAAACCTACCACAAAATCGTAAAAATGTAAACCCTTAAGCACATCTCACTGGTACTACACAAAGCTACAATTTTATCAATATAAAACAGACTAATCACAATAGATAATTCTGTTAGATTCGTTTTACCAAGCTTCATTTTTTCATACCACTGATGAAAGTTAATTAACAGGACCTAGAGCTAAAATGTGTCTTTGACCAGAGAAGCTAGTGTTGAATGTTCCCTGCCTTATTATCAAAACAGCCTAACCAGCATTTGATGACGGTTCTCTTAATGTAATATCGTTGATACATAAAGTAGACCACTAGGAGATGCCAACTTCCCAGAATCCAGTGCAAGTAGAAAACAGTGAACAATGCCTTCCTCACAGTACAGCACTTGTGGGAAGTACCATAATACCTGGAGGTCATAACTGGCAAATTAACAGTGGGACAATGAAGCACTTGTTTTGGAACTGAAGAGTTCTGAGAGTATACTCCGCAGCTAAGAGCTCAGTTTCACGAATGACTGAACAATACACTAACACTAAAAATTACCTCCATTAGTAGAAACAGGTTTTCTTATCTAAGTATACATAGCACACACTGTACCAATAGCAAAAAACTTAACCATAATAACAAACCTTTTCTTATTCCTCAATTAGTGTTTCATTAGGAGTTATCTCATAATGAAAATAACTTGATATTGCCACATAATATAATTCGCACTGCAATCAGGCAAACATGAAACAAAGCATCAGAAATAAGCTTAATAAACCAGTCTAGTACACAAACCATACCTGACTTCCACCAAGCCCTCAGCAGTACCTTCTGGACGTATGGTTTCCAGCCTGCTGTGCAGAATGGAAAGGTCTTGTCTGCACACAGCAAAAAAAATGTGAACTGTCAAAGCAGGTTTTCTCAGTGTAGCAACGGAAAGAGAAATTTTGTAGTAAAAACCGACAACTCGGTTTAAGGATATCCCAGTTCAAGAAGTGGCACAATGCAGCTGCAGTTCTTAAGATTTAATGAGCAATTAAAGAAACGTACATGAGTCAAACTGAAGTGTCACGAATACACACGAAAGTTCTGCTGGCAATTCAGAAATATTTCATTACATATTAAATATCTCATTACATATTAAAGCTTTATTCAATTTTCTACAGCACTACATCAGCTATGGGAAGGTAGCTCTAATGAAGTGTAAAAATAGAAAATTTTCCTTGTAAAGTTTGGTTGGACCCTGCAGATTTGAGGCACGGCACAGAAGGCGTAAGCACTGCTAGTAAAGCTCTAGAGCAGGGATCCGCAAACTATTTTGGACAAGTCACCCCTTTTCCAAAATGAACTATTACCTCAGACCCCCATAGCCAAATTACCTACTTTTAAGATCAACCTCCTTATTCATAATGGTCCGCTAACTTAAAACAGCTGCTACAAAGTGTTACTTTTCATTCTGACTTCAATAGAAGACAGAGTGAGAATTAGCAATGCTTTGAGTTAGCAGACTATTATGAATAAGGGGGCCTATCTTTAGTTTTTTCATATTGATAAAAAATACCTAGGTACAAAGGTACCAATTGGAAAACTTTGCACTTGGTTAAGTGAGTAAAGTTGACTTCATTTTCTCATCAAAATTTAACAAAATAGACAATTCAGTAAATATCAAGTTTAATTTATAATAATTACAAATTAAGTACTTCAAAAAATCTTAAGTAGGTAGGAAATAATATTTAAAAAGTATTAATTCGCAAAGAGAAAATAAAACTTTCAGTGTGATGGATGAACCTGGTGACTATCTACCAATCTAACTACATCCAGTTCAATATTGGTGAGTTGCAGACTTAAATCTCCACGTTCGTTGATTTTCAAACGGTTTCTTTGTTTCGTCAAAATGTTTGTTACCACACTGAAGCTTTTTTCAACTATGTATGATGGAAAAGCGATAAGGTATTTTTCCGCAATGTAGGATACTGTGTTCCAATGTTGCGTTGCAACCAGAGTTTCTGATAGCCTTGGTTGAACTTAAACTTAAGCTCTTCGTCTGTGCTGATGGTTATCAACTGTTACTGCATTATCACATTAGCTTTTTCTATGGCTGTGGTATTGTACGGATTTATTATTAATTGAGGAATTCGTAAATTTAAAAGATCCTCGAAACTCTCCGTAAAATCCTTGTGTAATGCCGTCCAAGTGAGTGACATATAAGATAATATCATCTTGAAGCATTTCTGGTAATTTTGACAAATGCGGAAACTGCGAATATTCTTTTCTGCCTAAATTGTGTTTATAAAGGATTAGTTTACCCACGAAGGCCGATATTATTGATTTTGTCTTAAGATCGTCACCCTGCAGTCGCAAATTAACTTTGTGGAACATTCCAAAGATACCAATCAAGTAATAAATGTTTTGCAATTGTTCAGATTTTCTTTCAAATTCGAATCTTTTTCTTGTAAAAACTCCAACACAAATTCAAAAATGGCTGAAAATCTTTCTAAACAAGAGCCTCTTGATAGCTAGCGAACTTCAGTGTGCAAAAGTAATCGAGTAAAGACTTCGTCGTTTTCCTCACATAGCTGAGCAAATAACCGAGCGTTCAAAGAATTGCTTCGAATCTTGTTGATAGCATTTATTACATATTGTAAAGACTTATGCAATCTAGGACTCAGCTTTTTCTCTACTCAATGCTGCCTGTGAATCACGCAGTGAATGACCAGTACATCAGGCAGTTGTCGCTTTAAGTGAGCTGTAAAACCACGATGACGACCAACCGTGGACGGTGCTCCATCAGTCGCAACAGAAACAACGTTCTTCCATGGAATAGCTTTGTCAGTAAAAAATGTTCCACGGCCTGAAAAATCGATTCTCCTCAGGTATCAGTCTCTAAATATGTAGCAAAAAGCAGTTCTTGGCACGTAATTTCATCTTTGATAAATGGAACATATCCTAACAGAGCTTCATTGCCGGATAATGTAGACTCGTCCAACTGGAGAGAGAATCTGTTGGTCTGTAATAACTTGCATAAAATGTTTTCCACATCGCGTCCCATCTCGTCTATGCGTCTCTGAACGGTGTTACTGCTCAAAGGTATTCCCTTTAAAATATGTGCGGGTTTGTGCAATACATTAAGGACCTCCGCAATGGCTGGCAAGATAAGCTGCTCTCCAATTGTGTGGGGTTTCCCCGACTTCGCTATTAATAAAGATATATTATAGGACGCTCGTAAACCATCATCGTCTGTAATAGATGACGCAAACATCGATCTTATGGATGGCCTTTTGTCTAGTTTTTCTTTATGTGCTTAAAAAATGACAAGGGCTTACTTTTTTGTCAGCATGTACTCTTGATAAGTGGTCATCCATTTTTGAAGGCTTCATGGCATCGTTACTGAATACTTTTTCACATATGAGACACATCGGCAAGTGTTGATTTGATAGAGACGCAATAAATCCGAACTTAAAGTAGTCCAAACAGTATTGTCAGCATTTTTTTTTCGTGTCCATCATAAAACTCGCAGTAATCCTGCAAATAAACTACCTAAATAAAAACAATAATAAACTTAAATTTGCACACAATCTTATTTTTATCACACCCAGGTAATGGATTCTTGTTAGGTATTACTTACTCATTGATAAACTTGGATACTTATATTAGGTAAGTAACTATAGTAGGTAATGAGGTATAGAAAATTCGTATTAGGTAAGTAGGTACCTATCAGCATAAGAAAGAAAGCCAAAGCAAACTGAACACTTCAAAGTTTAGGTACCTACGTACTTAACAACTTAAGTGTAAGTAATTTTTACAAATACTTTTATACCTACCTATTTAAAAGATGTTGTATGTTAAGTTTCCCACTTTTTCAGCCACTTTACTTCGCTTAATTTACCTATGTAATAACTTCGTAATCTCTTGAAATAAATGAGTACTTCTGAGTTATTATCGTTCAAGCTCCAATGAATTTCAAAGCGCAAATGAACTTTCAACGTAAATGCAGGCTCGTTAAATAGTAAAATATCAGGAACATTTTTGGACTTCATCATGAATTAGTTCATGTTAAATCGCGTAAGCGTCAAATAGAGCGCTTGTACGAACTTGAGTTTACATTTCTACAACAATGCTATTTCCTACAAAAATATTAATTATTCTTAGTACACGTAACACAACGTAAACAATACAGTACCTACCTAGCTTGAAAGTTTTAAATAAGAACTTGTGTTAATTTAGTAGGGGTCGATTTTTAGCCCTCCTCGATCCCCAAAATCAGTTTTCGTTTATGTCGACCCCTAGGAAAAAGATACCGACCCCAAGGGATCGATACCGACCACTTTGGGTATGCCTGCTCTAGAGAGAAAACATGCCCCAAATTCATACTACATATCTCACATTCATACTGCATATCTCACATTCATACTGCATATCTCACATTCATACTGCATATCTCACATTCATACTGCATATCTCACATTCATACTGCATATCTCACATTCATACTGCATATCTCACATTCATACTGCATATCTCACATTCATACTGCATATCTCACATTCATACTGCATATCTCACATTCATACTGCATATCTCACATTCATACTGCATATCTCACATTCATACTGCATATCTCACATTCATACTGCATATCTCACATTCATACTGCATATCTCACATTCATACTGCATATCTCACATTCATACTGCATATCTCACATTCATACTGCATATCTCACATTCATACTGCATATCTCACATTCATACTGCATATCTCACATTCATACTGCATATCTCACATTCATACTGCATATCTCACATTCATACTGCATATCTCACATTCATACTGCATATCTCACATTCATACTGCATATCTCACATTCATACTGCATATCTCACATTCATACTGCATATCTCACATTCATACTGCATATCTCACATTCATACTGCCTTACTTAACTGATTTGTTTTGCATAGTCTTGATAACATACAATAAGCATTTCCAAACATGTTAAGTTAACAATCCGAGCACTCAGTATCTCGTTCAGCCTGAAATACGCATTCACGACCATCGAATCCTTATGTAAGAATACATTTAGAAACCTCTAGCGCATATATATAGCTCGGAGCCTAAGGGCTTGGAATATCTTGTATATAGAGTGGACCCGCAATCCACACACTAAATTTTGGACGTTGTTCCTAGAATCTGGAGTAATTGGGTATAACAGACCCATGGCCTCTGGTAGTTCGTTACAGAGTAATGGATTTTTGCCGATTTCATACACTCACTTATGTGAACAAATAATGCGGATGTCAACTCATCCCTTCTTCTAGTCAAGTTGACACAACTATTCTCCCCAATTCTATTCAATACCTCATTAGTTATGTGACCTACCCATCTAATCTTCAGCATTCTTCTGGAGCACCACATTTCGAAAATTTCTATTCTCTTCTTGTGTAAACTATTTATCGTCCACGTTTCACTTCCATACACGGCTACAGTCCACACATACTTTCAGAGACACGATCCTGACATTTAAATCTATACTCGATGTTAACAAATTTCTCTTCTTCAGAAACACTTTCCTTGCCGTTGCCAGTCTACATTTTATATCTTCTCTACTTCGACCATCAGTTATTTTGCTCTCCAAATAGCAAAACTTCTTTACTACTTTGTTGTTGTTGTGGTCTTCAGTCCTGAGACTGGTTTGATGCAGCTCTCCATGCTACTCTATCCTGTGCAAGCTTCATCTCCCAGTACCTACTGCAACCTACATCCTTCTGAATCTGCTTAGTGTATTGATCTCTTGGTCTCCCTCTACGATTTTTACCCTCCACGCTGCCCTCCAATGCTAAATTTGTGATCCCTCGATGCCTCAGAACATGTCCTACCAACCGATCCCTTCTTCTAGTCAAGTTGTGCCACAAACTTCTCTTCTCCCCAATCCTATTCAATACCTCCTCATTAGTTACGTGATCTACCCACCTTCAGCATTCTTCTGTAGCACCACATTTCGAAAGCTTCTATTCTCTTCTTGTCCAAACTAGTTATCGTCCATGTCTCACTTCCATACATGGCTACACTCCATACAAATACTTTCAGAAACGACTTCCTGACACCTAAATCTATATTCGATGTTAACAAATTTCTCTTCTTGAGAAACGCTTTCCTTGCCATTGCCAGTCTACATTTTATATCCTCTCTACTTAGACCATCATCGGTTATTTTACTCCCTAAATAGCAAAACTCCTTTACTACTGTAAGTGTCTCATTTCCTAATCTAATTCCCTCAGCATCACCCGACCTAATTTGACTACATTCCATTACCCTCGTTTTGCTTTTGTTGATGTTCATCTCATATACTCCTATATCCTCCTTTAAAGACACTATCCATTCCGTTCAACTGCTCTTCCAAGTCCTTTGCTGTCTCTGACAGAATTACAATCTCATCGGCGAACCTAAAAGTTTTTATTTCTTCTCCATGGATTTTAATACCTACTCCGAATTTTTCTTTTGTTTCCTTTACTGCTTGCTCAATATACAGATTGAACAACATCGGGGAGAGGCTACAACCCTGTCTCACTCCCTTCCCAACCATTGCTTCCCTTTCATGCCCCTCGACTCTTATAACTGCCATCTGGTTTCTGTACAAATTGTAAATAGCCTTTCGCTCCCTGTATTTTACCCCTGCCACCTTTAGAATTTGAAAGAGAGTATTCCAGTCAACATTGTCAAAAGCTTTCTCTCAGTCTAAAAATGCTTTAAACGTAGGTTTTCCTTTCCTTAGTCTTTCTTCTAAGATAAGTCGTAAGCACAGCATATGCCTCAAGAGTTCCAGTATTTCTACGGAATCCAAACTGATCTTCCCTGAGGTGGGTTTCTACCAGTTTTTCCATTCGTCTGTAAAGAATTCGCGTTAGTGTTTTGCAGCTGTGACTTATTAAACTGATAGTTGGGTAATTTTCACATGTGCCAACACCTGCTTTTTTGGGATTGGAATGATTATATTCTTCTTGAAGAGTTGCTGTTGTTGCATAAAAGCAAATTTTCTAGCCGTTTCGCATAGTACCGCAGCACTGACATTCTTTCGACTCTGGGCTCTGCACATTCAATATTTCGGTCAGTTTTCTGGACTCGCTGGTAGATTCCCTTGAAACGTGTCAAAAATTTTAATCTTTCAGCGCATTTGGTGGCATACATTGGATTCAGCCAAGCTTTTGGGTTTGGATTCGTCTCGACATCAGATGGTAGCACAACCCTCTCTGCTGATTTTAGAATTACATTCCACACGTCCTTCACAGTTAGCATTACATCGCACAATGGATCACAGCTTCTTGAAGTTTTCTGTTGTGCCTGATCCAAATTAAGATTATTGCAGTGAACAAATGTCTGGTTTTGAAGGATTATTTCCTTCACACCTTTGTTACGCCCACACATACTACCTTTACAGCGTAGAAACTAAATTTCTAGCGACGAACTAACAAGGATGTCTTTAAGCAGTTGCTGCGTTGGCGTCTTTGAGTCCGGCGGACTATACAAACACAGGTGGTCTGTTTCGAGCGACTCAGGATCAACACAGAGTGTGAACAGCCCATGGCCAGACACGTCCAACGTCGAATCTGCCATAATTGCGTAAAGTGGGGAATTTCTTCACTTGCTGCACAAATTCTCATTTGATCATCCGAGTCAAAATTTTCAGTACTTAGTAATTCGTTTTTAATCGTTGGTGCCAACCAGGTGCAACGGCGTTTCAGCCATGTTCTCAGTTACGGCACATCATTCTTCCTTCCATAGAGAAATGTCAAGAGGTTCCCAGAGACCGTTATATGATCTCTCAGTGCGTTTGCTGCTCAACCCAGGAACCTGAATGACCTGATAATTATTAGTAAAGCGGTTCTAGCTTTCTCCTGATCGGTCAGCAGGCGTTTCGCGTCTTGTTGAACCACAGGTATACTATTTTCACGTTGATGAATAATTGTGACACACGATTAGAGTCTATCATTGAGAGTGTATCTTGAACTTCTCCGTATCTTAGTTCCAGTTGCCTCCTTTAAAAAAAGGTACTGTTTCTGTGGTCTTCCATAGTTCACTAATTGCATGTGTCGCAAGTGAGGGGAATCACTGTGAAGCTTATTGATCATCTATATAGTTAATTACAAAAGAGTGTGCAAATCAGACCTTGAAGCAATACTGCAATGTAAATGTAAAAAAAAATATCGAACATACAACCAATTTGCACAATACATACAAAGTAAGGTGAGACTGATTGTTTATTAGAAGCAGACTATCACGGTAAATAAAATATTTTCACTTGTAAAGACGTGTACAACCATATTTGTTCAATGATGAAAAGCTCTGTTTTCGAGTTCGATATGTCTGTTGTTAAATCAAGTTGATGAAATACATTTGAAATGAAAGTGGTATGAAATACAAAGAACTACAATCTCGTTTTCTGTGTACGAATGCTTCTCGAAGGCTTTAAACCAGGCAATAATGAAGTCACACTCGCAGTATATTGAATCGTCGTAAGAGAAGCGACTGTCTTTTTTTACTTGCTGATGTTCTTCCGATAAGTTTTATTGTAAACATTGACCTGCATCATAGCTCTGCATTACCCTTTTCATAAGCTAATGAATGGCATTAATATACTTCCACGTTACGGTACGTAAAACATATCAGTATTTCACAAATACATTTCTCGGGTTTGCGTGTTTGCTCCTGTGATTAAAGGGTGAATTAACTCTCAATAGTGCGTTGCGTCACGTGATGAATCTTACTTGTTTTCCCTGTTTTGATGTAATGGCAGCCAGTGCTGGATTCCAGGCTGCGCTTAATTGAAAACTTGCATCCCTGTTCAGATTGTCTGCCGTACGGATATGTATGGCCTCCTTAAGAACAGTCCCAGAAAGACGACACTGGGGACAAAATTTGTCTCCTCGGAAAACATACGATGTCCCGTGTCCATGCAACGCTGCAGATTTATCAGGTTGACCCAGGCGCGTATGACGGTGTTCCGACGCAACGTTCTTGCACGGTTCGACATGGCTGCCCAATATGATTTTCCACATTGCCATGGGACTTCATACACGCCAAGTTTCCGAAGCCCAAGGTTGTCTTTGACCGCTGACAATAAATTCCTCAATTTTGCTGGCGGCCGAAAAACACTTGAAATCTTACCTTTTGAGGATTCTTCCTATTCTTAAAGAAATGACACCAAAATAGGGCAAGAACGCTGTTGCAGTGGGTGCCTCATCATTTACATCCATGCTCCGAGTTTGCCTAGAAGAAATGCATGGCGTATCTGCGTATCGGAATAGCCATTTAATTGGAATATCGTTGTTAGGTGCTGTAGCTCACCAGGTAGACTAACGGCATCTGAGACCACATGTGCTCTGTGCACCAAAGAGCGTGAGACACAACCACGTTGCGCAGGATGGCAAGGCGACGACAACTTGTGGCCTGCAGATACAGTTCCGTAAGGGTTGAGTTGCGATAGACGCTATGTCCCAGTGTACCATCAGCTTTTCTCCTGTCTATGACGTCCAGGAATGGTAAAATGCCATCCTTTCCCACTTCCATTGTAAACGTTATATTGGGATGGAATGGGTTCAGATGCTGGAGAAACACAGGTCATGAATTCCGTGAGCCCACACCACAAATGTATCGTCCACATACCACCAGAAGCAGGAAGGTTTGAGGCTTGCTAACTGCAGTGCTTTTTCCTCAGTCTTCCACAAAATAGTTGGCCACCATTGGAGACAGATGACTTCCCTTCACTTGTTCAAAATACTGGTTATTGAATAAGAAGTTGAGATAAATACATGTTCAAATAATGCCACAATGTCTTTCTCAAACGGTCTGCTGATAAACCCTAACGAGTTTTGCAGAGGTACCGTCGTGAAGAAATATACGTCAAAGCTATGCTTGGAGCATAAGTGTCATCGGGCGTCCTGAACTATGTCCTCCAGTTACGAGCGTCTTTCCGCGCACGTGTCTCGCCTGCTCCAGGCATGATAAATTTCAACGCCGCTGCGCGATCATCAGCCACGCCTTGCAGCAGTGACAGCAGCGCTACCACCATCTGATGACGCCGAGCAGTTGCATCGATGAAATATTGTGCGAGTTACACAACATGACTGGCGGAAAACCTGAGAAGTGTATTTGCAACATAAACGCCCGGAAAGCATGAAACCTCACATCTCCGTACTTATTTTACAGGGAACTATTTATCTATTTGCCTACTATGATTTGCCGGAAACCTCGTTTCAGTACGTTGAACTGTTCGAGTAAAGACATTTCGCGCTGTACTCTGCGTGACGTGCAAAAACTTCGGTGCGACGTATCAACAAAACATACAATCTGGAATGGTACAATTTCCTTACCACGATAGAAAGTTACTTAGGTAAGCTAGCTTCCGTTGGTGCGCTGTAATAAATAAACTAAAGTGCACAAAACGTGAAATACAGTGAGGTTATTGTTCACTGAAACTTCTTCAAATTACGTTCAGTGACCTATGGTACTTAATTTACAAACATCGTAAAAACTGACTAATAACGAAAATGTAGGCACTTGACTGTCAATGTTTGGCAATAATACCTGGCGATCAAAAAGTCAGTATAAATTCGAAAACTTCATAAACCACGAAATAATGTAGATAGCGAGGTAAAAATTTACAGACGTGCTTGGAATGACTTTTGTTAGAACAAAAATAACAGTTCATAAAATGTCCAACAGATGGCGCTGGACAGCAAAACGTCAGTGACTGCGCATGACAATCGCGTATAAAAGGAGCTGTAATGAGAGAGAGAATCAGATGCGCCAGCAGTCGCAGCATGTTGACGTTACCTGAAAAGGTGCTTTTAGTGAAGCTGTGTTATCAGAATGGGGAATGTGCTAGTTCAGCTTTACGATTCTATCGCCATAGGAAGGGCGTTCGAACGGGTAAAGGTCCGTTGGCAAATGCAGCTGTGGCGAGAATGATTTCGACGTTCGAAGCCACGGGTTGTTTAGACGATATACCCCGTAGTGGCCGACCGAGCACAAGGCGTGATGCTGCTGAGACAGTTCAGGAAGAAATGGAGACTGTAGCGGGATCGTCTGTGCACGGGGAAGTCAGCGCTCGTGCAGTCGCACGTCGCACCGGCATTCCATACACTACTGTTCGGTTGGCACTTAGGCGTACCCTGCGATGCTATCCGTACAAAATCCATCGGCATCATGAACTGTTGTTACCTGGCGATTTAGTGAAGCGGAGGGCATTTGCGGTGTGGGCGTTTCAAAAGATGACGAAAGATGACGATTGGTTGAGTAACGTATTGTGGGTCAACGAAGCTCATTTCACGCTCAGAGGGTCTTAAACGCCTACAACTGCAGAATTTGGACTACGGAAAATACTAAGACTGTCGTGGAAACTCCATTGCACGACAAGAAAGTCACGGTATGGGTTGAATTTACCACATCTACGGTTATCGGGCCTTTTTTCTTCATGAAATGCGTGATTCCGGTTTTGTAATTGCTACCGTGATACGCCGATACGTTACAGAAGCGCATCATCCCCAACCTGGCTGATAAACACCTGCTGGAACGTGCGATGGCAATGCAGGATGGTGTTCCACCCAATATTGCTAGACGCGTGAAAGATCTCTTGCGCGCGTCGTTTGGTGCTGATCGTGTGTTCAGCCGTCACTTTCGTCATGCTTGGCCTCCCAGGTCCCCAGACCTCAGTCCGTGCGATTATTGGCTTTGGGGTTACCTGAAGTCGCAAATGTATCGTGATCGACCAACATCTCTAGGGATGCTGAAAGACAACATATATAAGACAAACTATATTTCCTTAATTTTCATGTGCAAATAGTGGTTTTCCGAAAAAACCAATTTCAGAAAATGATGTAGCTTTGGCTCATTTATATAAATGGAATGATACATGAGCCTCTCAGCCCCTGGTAGCTGAGTGGTCAGCGCGACAGAAAGCCTTACCTAATGGCCTGGGTTCGATTCCCGGCTGGGTTGGAGATTTTCTCCGCTCAGGGAAAGGGTGTAGTGTTGTCCTAACCATCATTGCATCCCCATCGACACGCAAGTCGCCGAAATGGCGTCAACTCCGAAGACTTGCACCAGCCGAACGGTCTACACGACGGTAGCCCCCAGCCACACGGCATTTCCGTTTCCATCCACATGCCTGAAAATTAATTATTCGCCCTGCACCACAAAAGAACCTAAGCATGAACTTGTTTTCAAGAAACAGTAAGCAACAATAATACTGTGGCTCTCAGCCTTGAATAACGAATTGCGATGATGAGTCTGGATAATAAACCACAGTGTACTAGACTTAAAGATAAAATTATCTATAATACCTTAATAAACTGAGGGCTGATACACATGTTCAGTTACATGGTTACTCTGCAATTCACACTAAAGTTCCCGGCAGAGGGTTCACAGAACCATTTTCATACTACTTCTCTACAATTCCACTCTCGAATAGCGCGTGAGAAAAAGGAACATCTAAATCTTTCCCTTCGAGCTCCGATTTCTCTTATTTTATTATGATGATCATTTCTCCCTACGTAGGTGGGTGTGAAGAAAATAATTTCGTATTCTGAAGAGAAAGTTGGTGATAGTAATTTCGTCAATAGATTTGGCCGCAAAGAAAACCGCCTTTGTTTCAGTGACTGCCACCCCAACTCGCGTATTATATCAGTGACACTCACACCTATTGCGTGATAACACGTAACGAACTGCCCTTCTTTACACTTTCGATTTCCTATCTGGTAAGAATCCCACACCGCGCAGCATTATTCCAGCAGATGACGGACAAGTGTAATGTAGGCTGTCTCTTTAGTGGGTTTGTCGCACATTCTAAGAGTTCCGCCAACTAAGCGGAGCCTTTGTTTTTCTTTCCCCACAATATTATCAATGTAGTCTTTCCAATTTACGTTTGCTCGTAATTGTTAATCCTAGGTATTTAGTCGAACTCACAGCCCCTTAGATTCTTGCGTTTTATGGTATACCCTAAATTTATCGGATTTCTTTTAGTACCCATGTGGATGACATCGCACTTCTTTGTTTCGTGCCAATTGCCACTTTTCGCACCATACAGAAATTCTCTCTAGATCATTTTGTAATTGGAATTGATCGTCTGATGATTCTACTAGACAGACGGTTTGCAGATGACCCTGTGAATTACTAAGGGGGCTGCTCAGAGTATCACCCTAGATGATTTATATAAATCAGGAACAGCAGAGGGCCTATGACGCTACCATGCGGATCGCCAGATTCCACGTGGGTTCTGCTCGATGATTTACCGTCTATCACAACGAACTGCGACCTCTCTGAGGGGAAATGACGAATCAGCCACACAACTGAGATGATACTCCATATGCACGCAATTTGATGAATAGTCGCTTGTGAGGAACGGTATCAAAAGCGTTCTGGAAACCTAGGAATATGGAATCGATCTGAGTTCGCTTGTCGACAGCACTCATTACTTCATGGGAATAAAGAACTAGCTGTGTTGCACAAGAACGATATTTTCTAAATCCGTGTTGGTTATGTATCAATGTCATTTTCTTAAAGGTGATTCCTACTGTTACAGTAAACGATCCAAAATCCTACTGCAAATTGAGGTTAGTGATATGGGTCTGTAATTCAATGGGATACTCATTTTTCCTTTCTTGAATATTGGTGTGACCTGTGCTGCTTTCAGTCTTTAGGAGCAGACCTCACGTAAAGTGAGCAGTTGTATATGAATGCTAAGAAAGGTGCTATTGTCTGCATACTCTAAAAGAATCTGATTGGTATACCATCTGGACCGGAAGACTTGCGAAACAACTAAAATCACTGAAAGGCAACACCTAAGATACCTACTTCTATGTCACTCACGCTAACAGTTGTTCTGGTTTCGAATTCTGCAATATTTACTTCGTCTTCTATCGTGATGGAATTACAAAAAACTGTATTTAGTAACTCCGAATAAGTGGCACAATCATCGGTAACATTTCCATTGCTATCGTGCAGTGACTGTATTGACTGTTGGTTGCCACTGGTGCACTTTACATACGACCAGAATCTCTTTGGGTTTTCTGCCATATTTTGAGACAATATTACATTGTGGAAACTATGAAAAAGCATCTCGCATTGACGTCCGCACTAAATTTTGAGCTTCCGTGAAACTTGGATTTTGAGGATTATCAGTTCTGAATTTGGCATGATTGGTTTCGTTGCTTCTGCAACGGTGTTTGACTTGTTTTGTGTACCACTGTGGATCAGTCTCGTCTCTTAACTTATGCGGTATGAATCAAAAACACCCTCAGGAAGGCATCAAGCGGAATTTTTATCTGCTGTTTTAAATTGATATATTTTGTGTTTATTTTTAGTGGTTTTGGTTGATATGGTTTTGAGCCTCGCTATAGTGACCTTTTGTCCACTAATCCCTGTATCCGTCATGACGCTATTAGATCAGGATATTTGTGGCTAAGAGGTCAAGTACTCACTCACCACCGCCTACTTTATTTAATCTATCCTATCCGAGCACGGTTTGCGCCTCTGTAAAAATTTCGGCAGAATTTAGCTCCGGCTTTAGACAGCTTTCTGTTCCATAACGATTTCAGATTCAGTGCTTTCTATCAACCCTCCAGCTCTGGTACTTTTCCAGCACAGCTACGACAATTTACAATGACAATTTACAACTACAATATAGTGTGTTGCTTGGTAGATTCTCGTAGTTACCGCCCAGTCCACGCCTACAGCAGCTGTAAGGAGTGTAGCCACCTCCTGTGTGTAGTGGACGCCTGACCTATGTAGCGGTACCCCACCACCCTATGGCGCAAGTCGAGGAATCTGCAGCCTGCACGGTCGCACAACCGCCTGAGCCTCTGATTCAGACCCTCCACTCGGCTCTGTACCAAAGGTTCGCATTCGCTCCTGTCGACGATGCTTGATCTCTGCCTTCATCTCGCTAGCACGACTGGCATTCTTTACCAACTCAGATAGCCGCCAGAAACCAGAGAGAATCTCTTCCGATCCATAGGGACACACGTTATTAGTGCCGACATGACCCACCACCTGCGGTTGTCTGCAGCCTGTACCCTTAACAGCATCTGGAAGGACCCTTTCCACACCTTGGATGACTCCCCCCCCCCCCCCCCCCGGTATGCACACGGAGTGCACATTGGCTTTCTTCCGGTCCTTAACTGCCATATCCCTAATGGGCTCCATCACCTGCCTAACACACCTAACATGTAAGCTCCCAATGACAAGCAATCCCATCCTCTGCGCTTGTCCAAACCTCTCAGGAAGACCGGCCACTGCCGCAACAGGCGAGGCCGCCCTTGCTGGTTCAGAAGTACTTTCAGCAGTGGGCAGTACATCAGACCTGTTACGGACCCGTAACTGTACAGCCTTAAAGCCAGCACGAACTTTCGCCTTCCGCCCAGGGATTCTCGACCCTACCACTGTTGGCCAATCACCGTCAGGCAAGTGTCTACCGGCAGGGACGTCCGAATCCGAGGGCGCAGTGGCATCAGAGATCCCAAGCGAAGCTACAGGTTCCAGAGGCGCCAAAGCGCTCGCATCTGGTGTCACCGCGGCCCAGGGCAACAGCCTGGAGCCTGTCGACCACGGCCAACACAGCTTCCAGCTCTTTACGGACGGTGGACAATTACCCCCTGAATCCGTACACAAGAGGCTCAGTCCCTATCCACCCCTAACAATTTTTTTCCTCTTCTGTCTCACAATCCCTTCAAACCAAATGACTGACGACTAATCGAATTCACACTGTACAGGTACTAAAACGCAATGGTACAACTCTTAAATGCTATAATACGCCCGAAATCTGTGAATTAAACTATGCAAATACCCAAAATCACGCAAAGAAATTAAGAATTAAACTATAAAATAAGTGACGTAGAGTGCAACTTGCTGCTGGCTGCTGCCTATCCAACGGCGGCAGGGGCACTGTTTCTCAGTCAGTCCTGCGACAGTAGTGAAGCAAAGTAGCGTCTGTCAAATAATGAGTGTAATATGTATTCCTATGAGATAACAATGTATATCTGTAACTAATCAAATTAATTCAAGTTTTCATGCTGAAACATGAATGTAGTGCACATCATGAAATTCATAATAACTTGCTACATAGTAATGTTTCGGAACATAAATCTCAATTTTCTTATCCGGCAAAAGCAGGATATGCGTAACCTGTCATGATGCCTAATTTCGGGACAATTTGAAATAGGTTATGGAGGGATTTTCTTGCAATACTACACATAGCCCAGAACCATGGGTCCAAATATTAGCTTCCTTGCAAGTTAATGAATTGTTACACCTTTGTCATGTACATGACGTGTGTACGTAATTTGCGCTTTCTATGAAAGTTTAACTTAAATTATTACCTAGTGATTATCGACACCATCGTTGATTGAATTATTTTCTTAAATGTTGGATTGTCCGTATAGAGCAGCGGACATTGTCGTAACTGTGAGCCAGGTCGGCCTTCGAACAGTACGTTACCTGCGCAATCATATAAAAAGAATTTAAAAAATGTTCTTCCAGTCACGATTTCTGCCTGAAGTCTGGCGCTCCTCCCCCAAATTCAGTGCACTGGCAACCCTGCTATTCGCCTATGGGTCCGATCACCGTCAACTACTGTTCAAAAATGCTATACAGAATTTGTTAGATATGCATACAGAGGCTTTCCCCCTTCGGGAAAAAAATGGGACGAAGGGAGGGGATAGAATGTAGTAGGTGTTAAAAATTGCTTCAGTCAAAAGCAAAAATAGCTGCCAACAAAAGTACTGATTACATATGTCTTCATGCCAGCGTAATTCATTCACTAGCTCTTCCTCTAGATCAAATGAAATTCAAAATTAAATTATTGGGGGGGGGGGGGGGGAGGGGGACGGCAGATACCGCTTCTCGTACCTCCGCCTTTTCCCGATTGATAGGCTGTTGTCCAGGAACTTGATACTACAATCCTTTCATGTGTTAGTTACTGAGTGTAGGAGTACTACTAGTTACTGAGTGTAGGAGTACTACTCTGGCGATCTCTGTTGTTTGTTTAACCTCTTTTGTTCCTTTTATTGTTCGTTGCCTTCCCTTCGTTCTTGTGGTCCTTCCTTTCTTTCCGTTTTGTGTTACGTCTCGTCAGTTTTATTCCCACATTTGTGGCATTTACTTATTTATTAGGAACAAGGGACCGATGATTGTTAGTTTGGTCCCTTTCCCCCTCTTTTATACCAACCAGCCAACTACTCTGCCTTTTTTTGACTTGATCTAAACACCATAAATTTTATCTTCCTTAGGACGGCAGAAGAGGAGGTAAAAACAAGTTACACTTTCCGGAAAATGTTTTGAACAATGATGTCGTTAAAATATTGGTGTCATGTGCAGCCATGGCAAATTTTCACTGTAAATTATTAGCAGCAATAGGCAGCACTTAAGCATAATTCAGATAAGATGGACACATGACGGAAGGTATTTCTTTCCCTAACACTATTGCATTGATATTACTGTACCAGCGGCAGGTTTCTTATCAAACGGTTCCAGGGGCAACAGACTTGATTTTCATTGTTGCATTAACATCCTACGTTCAGTCAATAATTAAATTGCTGTCAGCTATTTATTATAGCTATAACCTTAAGCCCAAGATCTAACACAGATAAATATAATAGTCAGAAACAGTACATTTCATAAGGCAGCATAACTCAGGATGCATGGATTACACGGACTCAATTCATGCATTGTTTCATAACGAGAGTACTTAGCGACTTCCAACGAACTAGAAACGTAATTTCAAACCATTTCTAAATTTGTTTATCGCTCATACGCTTAACGTCCAATACCGCACTAACTCATTTGTAAAGCAGTTGCAAACCTGAGAGTTCGATTCTTCATGGAATCAGATTTAATGGTTAGTTTCTAATTACTGTTATTGCTTCTGCTGACGGAAGTTCCTTCCCATGGTTTACTTTTGGCCTAGTTTCCCAATATTTTAAACATACGTTTGGACTCCAATAAGTTGGTGATGCAGCTCTCATATGCATAGTACATAAATTCAGTGATGTATCATGTGCGTATTTTTAGCATTTTCATTATCCATAGTTTTTATTGTATCCTGTATATGCTTTGTTGTTTGATTCTTACGTGACCGAAATGTGATTGTATGACGCATTTCCTTTCGTCATATTAAGTTTTCTATTAATAACTGAGGTAATCTGAAATAGGTATAAGTGCACTAGAATACATGACGACTTATGTTCTTTTCAATCCCCTCCACATTTTGCACTCGAAGTGCTTACATAATAAATACATGCTGTAAATTTAGTTTTGTTCACACTACTTTGCTTTAATTGTGAATAGTTTTCACTATAGCAAAAGAATAATCACTCTCAGCATTCAGTACTGGTTGCCAGTTCATATCCACCTTAAACGCCTTGTATTTAGTAGACCAGTAATCGGATGGTTGTATAATTACATTAGGAAGCACCACCTGTTACTTTTAATGAAATTAAATGTGATGGTACATTAACTACTGGATGGTTAGTTATTTGACATAAGTATTGACTAATCTGTTGTAATCTCGTCATAATGCTATGTACTATAATAATAATGTACACAGATGTCTTTGCTCCTCAACATGATTTCATTGTATTAGACGTAGTTGGGTTTGCAAAGTGAAGTGCTTATGACATTGGAGGCTTGTGCCTTTCACTTAATTTTAGGTTGGTACGCAGATTTGTATAGTATGTTTAGACAGTACTTACATACTGAAGCGCCAACGAAACTGATACGGGCATGCGTATTGAAAAAAAATACATATACGGGCAGAATACGGTGCTGCGACCGGCAACGCCTATATAAGACAAGAAGTGCCTGGTGCAGTGGTTACTGCTGCTACAGTGGCAAGGTCTCAAGATTCAAGCGAGTCTGAAAGTGGTGTCAGTCGGCGGACCAGCGTTGGGACACAGCATCTCCGGGGTAGCGATGAAGTGCGGATTTTCCAGTGCGACCATTTCACGAGAGTACCATGAATATCAGCAATCCGGTAAAGCATCAAATCTCAGACATCGCTGCGACCAGAAAAAGCTCCTGCAAGAACGGGAGCAACGACGACTGAAGAGAATCGTTCAACGTGACAAAAGTATAACCTTTCTGCAAATTGCTGCATATTTCAGTGCTTGGCCACCAACAAGTGTCTGCGTGCGAACCATTCAACGAAACATTATCGATATGGGCTTTCGGAGCCGAAGGCAAAGTTGTGTACTCCAGCCGACTGCACAACACAGCTTTATGCCTAGCCCGGCGTCCGTCAACACAGACATTGGACTCTCGATGGCTGGAAACATGTTGCCTTCGTTTCAAATTGTATCGAGGTGACGGACGTGTAAAGGTATGGAGGAAACCTCATGAATCCATGGACCCTGCATGTCAGCAGGGGACTGTTGGTGTTGAGGGCTCTGTAATGGTGTGGGACTGCGCAGTTAGTATGTTGTGGGACCTCTGATACGTCTCCACACGAATCTTGACAGGTGACACGAACGTAAGCTTTCTGTCTGATCACCTGCATTCATTCATGTCCATCGTGCATGCCGATGGACCTGGACAACTCCAGCAGGACAACGCGACACTCCGGACGTCGAGAATTGGTACAGCGTGGCTCCAGGGCAATTCTTGAGATACACTAACGCTGCAACCGAACTCCCAGACATGAAAATTACTGAGCACTATTGGGATGCCATGCAATGTGCTGATCAGAAGAAATCTTCACCCCCTCGTACTTCTACGAATTTATGGAAAGCTCTGCAGTATTCATGGTGTCAGTTACCTTCAAAACTACTTCGGACATTAGTCGAGTCTATGCCACGTCGTGTTGTGACAATTCTGCTAGCTCGAAGGGTCCCTACACAGTATTAGGCAGGTGTAAAAGTTTCTTTGGCTCTTCAGTATAAACGAGTAGAAATCCTTACTGAAGAATTGTCATACTTTTGTGCTAACCTAAGACATATTAGGTACAAATAGTTTTGTGGTAATATGAACAAGTATTAATTATTTGTATGATCATAGGCCAGTTACCTTGTTGACTTCTTAAATCATATCATTCTACCTGATATTAAATGAATTGCTTGTCATTAATGAAGCCAAGTTGCTTTAGTACTAAAAATGTATAGAAGAGTGAACGTAGTTTTTGAGTATTATAGAATAATTTATATGAAGAAATGTGACGCGATCTAACTGTAAGCTATTCGTAAGTTTGTAAATTTGACCATACACTTTCACTAGCACTTGTATTTTTTTATGTTACATTGCGATTCCTTCTGTTGCGTATTCAGTACCGTGAGGAGGAACAGTGATAGAAATGGGTCGTAATAAATAAATATCAAAAACGGCATTATCATTTATCTTTATAGACAGTAATTTCAGACTGTAAGACATGGCACTGTGACTTACTATTTACTGCATTTGTACGAATAGCAAATATTTGCTATTGCCAGTAAACACACAGAAGTACCCCTATTTGGCCTTCGATCTTCATGTACCCTCGTCACTAAAGATGTTCGCTTAATCTTGAAGTATGAGTTACTTGTCCTTCCTTTTTAACCTGTCCCAGCTTACCACCCGTTCCTGGCTGAGGAAGGAACTGTTTCCTCAATTCAATTTTCCAATGACATCTTTAATGTCTTCGTATTTCTGTGTGTGTTTCATACTTGGTCCGAACTTCTGTCACGATTCATATGGAACGGTTACTGTAAAGTTATTCGTGTTTATTTTCTTATAACTTGCATTGGTATTCATTTGTTTTTTCAAAGTTGTTAATGAAATAAGTATTCGTGGTGTGCACGGGGTATTCATCTTGATTTGGGAAGGAAGGAAGAACGTACTTCCTGTATTTCGCTGAGGTATAACCTGCATGTGGCTTTGATTCTGTAAAAATATTCTAGGTGGCACTGAAATTTGTTTATAACATCTAAAATCTCTGTGATGTGTATATGTTCTAATATTACATTTGTTGGATAATATTTTTTTGTTAAGTGACAACTCCATTTCTTTTTATTCACTGATGGAAATGTTGTTGGGCCAAAATTATTACTACCCAATTTTGACAGTATGTAAGCAATATATGAAGCTAAAATGAGCAGTATTGCTTGTAGTTACGTCATGTGGTCTTCGGTAAGATAGTAAAGGACCATTTTGTCTGACTGCTAGGAAGCTCTTCAGCCAAGTCTGTAATTACTCCCTCTTATTTTTCACGATACTATCATCTTTCCTGTCGGCCGCTCTTGGCCAACTCTTGTTTATTTCGACCCCGACGGTATTAGGTTGCGAGGCCCGAGGGTGTCTTTCATTTCCATTATGTTACCTTTCCTGGGGAGGGGGTCTCTTCAGATGTGGTGAAACCTGCCTTACTAGAGTAGCCAATCCATGAGATGAGAAATAGGCCTTAAGTCTGATCACTGGCTTTGAGGACCATGTAAAAGATTTTACACTCGCAGGCCTAAAATTATCAGACATAAGGCCAGACGTGAGACCAGAACAGGCTGAACTGTAGATAAGTGTTTGAACGATCATACAGTCTCACAAGAAACCTGGCTTTGGAAAAGTGACCCACAGTTGGTGTTTCTCTGCATCAAAAGCGAAGGAGGTGAGACAGAAAAAGCTTTCTGCATAAGGAAATACCCTATTTAAAAGACGGTAAACCATCCATTTGTAGCTGTACTTGGTGTCATCGCAAAAAGAAGTAATGGGAAATATTGGAAACGTGTAATCCCACGTTGCTTCCATTACTACAGAGACAATCCCAGAGAGCAGCATACGTGCAGAAGTGACCTCGATGACTAGTGAACGCATGCAAGTGAGAACAGCAGGCTGCTGTTTCAGAATTCCAGTGACATTGTGTAACAGGCTGGAGATGTTTGATGAACAGCGTAATATTGCGGAGGCATATGTGAAGATCAAAGCGAAAGCGATGAAAGGATGCTGGGGTGCAGCATTGTTGAAAGTAACAGAGGTATCAGTGCATTTGGTCCCACAACAAACTCAATACACAGCGTCCCAGATGGTGGCTTGCCCCAAGGTCTTAATCGTCCCAGACCTTACGGACATCTACACTGATCTTCGTTTGCATTTTGGTGACGAATGCTACTGGGAGAATGATTATTAGGTCACTGTAGAAGATAGATCTGTACTTCAGACACAAAGAATCTGAGAAGAGGTTCAGCCAGATCTTCACCTGCAGTCCTTCACGAGGCCTACAGACAGCTGATGGCCCCTTCCCAAAAACCTTCCATAAATAAGCGTTAGAGCTGTGGTGCATCAGAAGCTCTACCTGGCAAGCAACGTCATCAGACTACAGACCGTGGAATCTGGAGTCCATTTCCAGATTGTTACTTGCGGCACCTCATGCTATACCGGCGAGTTTCCGGCTGAATGCAGTGTTGAGTAGAAATGGACTGTTGCTTTTGCCTGACCTGAAAGAAGCCAGCGTATAAGAAACACGGGGCAACATACCAACAGTGGGCCGACACCTCAAATGTGTAAATCTGTTCCCGAAGTTCAACGAGCCATTCAGCAAGACATGGAGTTCGTTTTAAGGACAGTAACAGTTTAAAGGCTGGTTGTCCCTTACTCCAGGAGCAGCCCCCTCCTCCCCGATCACCACAACCACTACTCTCTTCCGTATATCACTGCTGTCTACTTCAGCTAGTCGTAAGTCAGTATATATGTAAACCATCATGTAAAATTTCATGTTAAATACGTAAGCATGTAAAACAAAAATTGTTAATCGAAGTAATTTCTTAATTTCTGATAGTATTTCGTTAATTACGTATATGAAAATCATATCACCTCTTTGTAACAGAGGTTTAATATGCACAATTTTAGTCATGTAGTGCTGTCATAAACATTTAAAATAGCCTGATGCAGGTATTAGTGTTAGGAACTGCGCATTGACGTTAAATCAAATGCAGAAAGCCTGCAGCTAGTCTATTCTAGTACATTATTTGGTTACTCTGTCAACTTTAACGTGCATTTTTATGCCTTTATTTACGTTAATTGGACTGAGCAACTTACTTTCAGACGTAGGATACTGTCATATCTCTTGAAGGTTTGTTTTTATAAATTTCAAGTTCTTCCATTCCACATAATAGGCATGTATCACTTAATATTTTATGTCATAATCGACTGTTGAATCATTCACCCTGTGACATGTCTAATGAAGAGCTTTCAGCATTCACTGGGATTTTCTCTTCTGTCGTTAACGACAGCAGCAACTGTAACGGGGCTAGGTTTTAATTGTCAACAAACCACTTGCATTACCTAGTTTAGTTATTCTAACCTTCCACATGTTCAGCGAAAAGACGTTGTTGTAAACTGCCTTTACTCATTAGTCATGGTTACTTTGTGCAAGGAAATTTACTGTTTTTTGTTGCATGAAAGTACTTCATAATATGTGTAATCGGTTACTTACCGTTTGATATGGCTAACGTTGCTACAACGTTAGGCTATGGCGTATGGTCTTCAGTTGCAGAAATATGTAGTAAATTCAACACAGCTCGCTGGTAATTTGTTAGCAAAACACTAGAACTACCCAGTTCAGTTAATGATAAATCTTTTGTAAGCCCAGTGACACTATGTTTCAGTGACAAGGCGTATTTTGTAACAACAATTTTCATGACTAGAGATTGTTTTTGACATCGTAATTACAGAATACAGTAGCAAAGTAATTGTGTAAAAAGTGAGGAAGAGTAATCATTCGCTTACTGTAAGGTGTGTTGAATGACTAAGCATTTCGGTGCAAGCACTGTCACCTGTCACCTGTTGCCGTGTTGCTGGGTATAATGGCTTCTTTGTTCGTATCTGTTCTAAAGTGATTTGATTGTATAATGGCTTTTTACACTTTAATAGGCCTATTAGTTACGTACTTCGGATTCTGCCATTGCTTGTAACGACTGTGATGGCACAGTCGCCTGTCTCACTCGACGGAGACCAGAGAGCACGCAGTACGTTCTCATGTTCCTCTCACGGAGGAGCCCTGCTCGGGCAGCTCACTGTACGCACGGTGCTGCGCCTGCTCGCCGTACTTCCGCCAGGTGGCCAGCAGACTGCTTGCCACTGTTCCTGGATTTGTGTCCAACATTACGTACGGTAACCAGACTTTTTATGTCATGAATTGAGTACAAAGTGAGAATGTAGTAAGAGTCGGTCGTCAGTGTAAGTTGCTTATATTATTCATTAAGGTGCTGTTGCTTTAGCCTAAGTTCATGTTTTACTTTGCAGCAGGCAAGTTAAACATGTTGCACAATAAATGTGATTCTACAGCTGAGGTAATTTTCGTTAATCAACAAGTAAACTGTTGGATTGAACATGGTTAACATATCCAAAGGTGTTTAATTAAATCGTGTTGTATGATTCAATGCACAGCAAAAGCGTAGTAAGCGATAAACTTTCTTCCCTGCATAATTTTGTGGAGTGATAAAAACTTTTCAAAGTTACAAAGTTTGAAAGTCGCTAAGGGCTGTGTCTCAAATACTGAATGAATAAAGTTACGGATATTTGCGTCCTGTGAGTTATGCTGTCTCCTCATAAACAAAAACTATAATACCTGTTTGTTGTTGCTGTCTCATACTTTCAACGTAAGATTATACTTCCTAACGAGTAGATTGTGACGCATTTTCAATTTTTTAATTAAATCAGTAACTGATTTTCCTTGCCACTTGCAGCCTATTTAAATCCAGTTACAGATTCTTTTCAGCATATTCACTACAGTCCCAGTCAAATGATTGAGTGTTCAACAACCATCTCTATTTGTATTCTCCACAACACGCTAAATAGCGATCTCGTACGTGTAGGGTACGACCCGGTGCTGCCCTTGCACTTCAACCACTACGACGCATGCTGGGAAACTACTGTCTACAGTTGGATGTATGACATTTGGAGCCCAACGGCGCCGTATGTGATACACACGTCAAATAATCGGTTCGCATGCGATAGCGCGCACTAACCAGTGTGTTCCAAATGGCTGCGAATAAAAGTGCGATTTTTCCGCGGCTCATATCCAGGATTCCAGTGGTTGTAGAAATTTAAGGTAAAATGTTTCGGATAGCCCTTGAGCTGGGGACTATTGAATACCCAGTATAACGGACGATCGTCTGTCACTATCCTACAGTACAGGGTCAAAATTTGAACACTGCACGCTTCCTCCAGCTTAGGGAAATGGAGCAAATAGGTGGTTATTTTTGCATTAGTTGCGGTCTATGGCGTAATGAGGCATCATTCAGTTAACGGACAGTTTCTCATAAAATAAGAAAAAAATTCTTTGTCACCATTCCTTTCGCAGTCAGCACCGGATATTTAAATACCTAACCGCTGAAGATTGCTTTAAATTAACCAGTATATTATCTAGGTACTTACGTAGAAGTGCCATCTTCTCGTTTTCAGAAATCTTTATAAGCACTTTCCTTTGATTATTTACGGCAAGTAAAGCAAAATAGAGCTTAAGCTTGCTTGGAAGTGGTAAGGTCTGGTTACCCAGCATAAAATCCTTAATATTTACAAAACATTTATTTCTACCCAGAGACGTACCACAGAGATATTTGGCACTGTAGTAATGGTAAACTTCAAAAACAAAGTTAAGCATATTTTAAAAACATCCTTTTAAAATTAAACACTCTGCTAGTAAAAAAGCTCTAGAGGATACCTACCTCAAATTCATACTGCATACCCCTAACTTAAAATTCAGTTCAAGTAAATTAGTCACTAAAAGTTCAGGATGGCCTGGCGCAATGCAAGGATTTAATTTTAAGTGAAATTTTGTTACAGCAAATTTCAAAGCAGCGCTCATGCCATTGAATTTAAGGTAAATCGTAAGGTATGTTTTTAAATTTGGTCAGTACAAAAAAGGAACGAACTTAATCCCTAACGAATTAAAACCTGACAAGGTTACATACATATTTTACTGCAACAAATTTTTTCAGTAATTCTTAAAAGAAAACCAAATAATCGAAAGCAGAATTAGCCTCTATGGAATTGATTGCAAGATGCTTCTTGCCGATAACGCATCCATCGCCGTCTGTCTGTTACAGAGAACAGCAGCTTGACAATGATAAAGAATTAAGTTAACGGTTCTTGGAACAACGCACCATCATTCCAGTCATACACATACAGCGGATTCAGCGTCCGCCTCCTGGTAGCTGAGTGGTCAGCGCGATGGGATGTCATACCTAGCGGTCCGGGTTCGGTTCCCGGCTGGGTCGGAGATTTTTTCCGTCAGGGACTGGGTGTTACGTCGTCCTTATCATCATCATGATTATTTCATCTCCATCGACACACAAGTCGCCGAAGTGGCGTCAACTCTAGACAAGCATTAGGCGAAACGTCTACCCGACGGGAGACCGTACCCACACGACATTTCCATTTCCAGCGGATACAGCGAGCAGACGTTTGGAAACGGGTTTCAATAGTTTCAAACAGATAAGTTTGTGGATAAAAACACATCACCTTTTCTTGAACTGAACCACAAATCCGAACGGCTCAGACTCACGAAGCAGGTGAGCCAACGCCAACGCTAACGTGAGTAGTGATGTCACGATAATGCGAGCACGAGCAGGTGTTACATAGGAATTACGGACCGACACAGTTATGAGTTTAAACAGAACTTCTCACCAGAAGTGATGGATGGCAATGATGCAGTTCCACCGGTGCTGTCGAAATCCTCTCATTGGACAGCGGAAATATACAAGCAAAGGAATCGATGCGAACCCTCGTGAGCATCTTCAGCAGAACATTTCCTTTGCAGAACTCAACAGCCAACGGATTTTCTCACACTGAGCCATCACTTGTCATGGGTGCACCGCCGTGTCGATCCACTCGTGATCCGACTAAAGAGCACAATGCTGGAAGGTCGTACACTCTGGTGAAGTCGCGGCTGGCGGTTAAGTTTCTCCCGACCACCTTGCTTCCCTCACGCGGTGAGCGAGAAATAGTCTATCCAGTCCGATGCATTTTATCTTCCAGATTACAAGATAGATTCGCGCTAATCCTGGCTCACTTTGTACGTTTCCGACAAAATCCCCAAAAACATGGAATTCTCTTCTTGTTTTGGTACACAAAAACAAAGATGGCTAGGACTAGGAAATCGGTGTAATTTTTACGGTACGTTCCAAAGATCCTGTTCTCTAACAACCGTGAAAATTGTCTTTACATCTTCATCCAATTCCCAGGTACACAGGTTCTAAGTTACACTACCTAAGTTACAGTACCTAACTTGACATGCCACTTTGTGGTTCAGTTATTTTACTGAAAGAATAGGGGTACTGTTTGACGAGTAACTATCAATGATGCATTGAACACAATTATACTCTACCTGTGGAACACCGGTGCCCATGGATTCAAGCTTGACGTGGGATAAAGGTCCACAGGATGTGGATCTGTGTCGCTGAGTGCACTGTAAAGAAATAAAAGTTGCTGATATTAATTTGAGACAGGTTATCAACAGAAAATTCTATTTTGCAGTTGACACACTACAATTAGATTTGAAGACTAGCACAGCATAAAGTATGAGTACTAGGTACACAAGAAGAGATTTAATTATATCAAATATGTGCATACCATACCGTACCTCATGAAAATTGCCGACTCTGGATTCAGGACATGTTTGTTTGTCTCTCTTGCACTGAAATTTAAATATTTGTGCTACATTAGAAAGTGAAATGAACATATTTCAACATACAATCAAGCAACTACTTATACCTGTAATTGGGAGACAGATAGCAAAGTCAACAAATTTAATAGCAATTCACACCATTGTCTCACATGCCATAGGATTTCAATAGTTGAATAGATACAGGTAGTTAGAAAAATATACATGATCGATGCATGGATATAGACAAATAAAACTCGACATTGTATGCAGACATTCCCTGCACCATTCATTATGCTGATGAGATTGCTGCATGCTCACAAACGAATACAGCTGTGTCATGAGTTCCTGGACTTCAATAAGCAATACTTGAACAGAGAAGCATGAATTCAATTATTACCTTTGATATGGCACGTTGTGGAACAGCCGCAATGAAATGCCTTTTTGCCATACCCCTATTTTGTGGTATCCATAACGTGTAAAATCATTCACTCAAGCTACCAGCATCTAACAGTTGCTTTTATCCAAAATCAGCTGATAATTTGTCTACTCAAGTAATTCCAGGATTTGGAAAAATATCTTTGCCCGAGGGCCACACAAAACTGGACACAAACAAACCATTACATACGTGGGATCATTCCTTGTCAACACACTCAATTGTGCAGACCAAAAAGTTCAATTATGCTGAAACATATGCCATTAATGTACGCCTTTGTGTGGATGGAGTCCTATACCAACAGAAACGATCATCATATTATCATATTAGCAAATGTTAAAATAGGAATGAAACTAAATTAAGGGTGGGCAGACAGCATCTCTCTACGCTCAGTACGTGGCACACTGTGGATTTGTGTAATTTCATTTTAGACAGTGTCCATTCTTTGACATGTTGAAAAGAACACACACCACACACTCAACTGAATGTGGTGCTCTATTGCCCATTGAGGCGAATCAGTGTCTGATCTACTTCGGGAATCAGAAAGTAGTGAGCATGGAGGAAATGCACAGGGACTTAAGGCAGGTGGCACAAGGTAGGAAGAGGCGTGCCAAGACAGCTGCAATACACATTGTGTCTGGGTGGCGCTGTGGTTCCCAACGTCGAATCCCAGGCGAGCACCCATATTTACTCATCGCCATTGATGCCACGCAGAGTCCTGCTGCATCACATGTCAATCCTTTCCCTCGCTTTCTCCCCTCTCCTTGAATTTACATATAAACATAGAAGACACTGAATGAATGACTGCATAAAATCGAGTTTGCCGATATAAGCACAATCTGGCTATTTGTTCAGGGAACACAGTCTACCTTAATACTGCAATTCAAAACAAATGAAGACCAGTTGACGGCTGTTTTGTACTCAGAAAAACCAATATTGTACTATTTGGGTCCCATTTTGTCCAAAAGCAGATTATGAATACGACATTGGAAAGTCTACCGGTAAGTAGGTTGTAAAAGTGAAAGCAGTTTATGGGTAAATTATTACTGCAAATAACACTTACTTCATGAAGTGTGCCCTTTGTAAATTTCATAAAATTAGATATTTTCGAATGGTGTGAAAGCAGCGATGCTGAAAATCGGACGTATAATTCTCCTCTTTCCCTGGTAAAGAGGTGGTGACACATTTGTTGAATATACTGTGCTTCGCTTCCACTTTTGTTTTCCGTGATGTATGTACATGGTAAAGAAGGAATACCAGAAATCTTTCTCATAGTTTTCCACAAGAGTTGGTTTTCGTCCAAACACGATGCTAACTGCCTTCGTTTTGCAGTTTGAATGTGCTCATAGCTGCTTTCAAGTTTCACAAAAGTGACCCCTGATCAAAGGTGAGAATAAAAGTAGGAACTTCATGCATTCTTTACCGTTTTCTCACTACACCAGGATTTTAGTAAGCCGACCTGGCAACAGCAATGTTTGTTTACATTGCATACATTTACTCCACACTGCCCTATGGCAATCTTCTGAGACGGTGCACGTAGGGTTGAAAAAAAAATGGAAGTACGCTGTGAAATAGTGAGGAAAAATCATGAACAGCTGTATTTCATGCAGCATTAGATTTTCTTCCTTATGGTTTTGGGAGGCACACTACAAACAATACATTTTATCACTACTAATCTGTTAAATTATAAAGTAAATCAGCTTTGATTATGTGAATGTTCAGCATTCTTTAGATTTTCACATCAGTATTAACATTGGTACAAAAACCAAAGTCTTCAACAAACGTGACAGCAACACAGGCTGTGTATGTACAATAGTCCGTCTGCCAGATATTTACGTATTTTTTGGGAAGAGAAGACAGGAAAGACAACAGGAATTGCTTTCACGAGCGGTATGAACAATGTTTAACACTTCTGTGGCCATTGCCCTCAATTACAGCGTACGCTGTTTCCAAAAAAAAGTGCCGTCTTTGTGGTAAGGTAAGGTTTCCTTTGACAATTAGTGCTTATGTTATATCTTTCATACAGTTACTCAGTTGAAGACATAAAACATAGAAATAAGCAGCAGGTCCTGAGAAAATCCACTCTTTTTAATTGTGGCAGCATCTATGGCAGGAGCCCTGTCACTTTTTGGTTGCTGCATAAGCAATAGTGTGTGTGTGTGTGTGTGTGTGTGTGTGTGTGTGTGTGTGTGTGTGTGTGTGTGTGTGTGTGTGTGTGTGTGTGTGTGTGTGTGCGTGCGCGTGCGCCAAAATACTTTATTGTATTTTGTGTTCCAGTGCATCAAAGCCTGCTGTCCTCCTGCCAACACTTTCTTGGAAAGTGTTCTGTATTTTGTTCTTCCTAGACTTCTTTCACATGACTCAACAGATTTTGGGAATGGTTGAAGAGGCAGCATGTAATGGTCGCCTGGTCGTAGATATTGCTAATTGCTATAATCGCACTATTTCACTCCCATTTACGGAGCTTGTTAGCACTTGATGTTAGGTTGGCGCCATTAAAATGCATTGTGTTGTGGTAATCGCTGCTACTTGCTGGATCTCTGCTGTCTCGATGCTGATGCTGGCTCTAAATCTGGTTGTCTAGGGTTAAAAACATGAGGTCCCGTGTTTTTTATGTGCTTTTGATGATAAAGAACGAGCGAAACCAACAAATATGTAAACTTCAAATATTTATTACTCTGGTGGCCATCTTAATTCCACTGTCCACCAAAGACCATGACACAACACAAAGTAGTACTTCCGTTACATGTTCTTTGCATTGTTTATCCACCTCAAACAATAACACACAAACACACTTTACCAAACTGACATTCCGACTGCTCCCCGACCCTTCTTGCTGCTCGTATTTATAACATTGTCAAAGAACTACTAAAAAGAGATATAGTTTACAAGTCACATGTACATCTGTTATCATAATTTGTGCAGAAAAGTTATTAATTTGCATCGAGTGACATAATTTAACATGTTATTAAAATGATAGACAGATTTGTTGACTTGACAGAATAATTCTTTGTTACAAAAAGGCCGTTTTTTAGAAGTTTGTCAATTGACTTCTCTAATTTGCATAAATAAGTAAATAACATGAATTATTAAAAATTACATTGGTTTTCGTCTAAAATAGGATTGCTTACGTGAATACTGAGTGAAAACGCTCCTAGTGAACAAATAGGTTTCACTGGGTGATTTTTATTTAAGGAGATACAAAACACCTAAGTTGCCCACTATTTTTCGTACTTCATATTAATTATTTACGATGAACTCAGTGTTTTTACATGACATTTGCTGTATCAGTGATCAAGTGATGTAAACTTTTGTGTGGGTCAGTTATTCAGTATAATTTAATGGGTTGACTGTTTATGCCGACATGTTATGCAATCATTGTTAACATACACAATAACTTTTCTATAATCATAAATACTCGTTAAACTGGTTGAATTTGGAGGGTATCGCATACTTCGGTACAGCAAAGCCTTTAATATGTTCCGTTGCAAGCATAATCTGATTTTGTGAAGAAATAGAAGCAAAAAATGGTTCAAATGGCTCTGAGCACTACGGGACTTGACCATGGATGTTATCAGTCCCCTAAAACTTAGAACTACTTAAACCTAACTAACGTAAGGACATCACACACATCCATGCCCGATGCAGGATTCGAAGATGCGACCGTAGCGGTCGTGCGGTTCCAGACTGTAACGCCTAGAACCACGCGGCCACTCCGGCCATCTGTTCCAAAGTACTTTTGAGTATGTTGTCAATTGTCACTAAGCCAAACTGATAAAGTAATTGTCAAAAAATATTTGGTAACAGTCATGACCTCATCCAACAGAGACTAGACTTCTGTGCATGTGCAACCATAAGAGAAAGCAGAACAACGATCGTCACCCTTAGCACCAGATAAGGTAATGAAAAAGAAAGGTGGGGAGGGGAGGTTTTGAGTTCGGATGTGATAGAGAAGGAAATCTTTGTCACAAAATGGAATGGTACCTATGTTGTACTAGCAACTGATTTTGACCCTGTATCCCCCAGCGTCAAAGTCTAACGTAGGAAATCATCCCAGAAACAAAAGCTCAGAATTGTAAAACAACATGCACTGAACACGCAAGAATATCAGATGTGCCAATCTTCATGGATGTCTAAAAGAGAAATATACAATTGCAGTACATGGTTAATAACGATACTGGTTTCTTTTTGTTTTTACAACAATTGCAGATATGATGGTTACAAATGCACAACTGGCCTCTAAGAGGTGCAATGAAGGAACTTCTCCCAGTGTACTAATGGAACACCAATGAATCCTGTGTCACGTCCCAGCACGATACGACCAGAAACTGTGTGTCCGAGAAATAAGAAAAGCGAAGATTGTCAGTCAGAATTGTGAAGGAAAGCCTAGAATATATTGTGGTGAGTGGAAAGCATTTGGTAGGAAGCGTAACGTTCGAAACATAGTATTTGGCCTTAATTACATTTTAGTTTTGGAAAGATGATAGGTTAAATTTTTTATAAACGTGAGTTATTGTAAAATAAACAATAATAGTGAAATGTTATCAGTTCATTATCAATTTCCTTATACTACCCACTTTCCTACGAAGCAGTGTAAGGTGAAAACGGGCAAGCGCTCAACATTCTCAAATGAGTGTGGCCCAAATTTTTTTCTTTTATGCCCTAAGTAAATTAAATTTCCTCACATTTCCATAAACTGGCTCACCAGGATACTGTTTTCCAGAAATTAAGTATATATTTCAATTAAGTATATATTTCAATTAATAATAAATCGAATGCTAATGGATTAATACAATTTATTGTTCTTTAATTGTTCCTTAGGAAGTTTCTATCGTTTTTGTGGATGATAACTGGTGTTATCCATAGTAACAATTCTTTTATGAACCACATAAATTTCGAAACCCATGTTCCTATACATCACTATTCCCTTCATGATAACTGGATTTCCAGGATGCAGGTATTAGCCTAAAGTGATATTCAGATTATCCCACTGAAGTTTTCTTTGCCAGACAGTGCTTTCATCCTGCCATTGCCTTATGAATCCTGTCAAATGTGTGTTCTGGCATCTTTTTGATTTAGCCAAAGTGAAGATATTCCTTCACATTTTGCCTTATCTGAAAACTATCCCTAGCTACTATAACATCAGAATCTCTCCATCAAAACCTTCATTCCTAGCCTTGAACTTTCTGCACCAGTGTTACTGTACTGAAACACGTGCCATCTTTTGTCTCAGGAAACAAGCAATATTCATAAAATTCCAACCAGCACAATGGACGATGTACTGCTGGAAATCGTCCAAATAAGTGACCGTTCTTAATTAGTATCTTTCTGAAGACAGAAACAACTTATTGACCACAGCATTCCATTTCCTGTACTTCTGCAAAGTTTCTCAGTACAGTTTGCAGTGGAACACTACATGGTTTGGGTGACTCGGTCATATAAGGGATATGAATTTTTTCACAGGCTTAAAGGTAATGACAGTCTGTTGTTCCAATACTATTTCACCCCGTCTGTCATTATCTTTAAGCGTGTGAAAAAAATTCATATCCCTCATATGACTATCACTGAAACGAAATAGCAATACTAACTAACGCAAATCGCTGCTCTCTTTGCAGACACTTCCACACAATACTGACACAAGCAAATGCTGGTTACTGTGTAGCACTAAAATTGCAAAATCATGCCAGAAACAGCACAAATTAAGCACAGTATTGCCACACGAATACTCTGAAGGACAGTTGTAGGTTTGAATGTCATTACTTCATCCGATGTTACCCGAACAGCACTTGTAGCACAAAAGAAACCTCTGCCAACGGTGTGAGCTTAGGTTCTAAAAAGCAGAGGGAAGCTATTGCGGTAGCCTGACTTATCCTGTGATTCTAAGGGAAGATGAGGGGACGAGAGATCTGACTTGCACCACACCACCCAGGTGCCACCCTAGCAGATACCTAGCTCATCAACAAATGCCAACGAAAAGTGAATAAAAACCATTTTAATTTCATTTAAACATGGACGTACCATACATCATAAATATCAGATCATCTGGGTGCCCAACTGTATGCTCATTTTTGAAAACTAACCAATTGAGAAACATCAGAAAGGATTATTACCCTTAAACAACAAATGTTTACTCACATTAACTGAGCATGTAAAACAAAAGATAAGTAGCTTAGTACAGCGAACTTCAATAGTTTTCAGTGCACTTGACACATGGCAAATGCACCAATTACAAATCCTCTTCCGAAAGACAGTCCCATCTACTGGAATATCGAACATCAAACCTACCACAAAATCGTAAAAATGTAAACCCTTAAGCACATCTCACTGGTACTACACAAAGCTACAATTTTATCAATATAAAACAGACTAATCACAATAGATAATTCTGTTAGATTCGTTTTACCAAGCTTCATTTTTTCATACCACTGATGAAAGTTAATTAACAGGACCTAGAGCTAAAATGTGTCTTTGACCAGAGAAGCTAGTGTTGAATGTTCCCTGCCTTATTATCAAAACAGCCTAACCAGCATTTGATGACAGTTCTCTTATGTAATATCGTTGATACATAGATAAAGTAGACCACTAGGAGATGCCAACTTCCCAGAATCCGGTGCAAGTAGAAAACAGTGAACAATGCTTTCCTGACAGTACAGCACTTGTGGGAAGTACCAGAATACCTGCAGGTCATAACTGGCAAATGAAGCACTTGTTTTGGAACTGAAGAGTTCTGAGAGTATACTCCGCAGCTAAGAGCTCAGTTTCACAAATGACTGAACAATACACTAACACTAAAAAATTACCTCCATTAGTAGAAACAGATTTTCTTATCTAAGTATACATAGCACTAACTGTAGCCATAGCAAGAAACTTACCCATAATAACAAACCTTTTCTTATTTATCAATTTGTGTTTCATTAAGAGTTACTTTCATCATGGGATAACTTCATATAGCCACATAATATAATTAGCACTGCGCTCAGGCAAACACGAAACAAAGCATCGGAAATAAACCTAATAAACCAGTCTATTACACAAACCATACCTGATTTCCACCAAGCCCTCAGCAGTACATTGTGGACGTATGGCTTCCAGCCTGCTCTGCAGAGTGGAAGGTCTTGTCTCCACACTGCAAAAAAAAATTGAACTGTCAAAGCAGGTTTTTTCAGTGCAGCAGCGGAAACAGAAATTTTGTAGTAAAAACAGACAACTCAGTTTAAGAATATCCCAGTTCAAGAAGTGGCACAATGCAGCTGCAGTTATTAAGATTTAATGAGCAATTAAAAAGCATGTACTTGAGTAAACGGAAGTGTCACGAATATACATGAAACTTCTGCTGGCAAGTCAGAAATATGTCATTAATATGTAATGAGACATTTAATATGTAAAGCTTAGCACTACATTAGCTATGGGAAGGTAGCTCTAATGAAGTGTAAAAATACAAGGAAAATTTTCTAAAGTTTGTGTGGACCCTGCAGATTTGCGGCGTGGCACAGCAGGCGTAAGCACTGCTAGTGAATCTCTAGAGAGAAACCATGCCTCAAATTCATACTGCCTTTAAGTGATATGTTTCGCATAGTTTTGATAACATAAAATAAGCATTTATAAACATCTTACGTAAACAATCCGAGCACTCAGTATCTCGTTCAGCCTGAAATGCGCATTATCTAAAAATACTTCATTTACAAACCTCTAGCGTACATATAGCTGGGAGTCTAAGGGCTTGAAACCTATTGTATGTAGGGTGGACCCGCAATCCACACACTAAATTTTGGCCGTTGTTCCGGGAATCTGGAGTAGTTGGGTATAACAGACGCATGACCTCTGGTAGTTCGTTAGAGTAATGGATTTTTGTTAATTTCATACCCTCACTTATGCGATCAAATAATGCAGATGTCAATGTTACGTATTGTGTATCTTGTTTGGAAACAGTTGTTTCACAAAATCTTATGTTGTGCTCCACAGATTTATAAAACACATTACGCCTCACCATGACACAGCTGCTAAATTAGTTATCACCGAACTTGTATCCATAGTACATATTTCAAAACTTTAAAATCTGAAGGACGGAAACATAACATAAGTTTCCTTTGATTTACGTTTATCGTCACTATCTTTTCTGTTTAACAGATTACCAGTTTCGGTCTTTAATGACCATCTGCAGATCTGCAGCAAAAATGGGAAAAATATACACTCGCTAACTGTATACAGCTTAAGAATACATAGAGCATATTTAAAATTTGTAAATTTTGTCAGTACCTTTGTGCACTTGAAATATGAAGAGGCATACCTGTCTCATAGAAACAGTCCTAATGCGCTGCAGCCATAGTGGCATAGTGAACTGTTAAATAGGGAATCAGCACCAGCATCGTCAAATACATATAAATCACATCACATGCACGAGTAATGTTTTTTTTCTTTATTGTTATTTTTTAAACCTTTTTACAGGCAGGCTTGCAGCAGCATACTACGCCGCTCTTTGGCCTCAGAGAAACACACAAGATACAAATGAAGACAAAGTGAGATAAAAATACGGAGGACATAGAAACGGAGAAAAACACTTTTTAAACAAACATGGAGCCGTCCACGGGTGGAGTGTCAAAGATAAGATGTTCAGACACTTGGACACATACATTGACGAAAATGGCACACGTGAACGTAGGTGCACAAAACGAATAACACTGAACCACTTAAGCACAAAACGACGGCACACACAGAAACACGAGGCATTGATCTCCGGCGCGCGAATGTTCACTAACCGTGTATGAGTACGGGGACCTGCCTAGAGAGTGGGGGTGGGGGTGGGAGAGGGGAGAGCAGATGCCATGGGCAGGGGAGATACGGGGAGGGGAGGAAGGGGATAGCCCGGGGGAAGAGGGGTGGAGGAAGGGGATGGGGAAAAGGAGATGGGAGGGAGGGTGTCTAAAGGAAAAGACACTGTAACTGGGGGTGGGGGTGATCAAAGTTGATAGGAGGGGTAGATGGAGGGGAGGACGACTTCATCAGGGAGGGGGAGCTGGTGGAAGCCACCTTGGGAGAGGGTAAGGAGTGTGGAGAAATGGAGACCGGGTGGGACGGGGAATACAGGTGCGGCAGCGGGTGGGGGTGGGAGAGGATGGGGAGACTAGCGGGTGAGGAGGATCGAGTTTGTGGGAGGTGTACGGGATCTGTATCCTTTCAAGGAAAAGGTGGGAGGAAGGGGAGGAGATCGTACAGGATCCGCGTGGGGGAGGGGAGACGGATGCGATGGGCGAGGCGGAGAGCATGGCGTTAAAGGATTTGGAGGGATTTATAAAAGGTGGGGGGGGCGGAGATCCAAGCCGGATGGGCGTAACAAAGGATAGGGCGGATGAGGGATTTAGTAATGTTGGCTGGAAAACTACTATTTAAAACAAGCTGCCATACAGTAGCCACAAGATGTTTGTGTAGAAAGTTAACCAGATGTCGCTAATGTCAGCGTACACTTATTTTCGATGTTTCAATTAATTATTAAAAACTAAAGAGGAATACAATAGCTAAAGTCTGTAATAAGCTTATAAAGTATAAAAAGTGTTACAGTAATAAGCCAAGAAAAAGAATACAAGAGTAATATTGTTAAAAAGACGAAGAGTTAACAAAACAGCGGTTGACATGTGCTCTAGTGCCAATATTCTAGGCAATGACGTAAATATTAAACACCGTTGACATTGCACTGGGTAATATTAAACAACATAAAACAAAACGCTAAAGGAGCCACAAATGAAAGGAAATATAGTTCTGCACATAACCAACGCCCTCTGTTACTGCTAACTCTAGAATGCCGCATAGGTAGGAAGTAGTTGGAGGAACGTGACCGGCAGAGGGCCCCTCGTACTCTGCGGTACTTCGTTGCAAGCAAAGAAGGATAAAATTCCATTACAGTGGATGGTCTACATTATCTGATTAATGCAGTCTATGAAATGAAATGAATAGACGGAACAAGAACCTACTACAGTCATGCGTAAAACGTATGAAAACGAAGTAAATATGTGATACACTCAATACTAGGTGAACTTGCGAACACACTATATATAGTAACAGAGGCGTGGAATGATTAGGGTAAAACATTGTCAAATAAAGCAAAGTAGGCATTGGGCACAAAATCGTTTTGCCAGTTAAGCAGTTTATTTGGCTCTCAATTTGCTAGAGGAGCTTGAAATTTATAAAGCAAAAATAAAAGGCACGGCCCGTTTCCACCCTGTGAAGAATACGCATACAATTCTCAATGCTCCCAATGGAATGACCAGTATCAGACAAATTCTGTCCTAAAGCCGTTTTGTTTCGTGGCTGTGAGTGTTCTTTAAACCTTAATTTAAAAGAGCGGAGTGTTTGACCTATATAATAATTGTCACAGTTACTGCAGTCGATCTTGTACACTCCAGAGCCATCAAATGTATCATAGTTCCCTTTCAATTTGTGTTTCATGCGTAGTTTTACAGTTTTATTGACCTGAAAGCCACATCAGACTTTTTAAAACATTTTTCTATTTGCGGGAACATTTTGACGTATTTAGTTTTCGTCTAAAGGTAGACGAAGGAGCCGGTGAACCATGGAAGAGAAGAAAGCTTTTTTGTATCTGGGAGGATGGCATGAACTGGCATCGATGGTACTGTCTGTACAAGTTTGTTCCCACTGGTGTCACCTATCAGTAATGAAATGTCATAGACATACCGTTTGTAATAAATCGTTTGATCTTTTAGTTGTGGATACTTGGCAAAAAAATTTACATTCCAAATCATTTATAAAAACGTCTGCTAAAGTGCCAGCTAGGCTATTACCCATACCAAGCCTGTCCTTTTGATAATAAATTTTGTCATTTAAGGTAAAAAAAATTGTAAGCTAAAACAAAATCTAAGAGTTCAATTAGTTCTGTACACTCTGCGGTACTAATCTTGTTGTGGGAAGGAGATTGCGTCTAATAATGTCAATAGTTTCTTTAAATGAGACATTACTGTAAAGATTTTTTATATCTAAGGATGCTAATGCTGCATTAGTTGGTATATGTATATCCTTAATTATATTCACTAGCTCAGCACTGTTATTGACCCCAAAATAATTATTGAACGTGTAAACCGATTTAAGTTTATTATTAAGGAACTTACTTAATTTATAGCGTTGTGATGTCATGTTACTAACAATCGGACGAACCGGATTTTCATCTTTCTGATCTTAACTTGAGACCTGAGCTGGGGAAGTTCGACAGCTCCCAGTTTCTTCTTAGTGATTATGAAAAGAAATCGCTCAAAATGATGAATGTCAATCTTTCGCCGCACATTGGTCTTACTGCTACCAGTTCTTGAGATAGTTTTAAAGTCTCGAACGCGAATGTACATAAAAATTGGTGGGTGTGGGGAGTAGAGTAAGAAAAGAGCTGTTAATGCCTGTATGACGGGACAAATGCGGAGAGAAATGTTGGTACTTTCGGTGATACTACTGAAGCACTAACATAGCATCAGTCCTCTGCCCGTCCTGACCGATGCTACAAGGACCTGCGCTGCTGGTTATATATAGGCGGCCGTGGCAAGCAGTGGTATGGAGAACAGAGCGTATCTGCTGTGGTTGCCATGTAACCAGTCAGCACTCCGGTCGGATGTTTTCTTTCCCACGCGAACTCGAGTTTGCTTGTGGCCGCGCAGATCAAAGCCGCCGCCGGGACAGCGGAAATTAAAGTTCCTGCCAGTCCCTGGTTTGTTTACCGTTTTCAGACAGCACCGGATGTGGGGCGCAGTATATTTCACCGAGCGCTGTAACATGTCATTGTCCCGTACACGAATGAGATTTTACGATAGCTAATCATTTCGCTTTTCGTCTGAAAGTATACCCTACATATCACACTACAGTGCTTGGCAGAGGGTTCATGGAACCACCTTCACAATAATTCTCTATTCCACTCGAGAACAGTGCACAGAAAAACACAAATCTTTCCTTCTGCGCAAACTCTGATTTCGCGTATTTTGTTACGTTCAGGCTAACCTACATTAGGAGACATACCATCATTATTTTCGCGTGAGGAGAGAGTTGGAGACGGAAATTTTTTGGAAGGGTCCTGCCACAATGAGAAGCAGTTTTAATGATGTCCACATCACATCCCAAGCAGTATCATTTCAGTGACTCTCTCCTATTTCGGGATAATACGAAACGTGCTGCGCTTCTTCAAACCATCTCGATGTATTCCGTTAATCCTACGTGATACAGATCACACACCGTGCAGCAGTACTCCAAAAGAGGACAATCCTAGTGTAGGCACTAGCTTTAGTAAATCTGAGTTTTATTTGAAGGACGCAAGTCTTCGGTTCGCCTTCCACATTCATTTTCCATAGGTTCTTTCCGATTTAAGTTGATAATAATTGTAATTCTTAGGTATTTAGGTGAATTTGTGGCCTGTATACATGTTCGATTTATAATGTAGCCGAATTTTAATGGATTTCTTTCGGTACTCAGGTGAAGACCTCACACTTCTCATTATTTAGAGTTAATAGCCAATTTCCGCACTATGAAGATGCCTCTTCTAAATCTTACTGCAATTTGTTTGGAGCTTCTGTTGACCTTGCAGATCACGCTGTCGTTCGTCTAGTAAGCAGCCTAAGACGGCTGTTCTGACTCTCTCCTGCCTGCAGGTCCTCTGCTGTTCCTTCTCTATAACACTACCTTGGGGAATGCTACATATTACTATGGATTCGTGATTTCCTTTCAGAGGTCACAGTCCAGTTACATACCTGAGACATTGCATAAGCACAGAAGTACGGTGTCAAAGGCCTTTCGGAAACCTATAATTAAGTAAATAATTGCAAATTCCTTGTCGATCGCATTCAACACTTCATATTAGTAAAAAGCTGTTTCTGGTCGAGTAAATGGTTGTATATGATTCAATACCAATTAGGCTCTTCACAGAGACTGCTGCTGCAATACCTCCATCCTTAACAACCTGGACTGGAAGGCTCGATTTTATTAAGTGATTTAAGTTGCTTCACTACGCACAGGATATCTACTTCTAAGTTACTCATGGTGGCAGCTGTTCTTGACTCCAGTTCCGCAATATTTACTTCGTCGTCTTTGGTTTAGAAATGTCGGAAGGCTTTATGTATGTCAGTGCTGCTAAAGCAGATCTGCTAAACAGTGTTTCAATTGTTACTGTGCAGAGAAGGCCTCGATTGTCTCTCATGCTACATATGACGAGAATATCTTTCTCTCGAGACCTGCCAGAAAATCCAGTTTCCACAATGAAACTACTGTAAGCATCTCGGACTGAAGTCCATACTACACTTCGAGCTTCTGTATAAGATTGCCAATCCTCGGGATTTAACTTTCTTTCCAATTTGCATGCTTTTTCGTTGTTACACCAACAGTGTTCTGACCTATTTTGTGTGCCATGGAGGATCAGCTTTGTTAATTTGAAAGGACTGGAGAGTAAGTGCAGACCAGATGTGGCCCCAATTCAAGGTAGTGTCGACACACATATGGTATTTTGTTAATTTATTTGCTGTAAATCACTCAGTTGCTAAGGAAGACCTGAAGTAAATTTTTATCAGATTTTTAATATATATTTTTAGTTTATTTTTTGTGAATTTGACAGTTGCGGTATTCACACTCCATACAATAACCCTGCGCTCACTAATCCCTGTATGTTTTGATGCTCTTTATTAGCTTAGGATTAGTTGTTGCAAAGAGGTCAAGCAGTTTTCACAAACGTTTACTAATGGCTCCAAACGATTTTCAGAGAATGCGTTCAGCACAATTTCGGATGTTTAAATGCGGAGGTACGCCAACATATAATTGTATGTGTCGGGTACGAGATAGTAATTGGAGTCACCACCAACTATAAGGTCTAAAGTAAACTCAAGTGTGCTTAGAACCTTCCAGCATCTGGATGCTTTTAGCGACGTCCCAACCCAGATCAGAAAACTATTTTATTCCGATGGCCAAGAATGACCGCTACCCATGCCAATTCACAGGAACCTATGTACTTCCGTTTTGGAACAAGATAGAAGTACTTCTAAAAGCAACAAACGCCACCGCCATCTGTATTTAGTATATCATTTCTGAACACAGTTAGGTGTTCCATAAAAATTCCGGCTGAACTTACCCCTGCTTTAGCCAGCTTTTGTGCGTATAACGATTTGAGCATGATAGTTGTCTATTATCGTTTGGAGCTCTGGTAGTTTACCAACACACCTACAATTTACAACTGTTGCACCGATGGTTCTTGTATCTACGTTTTTCTTTTGTTCGGCCTGCACCCTTTGTGACTAAAGCCTTTTTTGCCTTTTCCCGAGATCCTGTAACCTAAAAAAACAGCCAGTTCACGCCACACAGACCATGCTACCGTGTAGTCGCCACCTGCATGTAGTCGCCACCTGGCTTATTCAAAGGAATCCGAAACCCTACCACCGTACGGTGCAAGTCGAGGAATATGCAGCCTACACTGTCGCAGAACCGACTGAGCTTCTGATTCAGACCCTGCATCCGGCACTGCAGCGTAGTCGACAGTATCGACTAAAGATCTCTGGTACAATGGTGAGTTCTGTTTCCGCCTCACAAGCAAGGCTAGTAGACCTTACCACTTCTGATAGCTGCTGGAAACCAGAGAGAACCTCTTCCAATCCAGTGACCCACATCATTGGTACTGACTTGAGCCACCACTTGCAGCTGGCTGCACCCTGTGCTCTTCATGGCCCTAGGAAGGCCCGTTCCACATCTGGAATGATTCAAACCGGTATGCACATGAGTGCACATTGCTGCCAAGGATGGGAAGAAAGCCAATGTTCCTTAGGGGCCCCATAATGCGCCTAACATTGGAGCTCTCAAGTATCAGTCATTCCACCTGGTGTCTGCCCAGATCTTGGGGGCTGAAGGGTTTCCTCTGAAACAAGACAAGCAATTGCATCTGTCTGAGGACGCTGACAGGCATGTTTCAGGTGCCGTCTGTGGCTCACAGACGAACCAGTGAGGCCTAGGGTGCGACCCCTGGGAGTCTTCCGCTGCCTGCCAAGACCTGATGTTACCACCCACTCGACCACGTTTGAGGAGTCAATTTTAGTGCGAGTGGTAAGTCTGGAGCTGAGAGCGAAGTGTCACGAACTCGGCACGCATCTGCTCTCAGTCCCTGTCCATACTGAAGATAGTCCTTTGCTTGTATAGTGTAGTGTAGTTTTCCACTATCAACACGCACTGTGGAACTCCAAAAACCGATGAAAACGTAAGAAATGATTTCTCCTGATTGGAAACTTGAAATACGTCACAAAATCGGCTACATCCCTTTCCCATTTTAGGTAAACGTGCCACTTACTGCTGATGAGATCTCCCACCTTGAAAATAAGATGTATTGTCTTTCTTACACCAACTTCTTTAGAAGAGCTTCACTTGGTTGTTTCATTAGTTCTCAGAGAACATAAATTACTCAGAAAATTCGTGAAATAGAATTCGTATGAACGTAATTTTTACGAAGATACTGTCGAATGTTGACTTAAGTGGTCTGAAGAATAAAAGTACTAAAGTGTTCCTTATTTCACATTGAGTACTGTCAGGTACTTAACCATACATTCACAGAACACCAAGAACAATCCACAATGCTCGAATATATTCCAGTTCGTTATAGAAACGTCTGGACATTCCTACAATGACCACGAATACCTAAATATTTTGAAACAGTATTCTGGAGGACTGTAACGTATTCGAATGTTTAAATAATGCTACATGATATTCCAGGACACTAATTTATAGAGTATATTAGAACATTCTGAATCATTTGTTAATATTCTAAATAAACCTAGAATGCTCTTGACTTTTACGAATTATCTTTAAATTTTTTTTTTCCTCATGAAATATTTACTGCCACTGAACAGATGCAAGATGTCACAGTAATCACCACATGATAACCACAGTATATTACTACTCCTTCAGTCACTACGGCTACCACACTGAAAATCTCATTCTGTATACTAAAATAGTTTTACTCTGCAGCGGAGTGTGAGCTGTTATGAAACTTCCTGGCAGATAAAAACTGTCTGATGGACCGAGACTCGAAGTCTGGACCTTTGCCTTTCGCGGGTAAGTGTTCTACCAACTGAGCTACCCAAGCACGACTCACGCCCCGTCCTCACAGCTTTACTTCTGCCAGTACCTCGTCTCCTACCTTCCAAACTTTACAGAAGCTCTCCTGCGAACCTTGCAGAACTAGTATACAATAGGGGATCCAAGGGTAGCGCCAGGCACACAAATAGCAGCTACCACCACACAACCCCACAGGTTCGTGCTTGGCTACCACGAGGCCCCAGCCTTTGCAGCATTTTTTCCAGACCGTGCTGCATATCAATCCTTCCTATTATTTTTCTCCTCCCCTGGGTAACATGTCTGGGGCGTTACTGGGAATGTTCTGCATTCTGTCGCTGACGTAAGAACAGTCTCAGCTTTATTTTTTCGTTCCGTTTTCCTTTCTTGGTTTCCCTTCTCTTGTTCCTCCACTTCGGCATTTGAGATTCCTCTTTCTCATCTTCCTCGCTGTGCGCTCCTGAAGGATGGCCCATGCAGCTGGGTAACACGTAATTCCCAGCCCTAGGACGACAGGTAGAGCTCTCACGTACCCGCTGGGACAGGCCAGCCCCGCGGACGGGTGATTGGTAGGGCTGCAGCTCAGGCAAACTCCAGATTGGACCCTCTGTTCACACCTAAGGTACACCTCCCGAACATCTGACAGTCACCTAAGGCGGGTGCGCCCCCTTTTGAAGGGGCCCACAGTTAGGAGTGCGCCATCGTAGATAATGGCAACCATGGCGGATGTTCTCGCAATTGGTCAATCATCTTCCCAATCAACGTCAACGGAACGTAAAATTAATGAAGGTAGTGATTCCCAGATCATTCCCGCTGCACCACGGTTCCTAGTGGTCTCACGTGTTGAAGACGGTCAGTCCTTCCCCTCGGTAAACCCGTTTATTATTCAGAAAGGTGTAATTGCTGAACCTGTGAAATCCAGCTGTCGTTTATGGAATGGCACATGTGCTTGCCAATCAAATGTGGTCTCCAAAAGCAAACTACTGCTTGCTGCCTCGCTTCTCCACAGTTACCCTGTTTGTGTCTACGCCCATAGAACTTAGACTTTTCCCCATGGTGTAATTTACACCAGGCTGCTCGACGGTCCAACCCAGGTCGAAATACAATCTTTCCTCTCAGATCAGGGTGTCATTGCCGTTCATCATCTAATGACCACCCGCACTTTTCTTCACCTTCGATGGAGTGGTGCTTCTATCAAAGATCAAAGCAGGCTATGAAATTATCACAGTCCGGCCATACATTCCGAACCCGATGCGATGCTACCAGTGTCATCGTTTCAACCACACTAGAACGTCTTGACACGTAGCTAAATGTGTGATCTGTGGTAGGCATGTGCATGAGGGCGATTGTCCAACTCCTTCTCCCTGCTGTGACAACTTCAATGGCGGCCATGCCGCCTCCTGTCGGGATTGTCCCCATGTATCTTGATTAGCGGGCTGCCCAACACATCCAGGAAAGGAAAAATTGCCTTACCCAGTTGTTCGCAAGTTCTGGATAGTCGCTAAGCCTGCGTTCTCCCGTCTGGTACTTACAGTTCTGTTCTTGTTACCCCTTGATCCATGAAGCACATGGCCACGCAGGCATATGACCTCCAATTAAACATCAAGGTTGTGAAATAGCCCAATGTCATGGTAACATCGCCATCCTCCCCTCCAGCTGTGCAACAAGCAGTCACTCTCGCCTCAAGGGGCGAAGCCACCAGCTACACAACCGGTACGCCAGAAAGGACAGGAGGAGTACTCTCGTGAAGACGTGCTCCGTCCCTCCAGTCAAACACCACCCGAGTCTTCCTCTAACTGGATAGGCTCGATGTAGTCCACCAAAGGCAAATGGCCTTGTCCTTCGCCTGTGGTCGGCATTCCATCTCATGGGTGCGTCATGCTGGTCATACAGGATGACCTTCACAGTCAACCCATCTCCCTATGTATCTTCAAGCTGTTACAAATCGCCTTTTATTTCCCCATCCGACTTTTTCTTTTTGTACCTTCTTTGCCCTGGTGACAGCGAACGACAGAGCAACAGACTTCATTGAGCGTATTGGGTAGCTACCTCGCCCTTTTCCGCTACTCTGTGTCTTTAATGCACATCATCCTCTTTGGGCTTCTTCCAGAATCTGAGAAGCTGACCTTCTTAACCATCTTAACCTCTTCTGCCTTAACATTGGAGCACCTACTATCCTTTCCGGCTCCTTGCACACCTATTCCCATTAGGAACTATCCTCGTTCACTGCCCAGCTTGCCCCTCACCTTGAGCGGTCCGTCTTTTTGACGCATACTCGAGACACTATTTCCCATGTGCTATCCGTTTGCTGGTTCCTACCCCACCCTTGTACACGCCCAAATGTCAGCTTACTAAGGCTGACTGGCGGCTTCGATCCTCCCTGGCGACCTTCGAAGAGCAGGATTTCCCCACTTGTGAGATTCCATTCCACCTCGTCATCACATCAGTTACCCTTACCGCTGCAGAACGTTCCATTCCACGCACCTCCGATTTGCCCCGGCGCCCTTGCCCTCCCCCCCCCCCCCCCTCGTTCATTGGTGGAATGAGGCATGCCGTGGCGCAATTCGTGAGCGTCGACGTGCTCTTCGCGTTTTCTGCCATCATCTTACTTCGGCCAACTGTTCCGCTATAAGCAGTTCCATGCGCGGTGCCGTCACGTCATGCGCGATAGCAAGAAGGCAAGCTGGGACTTCCTTACTAGCTCATGTAACACCTTCACTCCCTCCTCGGAAGTTTGGAGTCTGATTCGACGGTTATCTGGCGCGCCTAGTCTCTCCCCGGTCTCTGGGCTCACTGTCGCGCATGATACGTTAGAAATTGCGACGGGGTCCACTAACTCATTGGGTCAACACTTTGGCGGGTAATTTGAAGAGCTCAAAATCTCAGCAGCGTTTCTCCCGAAGAAACGTGCAGCGGAAGTGCGACCTCTTGCTTTCTCCTCTCAAAATCGCGAAAGCTATAATACTGTTTTCTCCATGCGGCAACTCCAACATGCACTCTGTTCTTCTCGCTCCTCCGCCCCAGGACCGGATGGCATCCACCTCCAAATGTTGCTGCATTTATCATACCACAGTCTGGGTTACCTCCTTCGCCTTTACAATCGAATTTGGACCGACAGTACTTTTCCCAGACGCTGGCGGGAAGCTATCGTCGTTCCTGTTCCGAAACCTGGAAAGGACAAACATCTCCCCTCTAGCTATCGCCCCATTTCTCTCACGAGTAGTGTTAGTTTTTCGAGCGTATGGTGAATTGCCGTTTAGCCTGGTGCCTGGAGCCTGGAGTCCCGAGGTCTTTTTAACACCTGTCCAATGCGGTTTCCGAAAGCATCGTTCTGCAGTTGACCATCTTGTTGCTCTCTCCACTTATATCATGAAAACTTTTCTCAGGAAACACCAAACATTAGCAATATTTTTGATCTGGAGAGAGCATACGATACATGTTGGAAGACGGGCATCCTCCGCACACTGTTGTCTTTGGGCTTTCGATGTCGGCTGCCTCTTTTTCTTCGTGAATTTATGGCAGAGCGCACATCTATAGTGCGGTTGAACACTACTTTCTCCCATACTTTCTCCCATACTTTCTCCCAAGAAAACGGGGTACCCCAGGGCTTCATGCTGAGTGTTGTACTGTTTGCCATTGCCATAAACGCAATTATGGGTTGTCTCCTTCCTGATGTCTCGGGCTCCCTCTTTGTGGACGATTTTGCGATCTACTACAGCTCTCAACGGACCAGCCTTCTTGAACGACGTCTTCAAGGATGTCTCGGTCGCCTCCGCTCTTGGAGCATCGAAACAGGCTTCCGCTTTTCTCCCAGTAAGACCGTTTGTGTTAATTTTTGGCGTCGTATAGAGTTTCTTCCGCCTTCCTTACATCTAGGACCTGTCAACCTTCCGTTTTTGGACGTCGCTAAATTCTTGGGTCTTACGTTTGACAGAAAACTGTGCTTGTCCTCCCACGTTTCCGATCTTTCGGCTCGCTGTCTCCGATCCCTCAACACCCTCCTTGTCCTGAATGGTACCTCCTGGGGAGCGGACCGAGTGGTCCTTCGCCGCCTCTATCGCGCCTTAGTGCGCTCGAAATTGGACTATGAAAGAATAGTTTACTCCTCTGCTCGGCCGTCTATTCTTCGGCATCTCGACTCTGTCCACCACAGTGGATTACGTTTAGTGTCTGGAGCTCTTTACACCATCCCTGTGGAAAGCCTTTATGTTGAGACTGCTGAATCTCCGCTGTCCAATCGGCGAGCTGTCCTGAGTGCTTACGCTAGCCATCTGTCTTCCATGCTTGCTAATCCGGCCCATGACATTTTTTTGGACTTCTCGTTGGATTTAAGGTATGCAGGCCGCCCTTCCTCCCTACTCCCACCGGGAGTCCGCTTCCGTCAACTGCTACATTCTCTTTCCTTCCACTTTCCTATGACTTTCTTGGCAACTTGGGGTACAGCACCGCCTTGGCTCCGGCCCCGGACCTGCCTGCTCCGTGACCTTTGTCAGTTTCCCAAGGATGGTACCCCTTCCCTTATTTTCGGGCATTTGGTGTTTTCCTTCTGTGTTTAGTTTCCCCACTTTTTGAGTTGAGCTCCCATTGCTGCTGGTTTCCAGTTTAGTTTTTTTTTACCTTTTCGTAAGTAACAGACTGGGCGCTAATGACCGTAGCAGTTCTGTGCCCTAAAACCATAACAAAAAAGAACCACTCCAGGACTTTCAATTGTTACGTGCATACCAAGATAGAGGTACCAACACAACTTGTTACTATAAAAGACAGTATCAACACTTTCCAGCGGGGAGGTTCTTCGTTTGTATCTGAATGGTTGACCTTTTACCTGATCCATCAACCACTGTGGTCTGTTTTACTCTAGTCAACTATTTGCTCTGCTCCTTTTAAGTGTCCTCTATTTTGTGTTGCGGTGTTCATTTCAGCTCTGTACCCCTCAGTGTTCCCTCCCTCTGGGTGCAGAGGTTACCCTTTTACTGTATAGGCCTTTTACAAGTATGTCTGTTTGGAACTGAGGACTGACGAACTCGATGTTTAGCCTCCATCAAACGCAAAAACCAACCAATCAATACTCAATGTGCCCTGACTCCCATCTGTGTCAACTGTGGACAGCACCATTTCCCTTGCTCGCCTGACTGCAAGATGTACCAGAAAGAAAGGAAAATCATGGAGTAAAAGACCCTGGACAGACTGACCTACACTGAGGCTAAGATAAAATTTGAACGCCTGCATCCTGTGCATATGACTCTGTCTAAAGCCTCCACTACAACAGTTCTGCCACCATCAGCTCCGCCAACCCAGATCACCTCTCAGAGCTAGAAGACTACACCTGCCCCTTGATGGTGGAGGCATTTACCTCCCTATTGCTCCTTTACCACCTACTTTGGGAGCAACCCCCCCCCCCCTTCCTCCAACCGTTGGGGACATCTGTCCCCACTTCTAAGCTGGAGAAGTCTTCTTCGGCTTCTCTCGCTAGGAAGGATGGGGTCCCTTGTCACTTCCTTCCCAGGTTTCTTCTAGTGGGAAACATGACACCTGCCAGTGGCTGAAGCGCCCAAAAGCAGCTGGTCGTACAGCTTCACGCTCGTCCTCAGTCCCAGAGACTGAGCCAATGACGTTCTCCCAGTCAGGTAAACCGAAGGAACATTGAGAGACATCTGGAGAGGAAACCCCCTAATAACAAGGAAATCATGGTGGCACCCACACCTCCGCTACCTACAAGCTCTGCGGCTGAGGATGCGGACCCCTGCCCTCTATGGTTCCTGTAATATCTCATATAGCCACAGTGAGTATTACAGTGTCAGGTGGAGTCTGCGTTTACGTCGTAAACTCGATCTGTAGCGAACATGTGCCCCTTCAAACCACTCCTAAAGCTGTGGCTGTCAGAATAAGGATGAAGCAGGAAGTAACTGTCTGCAATGTATATCTTCTTCCAGATGGTGCAGTACCCCTCAATCTATTAGCTGCAGTGATAGATAAACTCCCTCAACCTTTCCTACCTCTGGGAGATTTTAATACCCATAACCCCTTCCGGGGTGGTACCATGCTTACTGGCCGAGTCAGAGACGTCGAAACTTTACTGTCGCAATTCGACCTCTGCCTGTTAAATACTGGGGCTGCACACATTTCACTGTGGCTCATGATAGTTACTCGGCCATTGATTTCTCCATCGGTAGGCAAGGACTCCTCCCATCTATCCACTGGACAGCACATGACAACCTGTGTGATAGTGACCACTTCCCCATCTTTGTGTCACTGCCCCACAATCAGGCCCGCTGACGCGTTCCCAGATGGGCTTTAAAAACTCCCCACACAGTAACAGCGATGTGATGGTTGATCAGGTGACTATGCTATTTTTCTTAAATTTGTCTGTTCCAAAAGCCATATTTATATCATTGCTGAATACTTCTGTTACCTCTAGTAATTGGTTGATTTGTTGCTGCCAGTAGTTTCAAATCATCCATGTATTGCAAATGTGTGATTTTGTGTTGGTATGTTCCAGTAATATTGTATCCATAATTTGTATTATTTAGCATGTTGGATAGTGGTTTCAGAGCAAGGCAGAACCAGAAAGGACTTAATGAGTCTCCTTGGTATATTCCACGCTTAATCTGTATTGGCTGTGATGTGATATTATTTCAATTTGTTTGATACAGTTCCTAAACATAGTAATGAAAAATTGGAAAACCACACTTAATATCCAGTTATACAAAGTAGATTGTAATTTCCATTATTTCTACGGAATCCAAACTGATCTTCCCTGAGGTCGCTTTCTACCAGTTTTTCCATTCGTCTGTAAAGAATTCGTGTTATTATTTGGCAGCTGTGACGTATTAAACTGATAGTTCGGTAATTTTCACATCTGTCAACACCTGCTTTCTTTGGAATTGGAATTATTATATTCTTCTTGAAGATTTGGTATTTGTATATAAAACAGTTTCTAGCCGCTTCACATAGCCACGCAGCACTGACCTTCTTTCGTCTCAAAGCTGAGTACATTCAATATTTCGGTCACAGTTTTCTGGACACGCACTGTAAGATTAAAATCTTTGACACGTTTAAAGGGAATTAATGAGCATTTGGTGGGATGCATTGGATAGTCAAGCTTTTGGGTTTGGATTCGTCTCATCGACATCAGATAGTAGCACAACCCTTTCTGCGGATTCTAGACTTACATTTCACACGTCTTTCACAGTTAGCAGTACATCGTGCAATGGATCACAGCTTCTTGAAGCTTCCTGTTGTGCCAGCTCCAACCAAAGATTGTTGCAGTGAATGTGACAATTGTCCGGCTTACAAGGATGATTCCCTTCCACACGTTTTTTACGCCCACACATTCTACCTGTACCACGTAGCATCTAAATTTCTAGCGACAGACTGACAAAGATGCCTTTAAGTAGTTGCAGCGTTCGTTCCTTTGAGCCCGGCAGATTATATAAACCCAGGAGGTGGTTTGTTTCGAGCGTCTCAGGGTCAGCACAGAGAGTGAAGTGCCCCTGGCCAGCCACGTCCAGCGTCGAATCTGCCATAACTGCGTGAAGTTGGGAATTTCTTCACTTGCTGCACAAATTCTCGTTGGATCATCAGAGTCATAATTTTCAGTACATAGTAATTCGTTTTTAATCGTTGGTGCCAACCAGGTGCAGCGGCGTTTCAGACATACTGAATATTCAGTTCTGGCACATCATCCTTTCTCCTATCGAGAAATGTCATAAGGTTCCCAGAGACCGTTTTATGATCTCTCAGTGCGTTTGCTGCTCGACCCAGGAGCCAGAGTGACCTGATAATTATTAGTAAAGCGGTTCTAGCTTTCTCCTGCTCGGTCAGCAGCCGTCGCGCGTCTTGTGCAACCACAAATGTACTATGTTCACGTTGCTGAATAATTGAGACACACTCTCAATGATAAACAAGAAGGGTCTATCTTGAACTTCTCCGTCAGTTTGTTCCAGTTGCAGAAGCCTTCTTTTAAAAAAAGCGTCTCTTTCTGTGGTCTTCCATTGTTCACTAATTGTATGTGTCGCAAGTGAGAGGAATCACTGTGAACATTATTGAACATCTATGTAGTTAATTACAAAAGAGTGTGCAAACCAGACCTTGAAGCAATACTGCAATGTAAATGTAAGAACATTATATAACATAACATACAACAAATTTGCACGTTTCATACCAAATAAGTTGCGAGTGATGGTTTAGTAGAAGCAGACTCGCACGGTAAATAAAATATTTTCACTTGTAAAGACGTGTACAACCACATTTGTTCAGTGACGAAAAACACTGTTTTCGTGTTCGGTATTAAAGTGTCAGTTTTTAAATCAATTTGATGTAATTAATTAGTAATGAAACTGGTATGAAATACGAGGAACTATAATCTCGTTTTCTGTGTACGAATGCTTTCCCCCCCCCCCCCCCCCCCCCCCCCCGAAGGCTTTAAAACAGGCAAGAACGAAGTCGCACACGCAGTATATTGAAACGCCTTAACAGACGCGACTGTGTATTTTTTACTTGCTGATGTTCTTCCGACAAGTTTTATTGTAAACATTGACCTGCATCATAGCTCTGCATTACCGTTCTCATGAGCTAACGAATGGCATTAATATACTTCCACGTTATGGTACGTAAAACACACCAGTATTTCACAAATACATTTCTCGGGTTTGCCTGTTTGCTCCTGTGGTTAAAGGGTGAATTAAATCTCAATAGTGCGTTGCGTCACGTCATGAATCTTTCTTGTTTTCCCTGTTTTGATGTAATGGCAGCCAGTGCTGGATTCCAGGCTGCGCTTAATTGAAAACTTGCATCCCTGTTCAGATTGTCTGCCGTACGGATATGTATGGCCTCCTTAAGAACACAGTCCCAGAAAGACGACACTGGGGACAAAATTTCAGTCTCCTCGGAAAACATACGATGTCCCGTGTCCATGCAACGCTGCAGATTTATCAGGTTGACCCAGGCGCGTATGACGGTGTTCCGACGCAACGCTCTTGCACGGTTCGACATGGCTGCCCAATATGATTTTCCACATTGCCATGGGACTTTATACACGGGACTTTTCCTAAGGCCAAGGTTGTCTTTGACCGAGCACAATAAATTCCTCAATTTTGCTGGCGGCCGAAAAACACTTGAAATCTTACTATTTGAGGATTCTTCCTATTCTTAAAGAAATGACACCAAAATAGGGCAAGAACGCTGTTGCAGTGGGTGCCTCATCATTTACATCCATGCTCCGAGTTTGCCTAGAAGAATGCATGGCGTATACGCGTATCGGAATAGCCATTTAATTGGAATATCGTTGTTAGGTGCTGTAGCTCACCAGGTAGACTAACGGCATCTGAGACCACATGTGCTCTGTGCACCAAAGAGCGTGAGACGCAGGGTGGCAGGGTGATAACAACTTGTGGCCTGCAGATACAGTTCCGTAAGGGTTGAGTTGCGATAGACGCTATGTCCCAGTGTACCATCAGCTTTTCTCCTGTGCTGTTTGAGGCTTTCCCGGCGCTGCATCTGCTTGATAGGTTCCCGGGAATTACGCCGGATAATATTGTAGAAACGGCACAATATTTCAACGAGACAACTGCCCGCCAACTTCAGGTGCTACTGTCGCGTCGCTGAGAAGCTCGCCAATTTATATGCTGGCTTTGTAGAACAGCGCAGGCGCCAGCGGGGCATAACGTCATCGAAGACTAATCGTAGACAGCGTCGAATACCAGAGCCCTGTTCTGGAGAAACGGGTCGCGGTCTGCGGGAGCGCGCCGCGGCGCGGCAAAATGCGGCTGGGAGCGACGGACCCCGTTCGCGCGCGAGGTGTTGGCGCGCGACGTGTTTTGGCGCGCGACGTGTTTTGGCGCGCGACGTGTTTTGGCGCGCGACGTGTTTTGGCGCGCGACGTGTTTTGGCGCGCGACGTGTTTTGGCGCGCGACGTGTTTTGGCGCGCGACGTGTTTTGGCGCGCGACGTGTTTTGGCGCGCGACGTGTTTTGGCGCGCGACGTGTTTTGGCGCGCGACGTGTTTTGGCGCGCGACGTGTTTTGGCGCGCGACGTGTTTTGGCGCGCGACGTGTTTTGGCGCGCGACGTGTTTTGGCGCGCGACGTGTTTTGGCGCGCGACGTGTTTTGGCGCGCGACGTGTTTTGGCGCGCGACGTGTTTTGGCGCGCGACGTGTTTTGGCGCGCGACGTGTTTTGGCGCGCGACGTGTTTTGGCGCGCGACGTGTTTTGGCGCGCGACGTGTTTTGGCGCGCGACGTGTTTTGGCGCGCGACGTGTTTTGGCGCGCGACGTGTTTTGGCGCGCGACGTGTTTTGGCGCGCGACGTGTTTTGGCGCGCGACGTGTTTTGGCGCGCGACGTGTTTTGGCGCGCGACGTGTTTTGGCGCGCGACGTGTTTTGGCGCGCGACGTGTTTTGGCGCGCGACGTGTTTTGGCGCGCGACGTGTTTTGGCGCGCGACGTGTTTTGGCGCGCGACGTGTTTTGGCGCGCGACGTGTTTTGGCGCGCGACGTGTTTTGGCGCGCGACGTGTTTTGGCGCGCGACGTGTTTTGGCGCGCGACGTGTTTTGGCGCGCGACGTGTTTTGGCGCGCGACGTGTTTTGGCAGACGATTCCTTAGTGCCGGCAAGGCTGGCTCCCAGGCTTTGCTCAGGTGAAACCCCGTGTCTCTATTTGTTAGGTCACCGCTTATACGTATTTCGACCGCCTCTTTGGTGATGGAGTCCTAGTATGTGGAAGCATGCGAGAGGATCTTGGTTTCTTCATAATTGATGCCGTGTCCCGTGTCAAGGCAATGTTCAGCAACCGCAGATTTCTCTGGCTGACCCAACCTCGTGTGACGTTTACGTTCGTCGCATCTTTCTTTGACCGTACGACACGTCTGGCCAATATAAGATTTCCGACACTGGCACGGGATTTGGTATATTCCTGGTCTCTTCCGGCCGAGGTTGTCTTTGACAGAGCCCAGCATTGATTCCACTCCTGCTGGAGGCCGGAAAACACCGTATGTCGGTGGTGTCTTAAGATGGGCAGAATTTTCAAGAAATACCGGATGAAATATAGTTTTCCGAACAAATTTCGGAAAATGATGTAGCTTTGGCTCATTTATATAAATGGAATGACACATGTGCCTGTCAGCTCCTGGTAGCTGAGTGGTCAGCGCGACAGAAGGTCTTACCTAACGGCCTGGGTTCGATTCCCAGCTGGATCAGAGATTTTCTCCGCTCAGGGAAAGGATGTGGTGTTGTCCTAACCACCATTGCATCCCCATCGACACGCAAGTCGCCTAAATGGCGTCAACTCGAAAGACTTGCACCAGCCGAACGGTCGCCCAGACGGTAGCCCCCAGCCACAAGGCATTTCCATTTCCATCCATATGCCAGAAAATTAAGTTTATGCTTCGGTTCTTTTGTGGCGCAGGGCGAGAAATGGTTTTCCAGAAACAGTAAGCAACAATAACACTGTGGCTACCAGCCTTGGATAACGAATTGCGATGATGAGTCTGGATAATAAATCAGTTTTATTTTTTAAAGGTAAGTCTAGAACACTATCTATAATACCTTAGTTATTGATTCGGTTTTCTTTCTTGCAAAAAAACAGCCCTCAGTGTACTGACACGACTGATCTACATTTACATGGTTACCCTGCAATTCACACTAAAGTGCCTGGCAGAGGGCTCATTGAACCATTTTCATACTACTTGTCCACCATTCCACTCTCGAATGGCGCGTGGGGAAAAAGGAACACCCTAATCTTTCCCTTCGAGCTCTGATTTCTCTTATTGTATTATGATTATCATTTCTCTCTACGTATGTGGGTGTCAACAAAATATTTCCGCATTCTGAAGAGAAAGTTGGTAATCGAAAATCCGTCAATAGATCTGGCCGCAAAGAAAACCGCCTTTGTTTCAGTGACTGCCACCCCAACTCGCGTATCATATCAGTGACTCTCTCACACCAGTAGCGCGATAACACGAAACGAGCTGCCCTTCTTTACACTTTTTCGATGTCCTCCGTCAATCCTACCTGGTAAGGATCCCACACCGCACAGCAGCATTCCAGCAGAGGACGGACAAGTGTAACGTAGGCTCTCTCTTAGAAGATGCGACAAACCCACTAAACAGTTCTGCCAACAAAGCGTAGCCTTTGTTTTGTTTCCCCCACAATATTATCAATGTGGTCTTTCCAATTTACGTTGCTCGTAATCGGTATTCCTAGGTATTTAGTCGAATTGACAGCCCTTTAATTTGTGCGATTTATCATATACCCACAATTTATCGGATTTCTTTTAATACCCATGTGGATGACCTTGCACTTTACTCTTAGTGCCAATTGCCACTTTTCGCACCATACAGAAATTCTCTCTAGATCATTTTGTAACTGGAATTGATCGTTGATGATTGAGCAGCTCCCTTAGATTTTTTGCATACGACGCTATAATTTCAGATTATCCCCTAGATCATTTACGTAAATCAGGGACAGCAGAGAGCCTATTACACTACCTTGCGGAACGCCAGATATCTCATCTGTTATGGAAATCAAGGAATATGGAATCGATCTGAGATCCCTTGTCGACAGCAGTCGTTACTTCATGGGAATAATGAACTAGCTATGTTGCACAATAACGATATTTTCTGAATCCGTGTTGGTTATGTGTCAATAATTCATTTTCTTCAAGGTAATTCCTACTGTTGGAGTACAGTAGATGATCAAAAATCCTACTGCAAATTGAGGTCAGCGATATGGGTCGGTAAATTAATGGGTTACTCCTTTTTCATTTCTTGAATATTGGTGTGACCTGTGCTACTTCCCAGCTTTAGGAGCAGACCTTACGTCAAGTGAGCGGTTGTATATGATTGCTAAGAAAGGCGCTATCGTCTGCATACTATAAAAGGAACCTGATTTGTATACCATTTGGACCTGAAGTCTTGCCTTTAAGTGATTTGAGTTGTTTCGCAACACCTAAGATATCTACTTTTGTCACTCACGCTAGCAGCTGTTCTGTTTTCGAATTCTGCAATATTTACTTCGTCCTCTTCCGTGAAGGAATTGCGGAAAACTGTATTTAGTATTTCCGCTTTAGTGGCACCATCATCGGTAACATTTCCATCGCTATCATGCAGTGACGGTATTGACTGTTTTTTTGCCACTGGTGTACTTTACGTACGACCAGAATCTCTCTGGGTTTTCTATTATATTGTGAGACAATGTTTCATCGTGAAAATTATTAAAAGCATCTCGCATTGACGTCCCCACTAAAATCCGAGCTTCCGTGAAACTTGGATTTTGTGGATTTTGCATTCTTCTGAATTTGTTTCAGAAGTAACGAAAAAATCATACCAGTGTTCGATGTGGTTTGTGTACCACGGTGTATCCGTACGGTCTCTTATTAACTTATGCGGTATGACTCTATCCATTGCTGCAGGTACTGTGTCTTTGTGTAAGCTTAGACCAGATATGGCTTAACTTCAATTAGCTTGGAAGGAATGGAGACACTCTCAGGAAGGCATCAAGCAGAATTTTTATCTGCTGTTTTAAATAGATACGTTTTGTGTTTATTTTTAGTGGTTTTCGTTGATGTGGTTTTGAGCCTCCCTACAATGACCTTGTGTTCATTAATCCCAGTATCTGTCATTACACTCTCTATTAGATCAGGATATTTGTGGCTAAGAGGTCAAGTGTGTTTTCGCAAACATTTACAATTCGTGTGGGCTAATGAAGTAATTGTTCTAACTAATAATCAGAGAAAGCATTTAGTACAGTTTCGGAATCTGTTTTCTGTCTACCAACGGCTTTGAGTATGTATTTTTGCCAACAAATCGAGGGTAGATTGAAGTCCCCACCAATTATAACTGTGAGTGGGATGCTTATTTGTAATGATATTAAAGTTTTCTTTGAACCGTTCAGTTATATCATTTCAGTAGGGGGGTCGGTAGGAGGAGCCAATTATTATGTTAGCCACCTTTCTGTTCCTATAACGATTTCAGATTCAGTGCTTTCTATCAGCCCTTTAGCTCTGGTACTTTTCCAGCACAGCTACGACAATTTACAACTACAATATAGACTGTTGTTTGGTCGATTCTCGTCGTTTCTTTGCCCTGTACCCTTTGAGACTAGAGCCCTTTTTTATCTTTCCCGCGAATAACCTAAAATACCACCCAGTCCACGCCACATAGCAGGTGCTACGCGTGTAGCCGCCTCCTCTGTGTAGTAGACACCTGACCTATGTAGCGGTACCCCACCACCCTATGGCGCAAGTGGAGGAATCTGCAGCCTACACGGTCGCAGAACCATCTGATTCAGAACCCTCCACTCGGCTCTGTACCAGAGGCTCAAAGTTCCGCAATCGGTCCTGTCGACGATGCTGCAAATGGTGAGATCTGCCGTCATCTCGCAAGCAAAACTGGCAGTCTTGACCAACTCAGATAGCCGCTGGAAACCAGAGAGAATCTTCTCCGATGCATAGGGACACACGTCATTAGTGCCGATATGAGCCACCACCTGCAGTTGGCTGCTCCCTGTACCGCTCATGGCATACGGAAGGACCCTTTCCACACCTTCGATCGTTCCTTCTCCTTGGCTTTCTTCCCGTCCTAACGCGCCTAACATTGGAGCTCCCAATGACAAGCAATCCCATCCTCTGCGCTTATCCGGACCTCTCAGGAAGACCGGCCACTGCCGCAACAGGCGAGGCCGCCCTCGCTGGCTCAGAAGTGCTTTCAGCAGTGGGCAGCACCTCAAACCTGTTGCGGAGGCGTAACGGTACGGACAGCACGAACTTGCGCCTTCCTCCCAGGGATTCGCGACCCTACCACTGTTCGCCAATTACCGTCAGGCAAGTGTCGACCGGCAGGGACGTCCGAATCAGAGGCCGCAGTGGCATCAGAAGAAATCCTCACCCCTTCGTACTTCTACGGATTTATGGAAAGCTCTGCAGTATTCATGGTGTCAGTTCCCTTCAAACCTACTTTGGATATTAGTAGAGTCTATGCCACGTTGTGTTGTGACAAGTCTGCTAGTTCGAAGGGGCCGTACACAGTATTAGGCAGGTGTAAAAGTTTCTTTGGCTCTTCAGTATAAACAAGAAAAATCCTTACTGAAAAATTGTCATGCTTTCATACTAACCTAAGACATAGTAAGTAAAAATAGTTCTGTGGAAATACGAACAAGGATTAATTATTTGTATGATGTAAGACTTCTGATTTAAGAAGTCAACACGGTAACATTATTCTACCTGATACAAATTGTACTGCTTATCATTAATGAAGCCAAGCTGCTTTAGCGCTAAAAAGCTATATTCACTCTTCTATACATTTTGAGTGTTATAGAGTAATTTATATGAAGAAATGTGACGTGATATAACTGTAAGCTATTCGTAAGCATTTAAATTTGACTATCCACTTTCACTGGCACTTGTATTTTTTGATGTTACATTGCGTTTCTTTCTGTTGCGTATTCAGTACCATGAGGATGAACAGTGATAGAAATCGGTGGTAATAAGTAAGTATTAAAAACGGCATTATCATTTATCTTCATAGACAGTAATTTCAGACTGTAAGAATGTAAGTAAGCAGTGTGCCTTACTATTAAATGCATTTGTAGGAATAGCAAATATTTGCTATTGCCAGTAAACACACAGAAGTACCTCTATCTGGGCTTCGATCTTCATGTACCCTCGTCACTAAAGATGTTCCCTCATCTTGAGGTATGAGTTACTTGTCCTTCCTTTTGAACCTGTCCCAGCTTATCACCCCTTCCTGGCTGAGGAAGGAACTCTTACCTCACTTAAATTTTCCAATGACCTCTTTAATATCTTCGTTTTTCTGTGTGTTTTCATACTTGATCTGAACTTTTGTCGTCATGCATATGGAACAGTTACTGTACAATTATTCGTGTTTACCTTTTTATAGCTTGCATTGGTATTCAGTTGGTTTTTTTTTCGTAGTTGTTAATGAAATCAGTATTTGTGGTGTGAACGGGGTATTCATATTGATTTAAAAAGATAGGTTAAAATAATTTTCTTCATCTATTTTTAGTTCTGAAAGAAAGAAAGAGACCATAATGAACGTACTTTCTGTATTTCGCTAAGGTATAACCTGCATGTAGCTTTGATTCTGTAAAAACATTCTAGCTGACATTGGAATTTATTTGTAACACCTAAGAAATCTATGTAATGCGTATGTGTTCTAATATTACGTTTCTTGGATAATAGTTCTGTTATTGACAACTTCATTTCTTTTTATTCCATGATAGTCAAATTTGGGAAGTAATAATTTTAGCTCAACAACATTTGTCTGCTGTTTTGGGCTTTAAATTTTGCCTATATAGTGTTGCTTGTAGTTACCATCTTACCAAAGACCCATGACGTGAAGGACCATTATGTATAGAATTGGAAGGAAAATCAGCACTGGCCATATTTCGTTGTTTTATTGTCAGCAAAATCGATATTCGGTCACTTAGTGACCATCCTCAGTGCTGTAATACACAATTAAAATTTGTCGGCACTGGTATCAAGCTATAACCACAAGCTTAGAGCGATCACATAAACCATTGTGTGTATGGCTGCTAGTAAGCTCTTCATCTAAGTCCGTCATTGCTTCCACTTACTTGTCAGGCTACTGTCCTCTTTCCTATCGGCCTCTCTTGGCCAACTCTTGATTATTTCGACCCCGACGGTATTAGGTTGCAGGCCAGAGGGTGTCTTTCATTTCCATTATCTGTTATCTTTCCTGGGGATGGGGTCTCTTCAGATGTGGTGAAACCTGCCTTACTAGAGGAGCCAATCCGTGAGATGAGAAATGGTCCTCATAACCAGTGATTAGACTTGGAGCATATGTAAAAGATTTTACACTCGCAGGCCTAAAAATTATCAGACATAAGGCCAGACGTGAGGCCAGAACAGGCTCTACTGGAGATGTAGAGTGTTTGTACGATCACACAGTCTCACAAGAAACCTGGCTTTGGAAGATGTGACCCACAGTTGCAGGTGTTTGTCTGCATCAAAAGTGAAGTAGGTGAGATAGAAAAAGCTTTCTGCATAAGGAAACACCCTTTTTAAAAGACGGTAAACCATCCAGTTGTTGCTGCACTTGGTATTACAGGGTTCCAATATTTCCCATTACTTCTTTTTGCGATGACACCATGTTGCTTCCATTACTAGAGAGAGAATCCCAGAGAGCAGCATACGTGCAGAAGTGACCTCGATGACTAGTGAACACTTGTGAGACTAGCAGAATGTTGTTTCAGAATTCCAGTGACATTGTATAACAGGCTGGAGATCTTTCATGAACAGTGCACTTGGTTCCACAAAAAACTCAATACACAGCGTCCTACTGGTGGCTTGTTCCAAGTTGTCAATCGTCCCAGACCTTACGGACATCGACACTGATCTTCGTTGGCATTTTGGTGACGAGTGCTACTGGGAGAATGATGATTTTATCACAATAAAAGATTGCTTTGTACTTCAGACACGAATCTGGAGTCCATTTAGACATTTACTTGCGGCACCTCATGCTATACCGACGAATTTCCGGCTGAATGCAGTGTTGAGTAGAAATGGACTGTAGCTTCTGCCTGACCTGAAAGAAGCCAGCGCATAAGAAATACTGGGCAAGATATCAGCAGTAGGCCGACACCTCGAATGTGTAAATCAGATAACGAAGTTCAACGAGCCATTCAGCAAGACATGATAGAATTGACGCTGTAAGGACAGTAACAGTTTAAAGGCTGGTTGTCCCTTACTCCAGGACCCACCACCACCACCACCACCACCACCACCACAACCGCCACTCTCTTACGAATAGCTTACGTAGACATCAGTGATATACGTAAGTAAGTCTATATGTAAACAAGCATGTAAAATTTCATGTTAAATATGTAAGCATGTTGTAGTGGTTAATAAAAAAAGAAAAGAGAATAAAAGAAAAAGAAAAAGGTTGAAAATGTGGGAAGAAATGGTGAATAAAAAGGGGGTTTTAAAATCGTAAATGACCGTGAAAAAGGGAAAGAATGAAATGCAAGTCGGATTTCGTATTACTGAAAAGCTATAGTTGGGGTGGTCCTTGTGGCGTTTTTGAGCAAAAGTTGAACCAGTTTCCACTACAGAACTTACATTTTGTTCTTCTCTGTTTCTTTTCAGTAACTGACAGGGGAAGTGGCGTAGATAAATCATCCTTTACCAGGTTAACTTGTCTTCTTATTTCGTGCGGCGTCCAGGTCTTCAAAAATCTTCAGTTCTGCGTGAAAAGTCTGCTCCGAAATCTTGGAATAAGTTTCATTGTCCAGGAATTTCTAATGTACACAGAACCGCCTTCATATTAAATGCAATTTATTTTACGTTTCTTCCCTCCTCCAAATTTCATAACTTCCTCAATATGTCTAAACATTATAGCTAGTCTGGATCTGATTTTAAAGTTTTTTACGTCAGCGTCAGATCACGTCTGCCTTCAGCTTCGGCTAACAAGAGACCATTCAGAAACGAATAGAAAACAAAAAAGGCTACAATATTAGTAGTTTCTCTGCCATCGAGCGCTCATACCGCTGCGACGGGATATTTTTTATCTGAGGGAACGAGTGTAGCGCAGCGAAATTCAAAGTCACGCTACAATGTAAAACAGAAATTGTTAATCAAAGTAATTTCTTAAGTTCTGATAGAATTTAGGTAATTACGTATATGAAAATAAATACATCACCATTTTAGTCATGTAGTGTTGTCATAAGCATCTCATATAGCCTGATGCAGGTCTTCGACTAGCTGCAGGCTTTCTGCATTTGATGGAACGTCAATGCGCAGTTCGTAACACTATTTCAATACATAATTTAGTTACTCTGTCAACTTTAAAGTGCATTTATATGCCTTTATTTACATAAATTTGACTGAGCAACTTTCTTTTAGACTTAGGATACTGCCATGTCTCTTAAAATATTGTTACATTTCTAGTAAGTGGAATGGAAGAACTTAAAATTTATAAACACAAACTTTCATGTCATAATCACCTGTTCAATCATTCACGCTGTCACATGTCTAATGAAGAGCTTTCAGCAATCACTGGGGTTTTCTCTTATATCGTAAACGACAGCAGCAACTCTAAAGGGGCTAGGTTTTAATTGTCAACAAGCCACTTGCATTACCTAGTTTATTTATTCGAACCTTCCACATGTTCAGCGAAAAGACGATGTTGTAAACTGCCTTTACTCATTAGTCATGGTTACTTTGTGCAAGGAAATTTACTGTTTTTTGTTGCATGAAAGTACTTCATAATTTGTGTAATCGGTTACTTACTATTTGATCTGGTTAACGTTGCTACAACCTTAGGCTTTGGCGTATGGTCTTCAGTTGCAGAAATATGTAGCACATTCAACACAGCTCGCTGGTAATTTGTTAGCAAAACACTAGAACTACCCAGTTCAGTTAATGATAAATCTTTTGTAAGCCCAGTGACACTATGTTTCAGTGACAATGCGCATTTTGTAACAACAGTTTGCATGACTTGAAATTGTTTTTGACATCGTAATTACAGAATACAGTAGCAAAGTAATTGTGTAAAAAGTGAGGAAGAGTAATCATTCGCTTACTGTATGGTGTGTTCAATGACTAAGCATTTCGGTGCAAGCACTGTCACCTGTCACCTGTTGCCGTGTTGCTGGGTATAATGGCTTCTTTGTTCGTATCTGTTCTAAAGTGATTTGATTGTATAATGGCTTTTTACACTTTAATAGGCCTATTAGTTACGTACTTCGGATTCTGCCATTGCTTGTAACGACTGTGATGGCACAGTCGCCTGTCTCACTCGACGAAGACCAGAGAGCACGCAGTACGTTCTCATGTTCCTCTCACGGAGGAGCCCTCACTGTACGCACGGTGCTGCGCCTGCTCGCCGTACTTCCGCCAGGTGGTCAGCAGACTGCTTGCCACTGTTCCTGCATTTGTGTCCAACATTACGTACGATAACCAGACTTCTTATGTCATGACTTGAGTACAAAGTGAGAATGTAGTAAGAGTCGGTCGTCAATGTAAGTTGCTTATATTATTCATTAAGGTGCTGTTGCTTTAGCCTAAGTTCATGTTTTACTTAGCAGCAGGCAAGTTAAAGATGTTGCACAATAAATGTGATTCCACAGCTAAGGTAATTTTCGTTAATCAACAAGTAAACTGTTGGATTGAACATGGTTAACATATCCAAAGGTGTTTAATTAAATCGTGATGTATGATTCAATGCACAGCAAAAGCGTAGTAAGCGATAAACTTTCTTCCCTGCATAATTTTGTGGAGTCATAAAAACTTTTCAAAGTTACAAAGTTTGAAAGTCGCTAAGGGCTGTGTCTCAAATACTGAATGAATAAATTTACGGATATTTGCGTCCTGTGAGTTATGCTGTCTCCTGATAAACACAAACTATAATACCTGTTTGTTGTTGCTGTCTCATACTTTCAACGTAAGATTATGCTTCCTAACGAGTAGATTGACGCATTTTTAATTTTTTTAATTAAATCAGTAACTGATTTTTCTTGCCACTGAAGCCATTAACTATTTAAATCCAGTTACAGATTCTTTTCAGCATATTCACTACAGTCCCAGTCAAACGATTGAGTGTTAAACAACCATCTCTATTTGTATTCTCCACAACACAATAGCAAAGTGCAGGCACTACGCACCTGACAAAGAGCGATCTCGTACATGTAGGGTACGACCCGGTACTGGCCCTTGCACCGCAAACACTACGACGCATGCTGGGAAACTACTGTCTACAGTTGGATGTATGACATTTGGAGCCCAACGGCGCCGTATGTGATACACACGTCAAATAATCGGTTCGCATGCGATAGCGCGCACTAACCAGTGTGTTCCAAATGGCTGCGAATAAAAGTGAGATTTTTCCGCGGCTCATATCCAGGGTTCCAGTGGTGGTAGAAATTTAAGGTAAAATGTTTCGGATAGCCCTTGAGCTTGGGACTATTGAATACCCAGTATAACGGACGATCGTCTTACTGTCACTATCCTACAGTACAGGGTCAAAATTTGAACATTACACGCTTTCTCCAGCTTAGGGAAATGGAGCAAATAGGTGGTTCTTTTTGCATTAGTTGCGGTCTATGGCGTAATGAGGCATCATTCAGTTAACGGACAGTTTCTCATAAAATAAGAAAAAAATTCTTTGTCACCATTCCTTTCGCAGTCAGCACCGGATATTTAAATACCTAACCGCAGAAGATTGCTCAAATTTACCAGTATATTATCTAGGTACTTACGTAGAAGTGCCATCTTCTCGTTTTCAGAAATCTTTATAAGCACTTTTCTTTGATTATTTACGGCAAGTAAATCAAAATAAAGCTTAAGCTTGCTTGGAAGTGGTAAGGTCTGGTTACCCAGCATAAAATCCTTAATATTTACAAAACATTTATTTCTACCCAGAGACGTACTACAGAGATATTTGGCACTGTAGTAATGGTAAACTTCAAAAACAAACTTAAGCATATTTTAAACACGACATTATTTTAAAATTAAATACACTGCTAGTAAAAAAGCTCTAGAGAGGATACATACCTCAAATTCATATTGCATACCCCAAACTTAAAATTAAATCCTCGCATTGCGCCAGGCCATCCTAAACTTTTAGTGACTAATTTACTTGAACTGAATTTTAAGTGAAATGTTGTTACAGCAACTGTTGGGTAGGAAATTTCAAAGCAGCGCCTAGGCCATAAAATTTCAAAACACACCTTAAGATTGGCGTTAAATTGAGTCAGGACAAAAAAGGGACGAACTTAATCCCTAACGAATTAAAACCTGACAAGGTTACATACATATTTTACTGCAACAAATTTTTTCAGTAATTCTTAAAAGGAAACTAAATAATCGAAGCAGAATTTGCCTCTATGGAATTGATAACAAGATGCTTCTTGCCGATAAGGCATCAATCGCCGCGTCTTCTTGGTACAACGCACCATCATTCCAGTCAAACACACACAGCGGATTCAGCGTCCGCCCCTGGTAGCTGAGTGGTCAGCGCGATGGAATGTCATACCTAGCGGTCCGGGTTGGGTCGGAGATTTTTCCGTCAGGGACTGAGTGTTACGTCGTCCTTATCATCATCATGATTATTTCATCCCCATCGACACACAAGTCGCCGAAGTGGCGTAAACTCTAAAGACTAGCATTAGGCGAAACGTCTACCCGACGGGAGACCGTAGCCACACGAAATTTCCATTTCCAGCGGATACAGCGAGCAGACGTTTGGAAACGGGTTTCAATAGTTTCAAACAGATAAGTTTGTGGATAAAAACACATCACCTTTTCTTGAACTGAACCACAAATCCGAACGGCTCAGACGCACGAAGCAGGTGAGCCAACGCCAACGCTAACGTGAGTAGTGATGTCACGATAATGCGAGCACGAGCAGGTGTTACATAGGAATTACCGACCGACACCGTTATGAGTTTAAACAGAAATCCTCACCAGAAGTACTGGCCATGATGCGAGTTCCACCATTGCTGTTCAAAGCCTGTCGTTGGACAGCGCAAATATACAAGCAATGGAATCGATTCAAACCCTCATGAGCGTCTTAAGTAGAAAATTTCCTTCGCAGAACTAAACAGCCAACGGATTTTCTCGCACTGAGCTATCACTGGTCATGTGTACATCGCCGTGTCGATCCACTCGTGATCCGACTAAAGAGCACAACGCTGGAAGGTCGCACAGTCTGGTGAAGTCGCGGCAGGCGGTTCAGTTTCTCCCGACCACCTTGCTTCCCTCACGCGGTGATCGAGAAATAGTCTATCCCGTCCGAAGCATTTTATCTTCCAGATTACAAGATAGATTCGCGCTAATCCTGGCTCACTTTGTACGTTTCCAACAAAATCCCCAAAAACATGGAATTCTCTTCTTGTTTTGGTACACAAAAACAAAGATGGCTATGACTAGGAAATCGGTGTAATTTTTACGGTACGTTCCAAAGATCCTGTTCTCTAACAACCGTGAAAATTGTCTTTACATCTTCATCCAATTCCCAGGTACACAGGTTCTAAGTTACACTACCTAAGTTACAGTACCTAACTTGACATGCCACTTTCTGGTTCAGTTATTTTACTGAAAGAATAGGGATACTGTTTGACGAGTAACTATCAATGATGCATTGAACACAAATGTACTCTACCAGTGGAACACCGGTGCCCATGTATTCAAGCTGGACGTGGGATAAAGGTCCACAGGATGTGGATCTGTGTCGCTGAGTGCACTGTAAAGAAATAAAAGTTGCTGATATTAATTTGAGACTGTTTATCAACAGAAAATTCTATTTGGCAGTTGACACACTACAATTAGATTTGAAGACTAGCACAGCATCAAGTATGTGTGCTAGGTGGACAAGAAGAGATTTAATTATATCGAACATGAGCATACCATACCTCACGAAAATTGCCGCCTCTGGATTCAGGACATGTTTTTTGTCTGTTGCACTGAAATTGAAATATTTGTGCTACATTAGAAAGTGAAATGAACTTCTTTTAACATACAATCAAGGAAATACTTACATCTGTAATTGGGGGACAGATAGCACAGTCAACAAAGAAAATACTAATTCAAAACATTCTCACATGCCATAGGATTTCAATAGTTGAACAGATACAGGTAGTTACAAAAATAGATACGTGTTCGATGCGTGGATATAGACGAATACAACTTCAGATTGTATGCAGACACTCCCTGCACCATTCATTATGCTGATGAGATAGCCGTAATCGTTTGTGAGCATGCAGCTGTGTCAGGAGTTCCTGTACTTCAATAAGCAATACTAGAACAGAGAAGCATGAATTCAATTATTACCTTTGATATGAGACCTTGAACAGCTGCAATGAAATGCCTTTCTGCCATACCCATATTTTGTGGTATTCGTCACGTGTAAAATCATTCACTCAAGCTATCCAGCATCTAACAATTCATTTTATCCAAAATCAACTGATCATTTGTCTGCACAAGCAATTCCAGGATTTGGAAAAATATCTTTGCCCAAGGGCCACATACAACTGGACACAAACAAACCATTACACACGTGGGATCATTCCTTGCTAACACCCTCAATTTAGCAGACCACTAAGTTAGATTATGCTGAAACATATGCCATTAATGTATGTCTTTGTGTGGATGTAGTCCTATAGCAACAGAAACGATCATCATATTAGCAAATGTCACAAAATGAATGTATCTAAATTAAGGGTGGGCAGACAGCATCTCTAGGCTCAGTACGTGGCACACCGACCAATAGGAAATTACACAAATCCGCAGTGTCCATTCTTTCAGTCATGTTCAAAAGAACACACGACACACTCGAAACTGAATGTGGTGGATCTATTGCCGATTGAGGCAAATCAGTGTCCGATCTCCTTCGGGAATCAGAAAGTAGTGAGCATGGAGGAAATGAACGGGGACTTAAGGCTGGTGGCACAAGGTAGGAAGAGGCGTGCCAAGATAGCTGCAATACACATTGTGTCTGGGTGGCGCTGTGGTTCCCAACGTCGAATCCCAGGCGAGCACCCATATTTACTCATAGCCATTGATGCCACGCAGAGTCCTGATGCAGCACATGTCAATAATCCTTTCCCTCCCTTTCTCCCCTCTCCTTCAATTTACATAATAAACATCGAAGACACTGAATGAATGACTGCATAAATCGAGTTTGCCGAAATAAGCACAATTTGGCTATTTGTTCAGGGAACACAGTTTACCTTAATACTGCAATTCAAAACAAATGAAGACCAGTTGACGGCTGTTTTGTACTCAGAAAAACCAATATTGTACTATTTGGGTCCCATTTTGTCCAAAAGCAGATTATGAATACGACATTGGAAAGTCTACCGGTAAGTAAGTTGTAAAAGTGAAAGCAGTTTATGGGTAAATTGTTACTGCAAATAACACTTACTTAATGAAGTGTGCCCATTGTAAATTTCATAAAATTAGATATTTTCGAATGGTGTGAAAGCAGCGATGCTGAAAATCGGACGTATAATTCTCCTCTTTGCCTGGTAAAGAGGTGGTGACACATTTGTTGAATATACTGTGCTTCGCTTCCACTTCTGTTTTCCGTGATGTAGGTACATGGTAAAGAAGGAATACCAGAAATCTTTCTCATAGTTTTCCACAAGAGTAGGTTTTCACACGATGCTAACTGCCTTCGTTTTGCAGTTTGAATGTGCTCATAGCTGCTTTCAAGTTTCACAAACGTGTCCCCTGAGTAAAGGTGAGAATGGAAGTAGGAACTGTGTGCATTCTTTGCCGTTTTCTTACTACACCATGATTTTAGTAAGCCGACCTGGCAACAGCAATGTTTGTTTACATTGCATACATTTACTCCACACTGCCCTATGGCAGTCTTCTGAGACGGTGCACGTAGGGTTGAAAAAAAAAAACAATTTGGAAGTACGCTGTGAAATACAGTAAGTGTGGAAAAATCATGAATAGCTGTATTTCATGCAGGTTTTCTCCCTTGCGGTTTTGGGAGCCACACTACATTTTATCACTACTAATCTGTTTAATTATATTGTTTGTAAAGTAAATCAGCATTGATTATGTGAATGTTTAGCATTATTTAGATTTTCACATCAGTATCAACCTCGGTACAAAACGAGGGTCTTCAACAAACGTGACAGCAACACAGGCTGTGTATGTACAATGGTCCGTCTGCCTGATGTTTACGTATTTTTTTGGGAAGAGAGGAAAGGAGAGGATTTCAGGAGAGGAATGAACAATGTTCAACCCTTCAGTGGCCATTGCCTTCAATTACAGTGTACGCTGCGTCCAAGAAAGAGTGCCATCATTGTTGTATTAATGTGGCAGCATCTATGGTTGGATCACTGTCACTTTCTGGTTGCTGCATAAGCGATACTTTATTAGTGTGTGTGTGTAGGCCAAAATACAATAAAGTATTTTGTATTCCAGTGCAACAAAGCCTGCTGTCCTCATCTGCCAACACTCCCTTGGTAAATGTTCTGTATTTTGTTCTTCCCAGACTTCTTCCCAGACTTCTTTCACATGGCTCACCAGATTTTGGGAATGGTTGAAGAGGCAGCATAATCTGATTTTATGAAGAAATGTAAGCAGATATGGATGTAAATGAGCAGTACCATACAGCTGTTTGAACAACAGTAAGCATTACTGGAGAGGAAACTCAAGATATGTTGGGGAAATGGAAAAAATAAAATACATTCTTCAGTTGTACGTAATGAAATTCGTGTATTTGTTATGTTATCCATCTTGACTAGCTATCAAACTAATTAGTGAAAGAAATGTTTGGTCTGAGGATGATGACCTTGGTGTTCATCAATGCAAGATACTTAGTCATAATAGGTATCTTCAACTGAAACCTGAATTACATTTCTATATCGGAAACATCTTATAAAGCAGTTTATCAGACTGATGTCCACACACTTTATACGTAAACTATGGGCCTTACATCTTCTTAATATATACTGGGAAGGACCAGAATGACAATGAGGATCTACCACTAAGTTCCGAAGTTCAAAAAAATTTTTCAACTGGTTCTGAGCACTATGGAACCGCGCGACCGCTACGGTCAGACGTTAAGTCCCAGACTGTAGCGCCTAGAACCCCTCGGCCACTCCGGCAGGCTGTTCCAAAGTACTTTTGCATATGTTGTCCATTATCATTAAGCCAAACAGTTACGAAGTATTGTTTGACAACTACTTTATTAGTCATGACCTCATCCAACAGTAGGGACTAGGTTCCTGTGCATGTGCAACCATAAGAAAGCAGAACAACGATGTCACCCTTATCACCAGATAAGACAATGAAAAAGAAAGGTGGGGAGGGGAGGTTTTGAGTTCGGATTTCAAAGAAAAGGAAATCTTTGACTATGGGGGTACAGGGTCAAAATCAGTTGCTAGTACAACATACTTATTACCATTCCATTTTGTGACAAAGACTAATGTAGGAATTCACCCCAGAAACAAAAGCTCAGTATTCCAAAACAACATGCACTGAACACACAAGAATATCATGGATGTGCCAATCTTCATGGATGTCTAAAAGAGAAATATACAATTGCAGTACATGGTTAATAATGATACTGGTTCCTTTTTGTTTTTACAACAATTGTAGATATGATGGTTACAAATGCACAACTGGCTTCTAAGAGGTGGAATGAAGGAACTGCTCCCAGTGTAAGAGTTCAGGAAACAAATTGCCAGAACATATCAAATGTCAACTAATAGAACACCAATGAATCCTGTGTCATGTTCCAGCACGATACGACCAGAAACTGTGTGTCCGAGAAATGAGAAAAGCGAAGATTGTCAGTCTGAGACATGTAAAGGAAAGCCAAGAACATATTGTGGTGAGTGGAATGTTACACTCCCCACCAAATTCTTTCCAAACATAGTATTTGGCCTTAATTAAATTTTCGTTTTGGAAAGATGATAGGTTAAATCTTTTATAACGTGAGTTATTGTAAAATAAACAAAGATTCAACCTAACTGATAACATTTCACTATTATCAGTTTCCTTATACCACCCATTTTCCTACGAAGCAGTGTAAGGCGAAAACTGCCAAGCGCTCAGCATTCTCAAATGAGAATGGCCCTTTTTTCTCTTTTATGCCCTAAGTAAATTAAATTTCTTTACATTTCCGTAAACTGGCTCACCAGGATACAGTTTTCCAGAAATTAAGAATACAATCAATAATTAATTGAATGCTAATGGGTTAATACAATTTATTGTTGTTTAATTGTCCCTTAGGAAGTTTCTATTGTTTTTGTGGATGATAACTGGTGTTCTCCATAGAAACAACTCTCTTATGAACCACATAAATTTCGAAATCCAATATCCTATACATCACTATTCCCTTCATGATAAATGGATTTCCAGGATGCAGGTATTAGCCTAAAGTGATATTCAGATTATCCCACTGAAGTTTTCTTTGCCAGACAGTGCTTTCATCCTGCCATTGCCTTATGAATCCTGTCAAATGTGTGTTCTGGCATCTTTTTGATTTAGCCAAAGTGAAGATATTCCTTCACATTTTGCCTTATCTGAAAACTATCCCTAGCTACTATAACATCAGAATCTCTCCATCAAAACCTTCATTCCTAGCCTTGAACTTTCTGCACCAGTGTTACTGTACTGAAACACGTGCCATCTTTTGTCTCAGGAAACAAGCAATATTCATAAAATTCCAACCAGCACAATGGACGATGTACTGCTGGAAATCGTTCAAATAAGTGACAGTTCTTAATTAGTATCTTTCTGAAGGCAGGAACAACTTATTGACCACAGCATTCCATTGCCTGTACTTCTGCAAAACTTCTCAGTACGTTTGTAGTGGAAGACTACATGGTTTGGATGACTCAGTCTGTTGTTCCAATACTATTTCACCCCTTGTGTCATTATCTTTAAGCCTGTGAAAAAATTCATATCCCTCATACATGACTAGCTCTCAAACGAAATAGCAACACCAACAAACGCAGATCACTGCTCTCTGTGCAGACACCTCCACACAATAATGACACAATCAAATGCTGGTTAGTGTGTAGCACGAAAATTGCAAAACCATGCCAGAAACAGCACGAATTAAGCACAGTTTTGCCACATGAATACCCTGAAGGACAGGTGTAGGTTTGAATGTCATTACTTCATCCGATGTTACCCGAACAGCACTTGAAGCAGAAATAAAACTGTGCCAATGGTGTGAGCTTAGAATCACAGACCAGGTCAGGCTACCCCAATAGCTTCCCTCTGCCTAAGGGAAGATGAGGGGACGAGAGATCTGACCTGCGCCACACCACCCAGGTGCCACCCTAGCTTATACCTAGTATATCAACAAATGCCAACGAAAAGTGAATAAAAACCATTTTAAATTCATTTAAACATGGACGTACCATACATCATAAATATCAGATCATCTGGGTGCCCAACTGTATGCTCATTTTTGAAAACTAACCAATTGAGAAATATCAGAAAGGATTATTACCCATTAACAACAAATGTTTACTCACATTAACTGAGCATGTAAAACAAAAGATAAGTAGCTTAGTACAGCGAACTTCAATAGTTTTCAGTGCCCTCCACACATGGCGTATGCACCAATTAAAAATCCTCTTCGGAAAGACAGTCCCATCTACTGGAATATCCAACATCAAACCTACCACAAAATCATAAAAATGTAAACCCTTAAGCACATCTCACTGGTGCTACACAAAGCTACAATTTCCTCAGTATACCCCAACAACTAATCACAAAGATAATTCTGTTAGATTCGTTGTACGAATCTTCACTTTCTTCATACCACTGATGAAAGTAAATTATCAGGACCTAGAGCTAAAATGTGTGTCCTTGACGAGAGAAGCTAGTGTTGAATGTTTCCAGCATTTTTATCAAAACACCCTAACCAGCGTTTGATAACAGTTCTCTTAATGTAATATTGTTGATACGTAGATAAAGTAGACCACTAGGAGATGCCAACTTCCCAGAATCCGGTGCAAGTAGAAAACAGTGAACAATGCCTTCCTCACAGTACAGCACTTGTGGGAAGTACCAGAATACCTGGAGGTCATAACTGGCAAATTAACAGTGGGACAATGAAGCACTTGTTTTGGAACTGAAGAGTTCTGAGAGTATATTCCGCAGCTAAGAGCTCAGTTTCACGAATGACTGAACAATACACTAACACTAAAAAATTACCTCCATTAGTAGAAACAGATTTTCTTATCTAAGTATACATAGCACTAACTGTAGCCATAGCAAGAAACTTACCCATAATACCAAACCTTTTCTTATTCCTCAATTAAAGTGTTTCATTAGGAGTTATCCCATAATGAAAATAACTTGATATTATGTGGCAATATCAGGCAAACATGAAACAAAGCATCAGAAATAAGCTTAATAAACCAGTCTATTAAACAAACCATACCTGACTTCCACCAAGCCCTCAGCAGTACATTCTGGACGTATGGCTTCCAGCCTGCTCTGCAGAATGGAAGGTGTTGTCTGCACACTGCAAAAAAAATGTGAACTGTCAAAGCAGAGAAATTTTGTAATAAAAACCGACAACTCAGTTTAGGGATATCCCAGTTTAAGAAGTGGTACAATGCAGCTGAAATTATTTTGATTTAATGAGCAATTAAAAAAAAAACTACTCGAGTTAAACTGAAGTGTCACGAATATACATGAAAGTTCTGCTGGCAGGTCAGAAATATCTCATTACATATTAAAGCTTTATTCAATTTTCTACAGCACTACATTAGCTATGGGAAGGTAGCTCTAATGAAGTGTAAAAATACAAGGAAAATTTTCTAAAGTTTGTGTGGACCCTGCAGATTTGCGGCGTGGCACAGCAGGCGTAAGCACTGTTAGTAAAGCTGTAAAGAGAAATCATGCCTCAAATTCATACTGCATATCTCATATTCATACTGCTTTTCCTAAGTGATTTGTCTTACATATTCTTGATAACATACAATAAGCATTTCCAAACATGTTACGTAAACAGAGCACTCAGTATCTCGTACAGCCTGAAATACGCATTCACGACCATCGAATCCTTATGTAAGAATACTTCACTTAGAAACCTCTAGCGCATATATATATAGCTCGGAGCCTAAGGGCTTGGAACGTCTTGTATATAGGGTGGACCCGCAATCCACACACTAAATTTTGGACGTTGTTCCGGGAATATGGAGTAATTGGGTATAACAGACGCATGACCTCTGGTAGTTCGTTAGAGTAATGGATTTTCGTTAATTTCATACCCACACTTATGCGAACAAATAATGCAGATATCAATGTTACGTATTATGTATCTTGTTTGGAAACAGTTGTTTCACAAAATCTTGCCAACTTTTATCCATAGCACACATTGTAAAGTTTTTAAATATCTGGACGAAAACATACCACTTGCAGAAGAACAACAATTTTGCAGCCATGTGGCGGTTGTAAATCGAAACTTGCTCAGTTTACGCACAATACTTCTTGATAACTGTAACGCCTGTTTATTCTTAGCCATCAAGATAACACTCCGCATTCGGTGCTGTTATGTTTTTCCTTTTTTTAGCAGTGTTTGGAAAGCTTTACATAGGCCTGGGAATATAGAGTATTTTTTTTCGTAAGATAAATGGCAACTTGTAAGTAGCCATAAAAACATTATTTTTATCCCTGATAAAAACATGGCTACATTTAAATTATTTCCTTAAAAGAAAGACAAATGACCACGCTATTTTTTCCTTTCCCTAATGATTAGGAGGGGCACACGTCCCCTGTTATTGCTCCCGGCCATTGGGCGCCCCTGGACGTAGCAGCTCCTCAGGGATGCTTACACTCCTGCGGGGGACCGTATTCTGCACGCTCGTCCGCGGCGTGAAACCCCTAACCCTCCGTCTTCATACACCTCGATGTCTTAAAGATCAGTGAAGTAAATAATGAAGGAATACTAATGGTCTCATCACGATCCTCGAGGCTCTCCCTTCTATTTGTACCTCCAAGAAACTCCGATATAGCATTACATCATTTCATAGAAACAGTCCGCACTATCTCTGAATAATTCCACATTCAATATGCAACTAACGAAACAATAAGCTTAGCTGGATTACGTCTCTTCCCTATAACAATTACAAGCCTTGTGTTGTAGGTTTTATTCCTTGATGTTAGAATGGGAATCTCGCCACAGGAAGAGGGTATGTGTAAACATAACACATAGTGAAAAACATTCTGATAACACAGTGCTTTTAAGAAACGAAAACGTTTACAATTAATGACATTTGAAATACGCTGCTGTACACACCAAACTAAAGTCGAATTTTTTAAATAATTCGTAAGCGTGCTGCATTGCATAGTATTTCAAAAGGAGCGCTTAGCGACTTCGAACAAGGTTGGAAATTATGTGTAAAGTTTCCGAAATTTTCTGTCGCTGAGCCTCCCACAACATAAAGAAAGAGAAAAATTCGTAATAAAAACTGTTTACTCACGCAGTAAAACTTAAGAATCACGGTAACACTGAATTAACAATAAGGATTCTGCATCTTCAACCATAAAGGTACTATGACCTTAATGTCAGTCAAATAATTCGCTCTCGCTCAAGCAGCGGACGTCAGAAAGACACATCTCAATGTTACACATTTGGGGACAATAGTGCCCTGAGCTGGAAAGCGGAACTTCTCACGCTACTTACAGATTGTAAAATGATTTGACCGGGACTTTGTTTTGAAGGAATGCAGACAGGATTTTTTTGTTACACAGTGTTCAACGTACGGACGTCGCACAACAAAAGCGTTCAGATAGCTGATGAGCTGCCTTCTGGAAATTTGTTGCAGGGGAGGCGGCTAGCACTACTGTCCATGGCAATCTGCATGCTTTTTGCACAACTGATAATGCTTTCAACCTGCTCTCACTTCTGCAAGGCATGCAAATTCTAATCAAGAGTAAAAGAAAAGTAACACTGTATGAGCGAGCTACCGACATCCACTACTACTGCAGTTCATCATGTTCCTTGGCGTCAATAAAATATACTAATCAAACGGGTCTTCAATATGATTCTGCAAATGTTACAAGACCGTCTCTGAAAAAGTGATCGCGTAAGAACACTTGGAACATAAAGATATCGCAGCGTAGCTGCCATTCATGTTGAAATACAACAGTGAGTCTTCGGGCTTCGTTCGCATCTACTTTTATGTTCGAGCATGCACTTTTCGCCGTGATTAGATTTTTGTCCAACCCTTGTATCTTATTGCGCTATTTCTGTATAGGCGAATGGTACATAAACATCGCTGCACTTGGACTAAAGTCAGCGCTGGAGACACACATGACCATCTGTTACCGGTTTTACAAGAACAAACCGGTTGTATATATGTAAGAGGGTGGGAGGTACATTGTATTTGTAACTTCATTGGAGGAACGTGTATTACCCACCTAATCTTAAAGAAAGTAGATTGAGAAAACTGCAACAAACTGACCGTATTAATAGTGCTTTCACCAGGTAAACAAGCCTAATTTCTGTGTTTGGAGTTTCCTATGCTTTTTCCAAATACTTCATGCTGACCATTGGTAAGGTTCCTCCTGAAATGGTACGTTTAATACTTTTCGCATTCATTGCAATGTATTGAGCATGTTGAAATGAAATGGACTCTAATGATAAATTTTTGGACAACGTAGTTGTGGTGAGGACGCCGTTGCCACGAACTAATCGCTGCTTCATCACCACAAGGAGTAGAGGGCGTTGTAGTCCTTCCATATTAGCAGTTTTTTGTAAATTTTCTCCAATGTTTTCTACGTAAATGTACGAATAGATATATTATAATACAAGAAGACGCCAGTTTTTGTGTCACAAATTGTTTTACTTTATATTATGGCACATAATGTAATATACTTCTACGAATTTTACGAGTTGACTACGGAACATTTGTTATTTTGTAATCAACACTATAATTGTAACTCCTTTTAAATTGAATGGTTCCGTTTTCTGTTATTTACTGTAACGTAAATTTATGTTAAACCAAGGCGACTAGTAATTACATTAAATGCGGTTGATCGCCGCTGGGGTGTTGCCGTTCTATTCACGTGATCTCAGCACGCTATGTAAGCCCATACGAAGGGTTAGTCTTGCATAGATTCTTGCCGTTATGTAGACACGAGTGACACCACGAGCAGTCGACCAATGGGTAACATTTTAAATTTGTTATTTTAGCTGTTGTATAATGGGGTCTTTCTGATGGATATCTATAATTTCACAGTGTAAACGCCCAGAAGACCCCTACGTCGGGTTGAAACCGGTACGCGGTATAATAAATGCGATTAAGACTGTTTTTCAATAATTGTCTAATGACAAATGTATCGCACCAGATAGGAGCCCCTCATATTAAACGTGAACAGACTATGTGAAATTTCAACCCGTTCTTGTGTTGCTCAGATTCTACTATTTCTCCTTTTCTTGAGGGAGGTTCTTTGTGAACCTTGGACCAAGTAGTTCCTGTACGTCTCTCCTTTACTCTGTTCTCGTTCAGTCTTGGAATTTGGTTTAGTTTATTATAATTATCGCTATGTTTTCATTTCCTACATTTCATAAATCAAATATTCTTGACGGTTTTCTTTTAAGAAAAATTTTTAAAATATTACGATATAACCCATAAACGAGCCATAGACTCAGAAAGTAGTTACAACAATGAGGATGGCAGATACTCTAACAAACTTGCAGGTCATGCTTTCATTTTATTTCTGTTCTGTGGGATGTTCAGTATATAAACCACTGGGCGAGTTACTCTTTCAAGGGTATTGAAGAGGCATTCTTTCGGAACATAACAGCAGGTATTTAGAATGTCATAATGTTCACAAGCGATAAAATTTGAATACAGTCTGCTTCGACCCCCTGCGGGTCCGGGGATTAGAATAGGCCCGAGGTTTTCCTGCTTGTCCTAAGAGACGACTAAAAGGAGTCCCTCCCCCTCAAGAGAGTAGTTTGCACCTGCGTCTGGAGACGGACGGTTCCACGAGTTACCTTTGTGGTCATTTTGGTTTTTCACTTACTCTGGTTTCTTCTTTCCTTTGTTTGGTTCCTTTTTTGCCCTTCTCCCTCTCACTGTCTTCCTTACTTTTCCCTTGCCTTCTTCTCCTTGCCTTCTTGTCCACCCTCTGGTCTCCGCCTCGGCGTTTGAGACAGTCTGTCCTTTCTCTCCCCTCTTTCCCTTTATTTTTTCCTCTTTTTTCCTCTTTTTTCCTCTTTTTTCCTCTTTTTTCCTCTTTTTTCCTCTTTTTTCCTCTTTTTTCCTCTTTTTTCCTCTTTTTTCCTCTTTTTTCCTCTTTTTTCCTCTTTTTTCCTCTTTTTTCCTCTTTTTTCCTCTTTTTTCCTCTTTTTTCCTCTTTTTTCCTCTTTTTTCCTCTTTTTTCCTCTTTTTTCCTCTTTTTTCCTCTTTTTTCCTCTTTTTTCCTCTTTTTTCCTCTTTTTTCCTCTTTTTCCTCTTCTTTCCTCCCTGTGCGTGCCTGAAGGCCGACCCACGCGTTCGCACGCGTAGCCGGTGACGGGGTAACGCGTAATTCCCCGCCCTGGGTGGACAAGTAAGGCACGCACGTACCCCCTAGTATAGGCCAGACCCAGGGATTGGTGTTTGCCTGAGCTGACACCTTCCGACCGTGCCGATTGGTCCCTCCGTCTGTTTTGCTGGAGGTGTGACCTGAGGTGTAAACATTCACCTAAGGTGGGAGCGCCCTCTGAGAGGGTCCCCACAAGGAAGAAGTGCGCTATCGGGGATGTTGGCAATCATGGGGGATTCCTCCGCAATGGATTTCTCTTCTTCTCTCTCGACTTCTGCCCAAAAACGGAATCTTGACCAACCCGTGCGGTGGCGTTCTCGCTTCACACACCCGGGTTCCCGGGTTCGATTCCCGGCGGGGTCAGGGATTTTCTCTGCCTCATGATGTATGGGTGTTGTGTGATGTCCTTAGGTTAGTTAGGTTTAAGTAGTTCTAAGTTCTAGGGGACTGATGACCATAGATGATAAGTCCCATAGTGCTCAGAGCCATTTGAACCATTTGACCAACCACCTGTGACAAAAGTACTACCGCCTGCCCCAAAGTTCCTCGTAGTTTCTCGATCTGAGAACGGAAAGGATTTTTCATCTGTCAACCCTTTCGTTATCCAGAAGGACGTAGATGCCATAGCCGGATCTGTCAAGTCTTGCGTAACGGTACCTTGTTATTTGAAACTGAGAGCGCCTTTCAGGCACAAAAACTGCTTTGGGCCACACTACTGTACACGTTCCCTGTGCGGGTGGAGGCTCACCGCACTTTGAATTCGTCGCGTGGTGTGGTATATACTAGATCACTCGACGGGTTGACTGACGAGGAGATTCAGTCTTTCCTCGTTGAGCAGGGCGTGACGGCTGTCCATAGGGTCATGAGAAAGGTCAACAATGACCTTGTACCGACCCAGACACTTTTCTTGATCTTTGATGCGCGACGTCAGCTGAACACTATCAAAGCGGGCTACGAGGTTATTTCTGTTCGCCCCTATGTCCCGACACCTACGCGCTGCTACCAGTGTCAGCGTTTTAATCACACTCGACAGTCTTGTTCTAATACGGCTAAATGTCACTTGGGGCAGGGATGCCCATGAGAGTGACTGTCCACCTCCGTCTTCTCGTTGTGTGAACTGACAGGGTGACCACGCAGCGTCCTCCCGCGACTGTCCCATCTACAAGGATGAAAGCTGTATACAGGAAATTCGGGTCAAAGAGAAAGGTCCACCTCGGCTGCTCGCAAGCTTTGCTAGTAGGAAGCCCACGCTGCTCCCAGTGGGGAAGTACAGTACTGTCCTCGCAGGGAGGTGGCGACGCAGACATGCGATCTGAACTTCAGCACTACAGTCGTCCGTTCGGCCAGTGCTAAGATCGCCCGCTCAACGTCTCCTCTTCCTCCCATCACCCCTTAGTCTTGGCAGAAGCTGATGAAGGTACTTGTGTCTAAGACCCAGAAGTCAGATGCACGGGACGGTTCCTTCTTGAAGGCCCGTGCAGACTTCCTATGTACCTCGAACTCCCAGCCATCGACCAGTACTTCAACTAAACGACCTTCCAAGAAGGCTCATAGGAAGCAAAGTTCTCCTTCTCCGCCACGGCGCGTTTCTTCTCCTGCGCCAGTCAGCGGTTGCCGCCCCAGGCCGTCATCCGTTTCGCCTGGCCGCACCGCTGGTAGCCGAACATCTGGCCGTTCACCGGTGGTGGAAGCTCCCCCTCCCGGCGATCTTAACAAGATGGCCGACGAACCTATTGAACCAATGGACGATGACTCTCCGCCTATTGATAGCGGCGGCAGTGCTCGCTCGAAGCCAGGCCCTCAGCGGCCTTCGAGGTGACTCCTTTTTGCTTCTCCTTTTCCTTTTTCTTCTCACGATGGCACTTCTTCATTGGAATATTCGCGGCATTCGCTCCAACCGAGACAAAGTCGCTGCTACGCTTGCACTGTCAGCTCGTCGTAGCTCTCCAGGAAACGAAGCTACGCCCATGCAATCAAATTGACTTGGCACACTATGCCGCTGTGCGTTTTGACCTACCCCCTCTGGCAGGTATTCCGGCTCATGGAGAGGTTATGTTCCTGGTCCGGGATGATATTTACTACGATCCCATCACATTGCACACCAGCCTGCAGGCAGTTGCCGTCCGAGTTACTCTCCCCACTTTTACATTTTACATTTGTACCGTTTACACTCCGTTGTTGTTTGCCGTCAGTAGGGCAGACATGATGCAAATTATTGCTCAGCTACCTGCACCATTTTTGTTAACTGGAGACTTCAATGCCCACCATCCCCTTTGGGGCTCTCCAGCATCTTGCCCCAGGGGCTCCCTGTTAGCAGACCTTTTCAACCACGTCAATCTTGTCTGCCTCAATACTGGCGCCCCTACTTTTCTTTCGGACACATCTCACACCTATTCCCATTTAGACCTCTCTATATGTACTCCCCAACTTGCACGCCAGTTTGAGTGGTATGCACTTCGAGCGACCACTTCCCTTGTGTTATCCATCTCCTGTATCATACCCCCTCTCCGTGCTCAACTGGTTGGAACGTCTCCAAAGCAGACTGGGGGCTCTTCTCTTCCAGGGCGACCTTTCAGGATCAAACCTTCGCCATGCTGCAATAGTCAGGTCGCACATCTCATGGAAGTCATTCTCACTGCTGCTGAATATTCCATCCCTCACACTCCTTCTCCATGTCGCGTACCGGTCCCCTGGTGGACCGTAGCATGTAGAGACGCCTTACGTGCTCGTCGACGTGCGTTACGCACCTTTAAACGCCATCCTACAGTGGCGAATTGTATCAATTATAAACGATTAATAACACGATGACACTGCGCACTTAAAGAAAGCAAGGAAGCCAGCTGGGCTGCTTTCACAAGCACCTTCAACATTTTTACTCCTTCTTCTGTTGTCTGGCGTAGCCTGCGCCGGCTATCTGGCAGTAAGGTCCACTCACCAGTTTCTGGCTTGACGGTCGCGAATGACGTCCTTGTGGCCCCTGAGGCTGTCTTCAATGCCTTCGGCCGCTTTTTCGCAGAGGTTTCGAGCTCCGCTCATTACCACCCTGCCTTCCTCCCCCGAAAACAGGCAGAGGAGGCTACGCCACCTGACTTCCGCTCCTCGAATTGTGGAAGTTATAATGCCCCATTCACCATGCGGGAACTCGAAAATGGCCCTGGAGCGGAGGACTGTGACCGGGCAAGTGCAGATTCTGTTCATATTCGTATTCAGATGCTGAAGAACCTTTCTCCTGCGGGTAAAGGTTTTCTTCTTCATACTAATAATCGCATCTGGATTGAGGGTCATGTTCGCACATGGTGGCACGAGTCTATTGTTGTCCCGATTCCTAAGCCAGGGAAGGACAAGCACTTGCCTTCCAGTTATCGACTCATCTCCCTTACCAGCTGTGTCTGTAAGGTGATGGAGCGAATGGTTAACTGTACATTGTCGTTTGGTTTGGCTGCTAGAATCTCGACGCCTACTTACCAATGTGGATTTCGTAGGCGCCGCTCTGCTGTTGACCATCTTTTTGCCTTGTCGACCTTCATTATGAGTAACTTCTTGCGGAAGCGCCAGACAGTGACTGTGTTCTTCGATTTGCAGAAGGCTTACGACACCTGTTGGAGGGCGGGCATTCTCCGCATCATGCATACATGGGGCCTTCGCGGCCGCCTCCTCTTTTTATTCGTGCATTTTTAATGGATCTACAGTTCAGGGTACGTGTGGGTTCTGTCCTGTCCGATGCCTGAACAGATACAGATCACTCTCTTCAGCAGCTGGCGGACGAGGGTTCTCCAGTTTATGTGGGTTCCTGGGCATGTCGGTATCCCTGGGAAGCTGCACATGCCGCGGCCAAGGCTGCTGTCCTCCAGACTCGGACAGCTTCTTGTTGCGTCCCTTCATTAGATTGTAGCAGGGTCATTTGTCAGCGCATTTTATCGCTGTGGCATGCCGATTGGGCTGAACTTACGGACTTCGGGCCTTGAAACCTCTTTCCACGGCTTGGACGACCTCCTCACGCCCTTCTCGGCGGGAGGAGGTCGTTTTGGTCCGGTTACGAATTGGACACTGCCGGTTCAGCCATTGCCATCTGCTGACGGCGCCGTTCTGCCCCTGTCAGCAATTGCTGACGGTACGCCACATTTTAACGTCCTGTCCGAACTTTAATACACTGCACATTGATCTTGGCCTGCCATGTACTCTGGATGCCATTTTAGCGGATGACCCAGGAGCAGCTGCTCGTGTTCTTCGTTTTATCCACTTGACAAACCTGTCTAAGGACATTTGATTATGCTGTTTTTTTTTTAATCCTATGCCTGTCAATATGTCTTTTATAGTGTTGTCCCTTTTAGTTGCAGTTTTAACCTTGTGCCTTGCAGTGCATTCCTGACTTAGTCTGGGCGCTAATGACCATTGTAGTTGTGCGCCCTAAAACTACAAAAAAAAAGGTATGTCTAAGGGGAAGTCCGCGTCGTCGACGTGCAACTCCAGCTGTGGAGATGACTTGGCGAGTAGTAAATCTCTGTGTGACAGGCATTAATGGACTTTAGGTATCTCTGTATCAGTTGATAATGAGGGTGTGTACAGTGTACACGATCAACTTAGCCATCCTTACTGTTCTGGTGACTGAGTTAGCTGACATCATGACTGTGACAACCGTTAGACATCTAAAGGACCAGAGCGCCTAACTGGAGCTGGAACGTCCTCGCCTTCTACCTTCTGAGCACAGAGGGGCGAGGGCGAATAATATCTGTGGCCCGAGACCTCCGACCTGGCGAGGAGAATGCCGGACGCACCGCCTGCGATATGTGGGCTGCCAGGGCGAGGCGTGGGCGCAGGCGGCATCGGGCGGGCCGTGACGTATCGGGAGCTGCATTATTCAAGAAGCGGCGCTGCGCTGAGAAGCCCGCGCGTCAGATGAGGCCCCCAGCCTGGCCGCTATATTATATCGACTCGGAGGTTCCCAGCCAGGTGGCCCGGCCATGACAGGCAGGATGCGAGGTCCTGGCTGCGGCGTGCGAACGACAGGTTTCCTCGCAAGTGAGGTCTCTTCCTCTTCATTCACAGTTTGGTGCGACCCTTTAACAAACGCAGAATTAAACAGAGAAGTGTTACATCGGCTAAAGTATTGTTCTAAATTACAGTTAAATGAAACGAGCTCACCCAATTGTACAATTAAAGTTAAGTTATGCTACTCGGTCATTAGCTCCACATAATAAATAGTTAATATTACTACAATTAGACGTCAAATAGGTGGTTTTTAATTGTTTGGAACTATAGATTTATAAAATGTTTGTGACGTAAAACTGTCGACATTGTTACTGCTTGCAGTGATTTTTTACGTTGGAACAGTAAGCTCATCAGATCTTAATAATCAGAGTTTACCTGAAAGTCCTGAAAAATACTTTACTGCAGAGCATACAGTTTCCATGTTGACATTAAACGAACCCAACGCGATTAACCAGTGTTTGAAATCACTGCAACGCGGCCAACCTTATATAAGTTTTATTATTTTAACACCCACTAATGCTTCAGAATAAATTTATCTGTAATCATTTTTCCCATACACTGTACTTCTTACTGTAGTAATTACTTTGAATCTGAGACATCCTCAAAAAAATAGCATTGTTTAATACTGGGACGGGACAGTTTAACTTTTCATTTTCCTTCCCAAAAAACATTGTTCTCCAAATTAAAGAATACGGTCGCCAATCCTGACTAGGCTAACATGAGTTATTTCTGTAATTCCACACACAATCTTGTTAATGATAAAGTGTGCTTGCTTCTTTTCGTCATTACAGGAAGTAAACAGGTTTCTCTAAGTTTGCAGCCAACAATACTGAATTTATATTTAAAACAAACGAGAGCAATTATTAATTTTGCTGTTTTTTTGGTAAATATTGCGAGAGTCTAATAGTAACATTAAAAATAAACTACAAAAGAGCGATCACTATTAAATACGCACGACTTCTTAAACAGAAGTTACATAATCACTTTCTCTTCGTGCAATACTTTACGGACATTTATACTATCTGTAAGTACAGTTAAGTTATCATTGACCTAGGAAAATTACTTGCAACGTCGTTTCCTTTTTCCCATGTCATAAAAGTTACTACAGATAATGTTACTACATTGTCCGGATCTAATTGACACCCAGTTTTTCTAACATATCTGAACATCCCTTCACACCTCTAAGAAGAAAAGCGTTCTTGAGTTTTTAGCTGAGGCACAGGTGGACAAGCAGGGGGCAGTCAACACATGATTGTACCTTCGTCTCACATTAGGCATGTTGCTCCTGCTCCGTGTTACGTTCTTTGGCTGCAATACTTGTTGCACGTTTCTTTCTTCTTCAGTCAATTAGAACTTGGATTTAGCCCCGAAAAAACCTTCTATCAGAGGCAATTACTTCGCTGAGACGACTTCCTGTAACTATCAAAGAAACGTTCCATCCACTACTGAGCAATACTTTGCTGCACAAAATACTGCCTTTGAACATATTAACCGCCGACTGCAGTGTACCAGTAGAACCGAGATTGACTGCCACTAACTGTTCGTGTCTTTACACATTCCACGCCAAAGCAAAAGAAAGTCGCCAAGTTTAAATAAATGTTATCTCCCCTGCTTTTGTGGTTGAAGACCACATTAATAATTTTGTTAGAAAATCATTCTCTTAGGAAGAGACCAGTTATTTACAAACGTTAACAATGAAAATAGATGTAGAATACATTTTCAATGAACGAAAACGTTTAGAAGGCTAAGCATTGCGTAATTATCGGTAGTTGATGATTTATGACGAAACAAATGCATACGAAATAACTAATGGCAAAAACGAGATAACAAGCAATATTTAAATATCAATTTTAACTGATTCTACCGTCCCTTTTTGGTAGCCCAACATAATAAATGAAAAGTGCTATATTCTGTATGTTCTATGGGATTGATTTATTTGGTTCATAGTGTTTAGGCTTACAAGGCTTCGTTAGACCAAAACTGTTCTACTGTTACATTATAGCTTTCCTCGGAAGAGCCAAGCGAAAAAGGAAAAAATCTCATTGGAAACCATCCTTGAGGATCGTTGCACGAAACGCTAGCTTCTCCAATCTCACAATAAAAAGAATATAGAGGAATACATAGCTAAAAGTACTTCTCGGCTCTTCACTACTTCCCAAATACGTGGAAGAAGAAAATATTACTTCTAGTCACCTGACAAACGATTCGGCAGTATTACCTAAAATAACTTCCGCATTTCTCTTCATTTTATATTGTCAGTGTCGTTGTAAGCGACGTTGCACTTTCCTGTTTCATGAGACATCCTTCGGGAAGTGTGAAGTCTGACTTCCGTGGTTTCGTTGATCCCTTGTTTCCGCTGAACTGTAGACGTGGTTTCAAACCTTCGCAACAACTGGGAGGGGCGACATGTTGCATGTTGAGTATGCTGCAGACGTTTCGCTGGGTATCTTATCCCTTACATACCACCCGTACTTAAAAGGGCCCCAATCTCTCCCCATGTTATGTCAATGTTCTTGGAGACCTGGAGAAAGACATTTGTAGCCATTTATTGCCTTCGGACGAAGACGACAGAACCTTGGTGCAACCTTGGTGCAGTGAGCACGCGAAACATTTTTCCATGAAGGCACTGACCGTCTTTTCTCACAGTGGGATAAATGTAGTATACTCGTACTTACAGCGATTAGTTCTGAAATAAAGTTCACTTACTTCTTTCCCTTCTGTATTGGTAAGGCAAGATGCACACAGGGTGTCAAAATCGAGAGACAAGGGCTCTTAAAAGGATTAATTTCAGATGAGGGACTGCTGGCCTGAAATTAACATACTTTCATTGAAAAATCGCGCCAGACATCGTCGACCACAACTGTTCAAAGCAGTGACAGCGTTGCGTGCATCCATCGACAGAACCGAACACGAGCTTCAAAATAACATGACCCATTTAATCTTTTTATGATGTACCAGTATGGGGCAAGGCAAGGGCTTGCTGCCGTAATAGTGTAATTAGCCACTGCAGCGTCCCATCACCACATCTCCTACAGTGCATTAGCACTACTGTTCGTTCTGTGACCAACGGTATTACCGTAACTTCGAAGACTTAACCGGCGTTTGGACAAGTGATGAATGGATAGTTGATCGCCATGACATTTAAAATTACTGGCTGCCTAACCAAACTGGGCAACGACCACTGTAGTGCGTAATTCCAACGTGGTTCCATCGTCACTCAACCGTCATCCTGTCATCCACCAGTCCACCTTCCATACAGCCTATCCAGGCAGAGACGCCTCACCAGCAGGTGACGTAGCATAGCTCAGCAGCCCACGAATGCTAGCCTCGCAAGATAGCCCCACTGTTGAGCTAACCTGAGCTGGTTTTAGTGACTGCTGCGTATGCCTTATCCACACATTGTGCGCCGACCACCTGTCGCCCACCTGACGTGAGCACCTGTCTTGGGGTAATAAACTAATCGTAAAGAAATGCCTTTAAGCTGTCCATCACCCGTGCTGCGCACCTGCCTCCACTAAAAGAGCCGTGACACCCCCATAATGACAGGGCTGCATTGAAAGTTTCGTCAGTACTTACTACACTGTATTTTTGAAATAGTTGCGTTGAGAGGGAGAAGAAAATTCATAAATAAGCAGCAGCTGCAAGTCATCTCCTCAGATCCGACTGTGCTAACAGTTTCTCGCCGAGAATCTTGGTCAGCTTTATGTGGCCTGAACGACACAGCTGAAAAAACCTACTTCTGTAGGTAAACTGATTCAGGTAGGACGATGTCTATTTGGGAAACATTCCCCGCTTCGTTCCGCTTTCCAGGTAGTACATCTTGCGGCGCCGTACACTGAATGTGATTCTGCACATTACTGTTTAACAGGAACTAGTCATGCATTGCAAATAGTGGTAAACATAATTTTGGAAACTCGTAGAAATTACTTTGTTATGGTCTAACTGATACCCGCCCACAGTATCTGTATTGCTGATGCTAGTGTACATTTTGCAATAATCTGAACAAATGTCTAGATATTTGTTAGTGGACAGTGTGGGTTGTGTCTACCCTTAGGCTTTGATGACCTGAAAGCCACCGGGAACATCTTCAATCAGGTGCTTCAACGTCTGTGAAGGAATAGGAGCCGTTTCTTCCTCAAGAGCCGAAACAAAAGAAGGTAGGATGTTGGATACTGGGGTCTAGGGCGATGTCGACGAGGTAACTCATCCCAAACGTGGTCTATTGGATTTTGGACAGGCCAGTCGCTTTCAGGAATGTTACTACCCATAAACCATTGCCTCACAGTATGTGATCAAAAGTATCTAGACACCCGCAAAAACACGTTTTTCATGTTAGGTGCATTGTCCTGCTACGTACTGGTAGGTACTCCTTATCAGCGACCTCAGTAGTCATTAGACATCGTGAGAGAGGCGAATGGGGCACTCCGCATAACTCGGGACTTTGAACGTGGTCAGGTGATCGGAAATCTCGCGTACAGACGTATGACACAAGTGACACCCACACTCCTAAACATCCCTAGGTCCACTGTTTCCAGTGTGAAAGTGAAGTGGAAGCGTGAAGGGACACGTACAGCATAAAAGCATACAGGCCGACCTCGTCTTTTGACCGACGGAGACGGCCGACATTGAAAAGGGTCGTAATGTGTAATAGGCAGTCATTACCCAGACCATCACACAGGAATTCCAAACTGCATCAGGATCCACTGCAAGTACTATGACAATCAGGTGGAAGGTGAGAAAACTTGGATTTCATGGTCGAGCGGCTGCTAATAAGCCACACATCACACTGGTAAATCCCCCCAGGGGGTCCACAACTCTTTTGTGGATACGTGCGTAGCGAGCACGGGACCCCGAGCTAATGTGGCCTTCCTTCCTTTCCGGGCTGCATACCTTCCCTTTCCGCATCCTTCCCCATCCCTATCTTCGCCCCTCCTCCCCTCACCTCTGGCTCTTTCCTTCCCTTTCTCCCCATCTGGGAGTATGGTTTGTGCCTACATCCGGAGACGGACGCTCGTAAATGTACTGCATTCTTCGCCTTCCTTGCTTTTATGTCTTCTTCCTTCCTTTGTCCTTCTCTGTCTTCTTCCTTCCTTTGTCCTTCTCTTTTCCTTACCTCTTCTCTTTCTCTTTTCTCCACTGCAGCGTTTGAGACCTCTCTTCCTTCCTTTCCCTTTCTCTTTCTTCCTCCCTGTGCGTGTCTGAAGGCCGAACCACGCCCTTCGTGCGTAGCCGGTGACGGGGTAACGCGTAATTCCCCGCCCCGGGTAGACAGGTAGGACACGTACGTACCCTCTGGTAACGGCCAGGCCCAGGGAGGGGTGATTACCCGAGCTGATACCTTCCGAAAGTGCCGATTGGTCCCTCCGTCCGTTTGTCGGGAGGTGTGACCTGAGGTGTGAACAATCACCTAAGGCGGGAGTCCCCTCAGTGAGGGCCCCCACAAGGGAGGAGCGCGCCATCGGAGACGCTGGTAATCATGGGGGATTCTTCCGCCATGGTTTCCTCACCTTCCACTATGTCTGCTCACAAGCGTAAGTCACGACTTCTCCATGGTCAACCCTTTCATTATTCAGAAAGGTGTCGACGCAATTGCAGGTCCTGTAAAGTCTTGTTCCAGATTACGGAATGGCACCCTGTTAGAAACACACAGTGCCCTCCAGGCACAAAAATTGCTGTGTACTTCTCTGCTCCACACCTTCCCTGTCCGGGTGGAACCGCACCGTACCTTCAATTCCTCGCGTGGAGTCGTTTATACACGCTCCCTCGATGTATTGTCTGACGAAGAAATTCAGCACTACCTGTCTGACCAGGGCGTAACGGCTGTTCATAGAGATATGAAAAGGGTTGGCACGAACATCATTCCAACCTGCACTGTCTTCTTGACATTTGACAAAGTTCAACTCCCATCGAAAATCAAAGCGGGCTATGAGATAATTTCCGTTCGCCCTTACGTCCCAAACCCTACGCGTTGTTATCGGTGTCATCGGTTCAATCACACCAGCCAGTCCTGTTCCAATCCGGCCAAATGTGTTACGTGTGGCAAGGATGCCCATGAGGGTGCTTGTCCACCTCCATCCCCTCGCTGCATCAACTGTATGGGTGACCACGCTGCTTCCTCTCGAGATTGCCCCGTTTTTAAGGACGAAAAGCTCATCCAGGAAATAAGTGTGAAGGGCAAGGTGTCGACCTTTGCTGCTCGAAAAATATTCGCCAGTCGCCAGACCACCGTGCCTCAGACGGGAAAATACAGCACTGTCCGTCCTTCTCCTCGGCCAACAAAGGAGGCAGCCACGCAGACTTGCGACCTCACCTTTAGTGCCACGGTCGTCAGATCGGCCAGCCAGTGGCGAATTGTATCAATTATAAACGATTACGTGCTCAGTGTCGACGTATTATCGAAGAAAGCAAGAAAGCCAGCTGGGCTGCTTTCACAAGCACCTTCAACAGTTTTACTCCTTCTGTTGTCTGGGGTAGTCTGCGCCGGCTATCTGGCACTAAGGTCCACTCCCCAGTTTCTGGCTTGAAGGTCGCGAATGAAGTCCTTGTGGCCCCTGAGGCTGTCTCCAATGCCTTCGGCCGCTTTTTCGCCGAGGTTTCGAGCTCCGCTCATTACCACCCTGCCTTCCTCCCCCGCAAACAGGCAGAGGAGGCTAGGCCACCTGACTTTTGCTCCTCAAATTGTGAAAGTTATAATGCCCCATTCACCATGCGGGAACTCGAAACCGCACTTGGCCGATCACGGTCCTCCGCTCCAGGGCCTGATTCTATTCATATTCAGATGCTGAAGAACCTTTCTCCTGCGGGTAAAGGTTTTCTTCTTCATACTAATAATCGCATCTGGATTGAGGGTCATGTTCCCACATGGTGGCGCGGGTCTATTGTTGTCCCGATTCCTAAGCCGGGGAAGGACAAGCACTTGTCTTCCAGTTATCGACCTATCTCGCTTACCAGCTGTGTCTGTAAAGTGATGGAGCGAATGGTTAACTCCCGATTGGTTTGGCTGCTCGAGTCTCGACGCCTACTTACCAATGTACAATGAGGATTTCGTAGGCGCCGCTCTGCTGTTGACCATCTGGTTACCTTGTCGACCTTCATTATGAATAACTTCTTGCGGAAGCGCCCGACCGCGGCTGTGTTCTTTGATTTGGAGAAGGCTTACGACACCTGTTGGAGGGCGGGCATTCTCCGTACCATGCATACATGTGGCCTTCGTCGTCGCCTCCCTCTTTTTATTCGTTCCTTTTTAATGGATCGACAGTTCAGGGTACGTGTGGGTTCTGTCCTGTCAGACACCTTTCGCCAGGAGAATGGTGTGCCACAGGGCTCAGTTTTGAGCGTCGCTCTCTTCGCCATCGCGATCAATCCAATAATGGATTGCCTCCCAGCTGATGTATCAGGCTCCCTTTTCATGGACGATTTTACCATCTATTGCAGCGCGCAGTGTACACGTGTCCTGGAGCGCTGTCTTCAGCGTTCTCTTGACCGTCTTTCCTCCTGGAGTGTCGCCAATGGCTTCCGTTTCTCTGCCGAGAAGACGGTCTGTATTAACTTCTGGCGCTACAAAGAGTTTCTCCCACCGTCCTTACGACACGGTCCCGTTGCTCTCCCAATCGTGGAGACAACCAAATTTTTAGGCCTTACATTTGACAGGAAACTTAGCTGGTCTCCACATGTGTCATATTTGGCCGCCCGTTGTACCCGTTCTTTAAATGTCCTCCGTGTTCTCCGTGTTCTCAGTGGTATGTCGTGGGGAGCGGATCGAACCGTCCTACTTCGTCTATATCGGTCGGTCGTCCGCTCCAAGCTGGATTATGGGAGCTTCGTATACTCCTCTGCACGGCCATCCATCTTACGCCGCCTCAACTCCATACAACATCGGGGTTTACGACTTGCGATCGGAGCATTTTATACTAGTCCCGTAGAGAGTCTTCATGCTGACGCTGGCGAATTGCCACTCACCTACCAGCGCGATATACTGCTTTGTCGGTATGCCTGTCGGCTACTGTCAATGCCCGACCATCCGTCTTATCGTTCCTTTTTTGACGACTCTCTCGACCGTCAATACGGGTTGTATGTCTCTGCCCTGCTACCCCCTGGAGTTCGCTTTCGTCGCCTCCTTCAACACCTTAATTTTTCACTCCCTGCAACCTTTCGAGTGGGCGAGAGCCACACGCCACCTTGGCTCCAGGTTCAGGTCCGCGTTCACCTTGACCTCAGCTCGCTCCCAAAAGAGGTTACCCCCGGTTCGGTCTACCACTCCCGTTTTTTGGAACTTCGTTCGAAGTTCATCAACATGACTTTCATTTATACAGATGGCTCTAAGACCAATGACGGGGTCGGGTGTTCCTTTATTGTCGGGGCACAAAGTTTCAAATACCGGCTCCATAGCCATTGTTCGGTCTTCACAGCTGAGCTCTTTGCCCTCTACCAGGCTGTTCTTTACATCTGCCACCACCGACATTCTGCTTATGTCATCTGCTCAGATTCCCTGAGCGCCATCCAGAGCCTCAGTGATCCGTACCCGGTTCACCCTTTCGTACACCGGATCCAACGCTCTCTTCAGCAGCTGGTGGACGTCGGTTCTCCGGTTAGCTTTATGTGGGTCCCTGGCCATGTCGGTATCCCTGGGAACGAAGCTGCAGATGCCGCGGCCAAGGCTGCGGTCCTCCAGCCTCGGACAGCTTCTTGTTGTGTCCCTTCGTCCGATTTTAGCGGGGTCATTTGTCGGCGCATCTTATCGCTGTGGCATGACGATTGGGCTGCACTTACCGACAACAAGCTTCGGGCCTTAAAACCTCTTCCCGTGGCTTGGACGACGTCCTCACGCCCTTCTCGGCGGGAGGAGGTCGTTTTAGCCCGGTTAAGAATTGGACACTGCCGGTTCAGCCATCGCCATCTGCTGACGGCTGCGCCGGCGCCGTGCTGCCCATGTGGGCACTTGCTGACGGTTAGACACATTTTAATGTCCTGTCCAGATCTTAACACACTGCGCCTCGATCTTAACCTGCCTAATACTTTCGATGCCATTTTAGCGGATGACCCACGAGCAGCTGCTCGTGTTCTTTGTTTTATCAATTTGACAAACCTCGCTAAGGACATTTGATGTTTTTTAATCCTATGCCTGTCAGTCTGTCTCTTATCGTGTTTTCCCTTTTAGTTGTTGTCAACTTGTGCCTCTCGGTGCATTCTTAGAGTAGTCAGGGCGCTAATGACCATTGAAGTTGTGCGCCCTAAAACCACAAAAAAAAAAAAAAAAAAAAAAACTGCGGAGCTTTACGCTGTTCTCCAGGCTGTCCACTACATCCGCCGCCATCAGCGGATACAGTACGTTATCTTGCTCCGATTCTCTCAGCTCTCTCCTCAGTCTCCAAGCTCTTTACCCTGTGCACCCTCTGGTCCACCGGATTCAGGACTGTTTGCGCTTGCTCCACCTGGGGGCGTCTCGGTGGCGTTCCTCTGGCTCCCGGGACACGTTGGTATCTGCGGAAATGAGGCGGCCGATATTGCAGCGAAGGCTGCAGTCTCTTCTTCGGCCAGCAATTCAATCGATTCCCGTCGCCGATCTCCGGAGCGTTTTATGTCATCGTGTTGTTCATTTATGGCGCGCGCACTGGTCGACACTTCCCCAAAATAAATTGCGGGACGTAAAAACTCTTCCTTGTGCTTGGACCTCTTCCTCCCGAACGCGTCGTCGGGAGGAGGTAATTTTAACTAGACTCCGGATAGGGGACTGTCTTTTTAGCCATCGCTTTTAAGCGGCGATCCTCCCCCACTGTCCCCACTGCTCTCAGCTGTGGACGGTAAGACACCTTTTAATTGAGTGCCCCTATTTTACTCCGTTACGCGCCCATCTACAGCTGTCGCCTGATATATCGTCAATTTTAGCAGATGACACGCGATCGGCCGATCGCGTTCTAGAGTTCATTCGTGCCAGTGAAATGACGTCAGTCATTTGAAGTTTTTTTTGGGACAACCTACCCCCCTTCTGTAGTGAATTTTTAAGCCTTCCTTCTGCTTTTAGTTTCTCCAATTTTATAACTTTCGTTCCCATTGCTGCTGGTTTCCGTTTTCGGTTTTTTACTGCTTCCTAAGTCACAGACCGGGCGCTAATGACCATAGCAGTTTTGCGCCCTAAAACCACAACAAAAAACAAAAAAAAACAAAAAAACAAAAACCGCATGGCCACTCCGGCCTGCTCTGAGCTCTACTCGTCGATCAGTTCTGCCGTCGCTGTTTTTGTGTACTGACAACACTTGAGTTCCCGCCTCGTATTTTACTGGCAGGTCCGTCTCTCCCAACGTCTACTGGTCGATTCAGCATTACATAGGGGTGTCCGGATAGTTTGGAAAACCTTATTTTATCTTATCAAAACATGTTACGTAAACAGTCCGGGCCCTCAGTATCTCGTTCAGCCTGAAATACGCATTCACGACCATCGAATCCTTATGTAAGAATACTTCACTTAAAACCTCTAGCGCATATATATAGCTCGGAGCCTAAGGGCTTGGAACATCTTGTATATAGGGTGGACCCGCAATCCACACACTAAATTTTGGACGGGAATATGGAGTAATTGGGTATAACAGACACATGACCTCTGGTAGTTCGTTACAGAGTAATGGATTTTCCTTAATTTCATACCCTCACTTATGCGAACAAATAATGCAGATGTCCACTTTACGTATTGTGTATCTTGTTTGGAAACAGTTGTTTCACAAAATCTTGTGCTCCACAGATTTATAAAACAAAACACATTATGCCTCACCGTGACACAGCTGCTAAATTAGTTATTATTACCCAGCTTGTATCCATAGTACACATATTTCAAAACTTTAAAGTCTGAAGGACAAAAACATACCAGTTGCAGAGGGATAACGATTTTGCAGCCATGTAGCGGTTATACATCGAAACTTGCTCCGTTTACGCACAGTGCTTGTTGATAACCGCAACGCCCGTTTATTCTTAGCCATCAAGATCGCACTCCGTAGTCGTAGGTGCTGTTTTATTTTTTCCTTCTTTTTGCAGTGTTTGGAAAGCTGTACATAGGCCTGGCAATATAGAGTATTTTTGTTTTGTAAGATGAATGGCAACTTGTAAGTAGCCGTAAAAAGAGTTAGTTTCGTCCCCGATAAATACATTCCTACATTTATATCATTTCCTTAAAAGAAAAACATATGACCACACTGTTTTTTTTCCTTTCCCTAAGGATTAGGAGGGGTACACGTCCCCTGTTATTGCTTCCGGGTATGGGCGCCCCTGGAAGTAGTGAAACGTCCCCTTATAACATTTATACACGACTGTGCTTAAACTGACACAATATTTTTTTTTTAGCCCAACGCAATCTGACCTTCAAAAATCCCTGCAAAAGAATGGCCCTGACTAACATTAATGTATACCTTTCACAAATCACTTACCTCACCAAAAATCTCCGTTACTCCAACTACTGCAATACAGCGAGCGCCACTACTGCCAGCTAAATAAAAGATTCAAACTACGGAAGGCACTAACTACTGATAGGCATAGTTAGCAAATGAAAGATTTTAATAGAGAACAAACAATGTATTTACCTTAATAGTGTTGAAAAAGCATAATATACATAGCAGTTCATAATATCCATTCTGTACTCAAAAATCCGCCATCTCATTTCCCACATCCACAACTGCTGGCGGCTCACCTCCAACTGCGCAACGCTACGCGCTGTTCACATCCAGCTGCCGCTGCCCAACACTACAATGGCAGACAACAATGCAAACTAGCCATAGACTGCACACAGCACAGCCAGTGATTTTCATATAGAGCGCTACGTAACGTTGCCAATAAGAAAACATAAACAGCCTACTTACATAAAGAAAACATAAACAGCCTACTTAAAGTAGCAGCTCGTCAGGGATGCTTACACTCCTGCGGGGACCGTATTCTGCATGTTCGGCCGCTGCGTGAAACCCCTCACCCTCCGTCTTAATTGCTCTTTCTTAAGACATGGCAGTGTATGAAGTAAAGAATGAAGGAATACTAATGGCCTCATCACGATCCTCGAGGATTTCCCTTCTATTTGTACCTCCACAATACTCCGATATAACATTACATCATTTCATACAAACAGGCCGCACTACCTCTGGATAATTCCACATGCAATATGCAATTAACGGAACAATAAGCTTAGCTGGATCACGTCTCTTCTCTATAAGAATTAAAAGCCGTGTGTAGTAAGTTTTATTCCTTGATGTTTGAATGGGAGTATCACAACAGGAAGAGGGGATGTGTAAACATAACACATGGTGAAACACATTCTGATAACACAGTGCTTTTAAGACACGAAAACATGTACAATTATTTACATTGGAAATACGCTCTTATACAGACCAAACGAAAGTCGAATTTTTTAAATAACTCATAAGCGTGGTGTCTTGCCTAGTATTTCAGAAGGAGCTCTCAGCGACTTCGAACAAGCTTTGAAATTATTTGTAAGGTTTCCGAACCTTTCGGTCGCTGGGACTCCCACAAAATAAAGAAAGAGAATAAAATTTCGTAATAAAAATTTTGTTTGCTCACGCAGTAAAACTTAACCGTTAGGCGTACCACCGAATTAACAATGATTCTGCGTCTTCAACCATAAAGGTTCTACGGGCTTAATGTCAGTCATATAATTGAGACACTCACTCACACTCACACTCACTCACACTCACTCACACTCACTCACACTCTCGTCTATACTCAGATGTTTAAAGCTATTTAAAGTCTCGAACGCGCATGTGTAGAACAATTGGTGGATGTGGGGAGTAGAGTAAGAAATGAGCTGTTAATGCCTGTATGGTGCGACAAAGGCGGAGAGAAATGTTGGTACTTTAGGTGATACTACTGAAGCACTAACATAGCATCAGTCCTCTGCCCGTCCTGACCGATGCTACAAGGACCTGCGCTGCTGGTTATATATCGGCGGTCGTGGCAAGCAGAGGTATGGAGAACTGAGCGCGTCTGCTGTGGTTTCCATGTAACCAGTCAGCACTCCGGTCGGGTGTTTAATTTCCGCTTTCCCGACGGCGACTTTGACCTACGCGGCCTCAAACAAACTCGAGTTCGCATGGGAAAGCAAAGTTCCTGCCAGCCCGTGGTTTGTTTACCGTTTTCAGACAGCACCGAATGTGGGGCGCAGTATATTTCACCGAGCGCTTTAACATGCCATTGTCTCGTACAGGAATGAGAGTTTACGATAGCTAATCATTTCGCTTTTCATCTAAAAGGATACCCTACATATCGCACTACAGTGCTTGGCAGAGGTTTCATGGAACCACCTTCACAATAATTCTCTATTCCACTCTAGAACAATGCACAGAAAAAAAAACATTTCTGTCTTTCTGCGCAAGCTCTGATTTCCCTTTTTGTATTATATTCAGGCTGACCTACATAGGGAGAAATACCATCGTAATATTTTCGCATGGGGAGGAGAGAGTTGGAGAAGGAAATCTTTTGGAAGGGTCCTGCCGCAATGAGAAACAGGAGAGAGTCACTGAGATGATACGGCTTTGTTTTAATGACGTCCACATCAAATCCTATTTCGGGATAATACGAAACGTGCTGCGCTTCGTCAAGCATTCTCAACGTATTCCGTTAATCCTACGTGATAAGGATCTCACACCATGCAGCAGTACTCCAAAAGAGAACAGACAATCGTAGTGTAGGTACTAGCTTTAGCAGATATGCGTTTTATTTGAAGGTGACTTATGCAAGTCTTCAGTTCGCCTTCCACATATTATTTTCCATTGGGCAGCTACCTCCCCCTTTTCTGCTAGTCTGTGACTTTAATGCTCATCATCCTCTTTGGGGTTCTAGAATCTGTCTGAGAGGCTGACCTTCTTAACCAACTTATCCTCTTCTGCCTTAACAGTGGAGCACCCACTTTCCTTTCCGGCTCGTCGCACACCTATTCCCATTTCGACCTATCCTTTTGCATTGCCCAGCTGGCACATCGTCTTGAGTGGTCCGTTCTTTGACACCTACTCGAGTGACCATTTCCTGTGTGCTTTCCATTTGCTGACTGCTGCCCCATCCATGTGCACGACCAAATGGCGGCTTACTAACGCTGACTGGCAGCTTCACTCCTCTCTGGCGAACTAAGAGGAACAGGATTTCCCCAGATGTGATGACGAGGTGGAATCTCACTTAAACTACCCTTACTGCTGCAGAACGTTCCATTCCTCGCACTTCTTCACGACGTCGTCCCCACTCCCTTGGTGGACTGAGGCATGCCGTGACACAATTCGCGCACGAAAACGTGCTCTCCGCGTTTTAACCTCCATTCTACCATGGCAAACGGCATTCATTATAAACATATGCGTGCTATGTGTCGTTGCCTTCTTCTGGATAGCAAAGAGATAACTGGATTTCATTCACTAGTTCTTTTAACAGTTCCACCCCTTCCTCTGTCGTGTGGACCAACCTCAGACAGCTCTCTGGGACCAAGATCCATTCCCCAATTTCCGGACTGACAGCAATAGGGTCCAAAAGGGCATCGTCTGCTACTATCTCCAACACCCTGGGTCGCCATCTTCCGGAAGTTTTGAACTCTTGTCACTATCATCCTGCCTTCCTCCATCGGAAACGAGCAGAGGCGGCTTGGGTGATGCGCTTCTCTTCCCCAAATCGTGAGTGCTACAATGCTTCCTTCACTGAGGGAGCTAGATCATGCTATTAGTTCATCCAAATTGTCTGCCCCCCAGGCCCAGACGCCATCAACGTTCAGATGTTCCAGCACCTTTCTCTTAGGGGTAAACACTTTCTGCTTAACACATACAACCACATTTGGGATGAAGGCACATTTCACGGACACTGGCCTGAAACCACGGTCATATCTGTACCTAAGCCTGGTAAGGACAAAAGAGAGACTTGGCGATAGCTGGAAGGAAGGTTTATCAGCTGCGTTTGCAAAGTGATGGAACGTACGATACATGCCTAGCTGGTATGGCGGCTCGAGTCTCGCAGTTTCGTAATACACATTGCGGATTTCGAGAGGCGTGTTCTGCAGTTGGCCATTTCGTTACTTTGTCCACCCTGTCATGAATGGTTTTCTGCGGAACAAGATTGGTTTGGAGAAGGCCTAAGACACCTGCTGGAGACCTGGTATCCTCCATACACTTCACACATGGGCTTCCGTGGCTGCCTGCCGCGTATCCTTCAGGCATTTTTAAAAGATCGAGTTTTCAAGGTGCGTGTGCGTTCTACTTTGTTTTCCTGGATAAAGGTGTCCAACAGTGTGCCTCTAGTTTCCGCCCTGAGTGTCGTCCGCTGCTATCGCTATTAACCCTATAATGGCCTGTCTCCAGCCGGACATCTCTGGCTTCATTGTTGTTGGCGATTTTGCCATCTATTGCAGTTCTCCACGGACTTGCCTCACTGAGCGGCGTCTACAGCGAAGTCTTGATCGTCTTTATTCCTGGAGCATCGATAATGGATTTAGTTTTTCCACTGACAAAACCGCCTGTATGAATTTTTGGTGGCGCAAATGGTTTCTCCCACCATCTCTACATCTGTGGCCTGTTGCCCCTCCGTTCCTTGAGACTACGAAATTTCTGGGGCTCATGCTCGATGAGAAACTCCCTTGGATCTCCCATGTGTCTTACCTGTCAGCTCGCGGTTTCTCATTGTCGTATGTGTCCTCAATGGTACTTTCTGCGGTGCTCATCGATCCACTTCCTCCGTTTGTACCAGTTCCTTGTCCGTTCGAAACGGACTTTGTTTATGCATCTTCACGTCCATCCCTCTTCCGCCGTGTCAATACTATCCACCATCGTGGTATCCGTTTGCCCATGGACGCCTTTCACACTATACTGGTTGAGTGTCTCTATGATGAAGCTGCTGGGCTACCACTGTCCTACAGCTGTGACTTTCTGCCCAGTAGGTATGCATGCCGTTTGTCTGCCATGCGTGGACACCCATCCTATGCTTCCTTCGTCGATGATTCCTTTGATAGCGAGTATGGGCACATCCCTCTTCTGTTACCTCCTAGAGTCTGCTTTCGCAACTTGCTACGGCGGCTTAACTTCACGAAGCCAAAGTGGTGAAGGGTTCGCACTGGGGAAGTTGCAGGTCGTGTGAAGCAGCCCATGTTAACTTTGGTCTTCACTCGCTTTCTAAGGACACTACTCCAGCCTCGGTCTATCGCCTTCAGTTTCACGACTTAGCATGGAACTTCAGTATAGTAACTTCGTATACACTAATGGCTCTTGGACGGCCAGTGGGGTGGGGTGTGCCTTCGTCATTGGCATCCGTGTCTGTCGATACTGGCTTCCAGCACACTCCTCAGTATTTCCAGCCGAGCTCTTCGCTCTGTATCAGTCCATGGATAACATCCGGCGACAGCATTTTCAATTGTGTCCTCTGCTCAGACTCGCCCTGCGCTCTTCAAAGTCTATGTGCGCTGTACACCACCCATCACTGTTTTCCTGGACCTGCTGCACTGTCACTTACTCATCCCTCTGGTTTTTTGTGGGTTCCTGGTCATGTCCTTGTACCTCAGCCCATGAGTTCCTATATTCCTTCCGATGATCTCTGTGTTGCTCTCCGTCAGGAGGTGGTGTCCCTTTGGCATCGCCATTGAGAGTCTCCCAGTGGCTTGGATGACCTCCTCCCGACCCTCCCACCGGGAAGAGGTCATTTTAAGTAGGCTGCATATTGGGCACTGCCTTTGTAGCTATCGTCATTTTATAAGGCGCTACGGCACCTTTTTGCACACATTGCGCCCAATTTTTCACTGCCCGCTACTTGCTGACGGACCGCCCGCTGAGTGTGCTCCCTGCCGCCGTTGGATAAGCAGCTGCAGCAGCAAGTCGTATACTCCTAGCTCACTCATTTGTTACATAGTTTAATTCTTAATTTCTTTGCGTGTTTTTGGTACTTGCATTGTTTAATTCATAAATTTCGGGCGTATTATAGTATTTGAGAGTTGTAGCATCACGTTTTAGTACTCGAATAGTGTTAAATCGCGTAGTCTCCTTCCGTCGCCGAGCAGTGTGTCAGCAGTGCACAAGTGGCAGCATTACTGCATTTACTAGGCAATCTTGTATTTTAATAACCGCTTCAATTTTGTGTCGTTTTGTTTGCGCTCTCTGTAGATTAGTTCAGACGTTCTTTGCACAAGTTTTTAGCATGGATAGGGACTGCAACTGCTGTGTTCGGATGCAGGCTGAGTTGGCATCCCTTCGCTCCCAGCTTCAGGCAGTGTTGGCTTCGGTCACACAGCTTGAGGCTGTTGCCAATGGGCATCACTGTGGGGGTCCGGATGGGGGTTTGTCGGGGACGGCCAGCTCGTCCCACGCATTCCCCGATCGGACTACGACTGTGGTTGCCCGGGATACTGCCCGCATTGAGGCTGATCCCTCACCTGTGGTAGAGTAGGAGGTCGTCTCAAGGTGTGGCAGGGGGCGAAAGACATTCCGGAGGGCTGAACGGAAGGCCTCTCCAGTTTGTCTGACGAACCGGTTTCAGGCTCTGTCTCAGGCTGATACTGATCTTCAGCCTGACATGGCTGCTTGTCCTGTTCCAGAGGTTGCCCCTCAGTCTGCAAGATCCGGGCAGTCGCAGAGGGTGGGCTTACTGGTAGTTGGGAGCTCCAACGTCAGGCGCGTAATGGGGCCCCTTAGGGATATGGCAGCAAGGGAGGGGAAGAAAACCAAAGTGCACTCCGTGTGCATACCGGGGGGAGTCATTCCAGATGTGGAAAGGGTCCTTCCGGATGCCATGAAGGGTACAGGGTGCACCCATCTGCAGGTGGTCGCTCATGTCGGCACCAATGATGTGTGTCGCTATGGATCGGAGGAAATCCTCTCTGGCTTCCGGCGGCTATCTGATTTGGTGAAGACTGCCAGTCTCGCTAGCGGGATGAAAGCAGAGCTCACCATCTGCAGCATCGTCGACAGGACTGACTGCGGACCTTTGGTACAGAGCCGAGTGGAGGGTCTGAATCAGAGGCTGAGACGGTTCTGCGACCATGTGGGCTGCAGATTCCTCGACTTGCGCCATAGGGTGGTGGGGTTTCGGGTTCCGCTGGATAGGTCAGGAGTCCACTACACGCAACAAGCGGCTACACGGGTAGCAGGGGTTGTGTGGCGTGGGCTGGGCGGTTTTTTAGGTTAGATGGCCTCGGGCAAGTGCAGAAAGGGCAACAGCCTCAACGGGTGCGGGGCAAAGTCAGGACATGCGGGGACCAAGCAGCAATCGGTATTGTAATTGTAAACTGTCGAAGCTGCGTTGGTAAAGTACCGGAACTTCAAGCGCTGATAGAAAGCACCGAAGCTGAAATCGTTATAGGTACAGAAAGCTGGCTGAAGCCAGAAATAAATTCTGCCGAAGTTTTTACAAAGGCACAGACGGTGTTTAGAAAGGATAGATTGCATGCAACCGGTGGTGGAGTGTTCGTCGCTGTTAGTAGTAGTTTATCCTGTAGTGAAGTGGAAGTGGATAGTTCCTGTGAATTATTATGGGTGGAGGTTACACTCAACAACCGAGCTAGCTTAATAATTGGCTCCTTTTACCGACCCCCCCGACTCAGTTGTTCTGCCACTAATGCTGCTGAGAGAAAATTTGGAATACATTTCACATAAATTTTCTCAGCATGTTATGGTCTTAGGTGGAGATTTCAATTTACCAGATATAGACTGGGACACTCAGATGTTTAGGACGGGTGGTAGGGACAGAGCATCGAGTGACATTATACTGAGTGCGCTATCCGAAATTACCTCTATCAATTAAACAGAGAACCGACTCGTGGAGATAACATCTTGGACCTACTGATAACAAACAGACCCGAACTTTTCGACTCTGTAAGTGCAGAACAGGGAATCAGTGATCATAAGGCCGTTGCAGCATCCCTGAATATGGAAGTTAATAGGAATATAAAAAAAGGGAGGAAGGTTTATCTGTTTAGCAAGAGTAATAGAAGGCAGATTTCAGACTACCTAACAGATCAAAACGAAAATTTCTGTTCCGACACTGACAATGGTGAGTGTTTATGGAAAAAGTTCAAGGCAATCGTAAAATGCGTTTTAGACAGGTACGTGCCGAGCAAAACTGTGAGGGACGGGAAAAACCCACCGTGGTACAACAACAAAGTTAGGAAACTACTGCGAAAGCAAAGAGAGCTTCACTCCAAGTTTAAATGCAGCGAAAACCTCTCAGACAAACAGAAGCTAAATGATGTCAAAGTTAGCGTAAGGAGGGCTATGCGTGAAGCGTTCAGTGAATTCGAAAGTAAAATACTAGGTACCGACTTGACAGAAAATCCTAGGAAGTTCTGGTCTTACGTTAAATCAGTAAGTGGCTCGAAACATCATGTCCAGACACTCCGGGATGATGATGGCATTGAAACAAAGGATGACACGCGTAAAGCTGAAATACTAAACACCTTTTTCCAAAGCTGTTTCACAGAGGAAGACCGCACTGCAGTTCCTTCTCTAAATCCTCGCACCAACGAAAAAATGGCTGACATTGAAATAAGTGTCCAAGGAATAGAAAAGCAACTGGAATCACTCAACAGAGGAGAGTCCACTGGACCTGACGGGATACCAATTCGATTCTACACAGAGTACGCGAAAGAACTTGCCCCCCTTCTAACAGCCGTGTACCGCAAGTCTCTAGAGGAACAGAAGGTTCCAAATGATTGGAAAAGAGCACAGGTAGTCGCAGTCTTCAAGAAGGGTCGTCGAGCAGATGCGCAAAACTATAGACCTATCTCTCTGACGTCGATCTGTTGTAGAATTTTAGAACATGTCTTTTGCTCGAGTATCATGTCGTTTTTGGAAACTCAGAATCTACTATGTAGGAATCAACATGGATTCCGGAAACAGCGATCGTGTGAAACCCAACTCGCTTTATTTGTTCATGAGACCCAGAAAATATTAGATACAGGCTCCCAGGTAGATGCCATTTTCCTTGACTTCCGGAAGGCGTTCGATACAGTTCCGCACTGTCGCCTGATAAACAAAGTAAGAGCCTACGGAATATCAGACTAGCTGTGTGGCTGGATTGAAGAGTTTTTAGCAAACAGAACACAGCATGTTGTTCTCAATGGAGAGACATCTACAGACGTTAAAGTAACCTCTGGCGTGCCACAGGGGAGTGTTATGGGACCATTGCTTTTCACAATATATATATAAATGACCTAGTAGATAGTGTCGGAAGTTCCATGCGGCTTTTCGCGGATGATGCTGTAGTATACAGAGAAGTTGCAGCATTAGAAAATTGCAGTGAAATGCAGGAAGATCTGCAGCGGATAGGCACTTGGTGCAGGGAGTGGCAACTGACCCTTAACATAGACAAATGTAATGTATTGCGAATACATAGAAAGAAGGATCCTTTATTGTATGATTATATCATAGCGGAACAAACACTGTTAGCAGTTACTTCTGTAAAATATCTGGGAGTATGCGTGCGGAACGATTTGAAGTGGAATGATCATATAAAATTAATTGTTGGTAAGGCGGGTACCAGGTTGAGATTCATTGGGAGAGTCCTTAGAAAATGTAGTCCATCAACAAAGGAGGTGGCTTACAAAACACTCGTTCGACCTATACTTGAGTATTGCTCATCAGTGTGGGATCCGTACCAGATCGGGTTGACGGAGGAGACGGAGAAGATCCAAAGATGAGCGGCGCGTTTCGTCACAGGGTTATTTGGTAACCGTGATAGCGTTACGGAGATGTTTAGCAAACTCAAGTGGCAGACTCTGCAAGAGAGGCGCTCTGCATCGCGGTGTAGCTTGCTCGCTAGATTTCGAGAGGGTGCGTTTCTGGATGAGGTATCGAATATATTGCTTCCCCCTGCTCATACCTCCCGAGGAGATCACGAGTGTAAAATTAGAGAGATTAGAGCGCGCACAGAGGCTTTCAGACAGTCGTTCTTCCCGCGAACCATACGCGACTGGAACAGGAAAGGGAGATAATGACAGTGGCACGTAAAGTGCCCTCCGCCACACACCGTTGGGTGGCTTGCGGAGTATAAATGTAGATGTAGATGTAGATGTTTTAACCGTCTACGTTCCCGCTTGAGTTTGCCGTGCGAGTTATCTGGTTTCAAAGTAATATGGCGAAGGACATTTAATTTTTAGTTTTGGGCCTACATTTCTGTATGGTGTCAAGAACGACTATACGACAGTCCCAACTAGTTTTGACTTCGGCGCATATGGCCCCAGTTTTTTGCACCCTAAAGCAAAAGAGAAACAAATAGTTCAG